>NC_139232.1:33665867-34189602 GCF_977018435.1 Lepisma saccharinum | reverse complement strand
GGTATGGAAAATAACTTTCTCAAAATAACTTCCAAGGTATCAAACTCTCACAAAGAGGCATAGCCCATGAGACCTAAAATTTGAAACAGTACTTTAAAAACATGATGAAAGTATAAATTTAGATATATTCCTCAGAAATGCACTAAAATGAAAATGTGCATTTGGGGAATGGCACTAATTTAGAAAGAAATAACTAAATATCAAGATCCCTACCGATTAGGCATATATGAAACAAGAATATCAGTAATAATTTATTTTACTTAGTTTATTTAGTTTATAATTGTTCGGGGGAAAAATGTACATTTTGTACTGGAAAATCTGGAAAAGTCTAGGAATTTCATTTCTGCTTGTTTGTAGCCACCCTGATTCATGGTTCAAGAGATCATATTGTAGCAGTATTTAGTTTTTAATTATGCTTATCAACTTACTTTTGCATGTAAATAAAACAATAATACATTTTTCTTTGCATCAATTTTTTTTCAGGTGCTGAAAATGTGTGGCCTTATGGTAGATGTAGGAAAAAGCTACGTAGCTCAACAGAGGTAAGATGTGGTGAACACATTATTTTACTCTGTATTTTTTAGAAATATTTTTATATTTTCTTAGCTTTAGTTTATTTTTCTTCACTTTTGGCTAATTGTGGAGATGAGAATGATTGATGATATTGATAAGGAACACTCTCAAAGAACACCCATGTTTTTTTCTTATTTATGTTACTTTTATCTTTTTTTAGACTAATCATGATACTTAGGATCAGTGGCGGCCGGCGGCAAGTATGATCAAGAAATCGAAAGAGAAAAAAACTCCGCAATGCCCCCGCTCCTCCTTGAGGTTGCCCCACTGGCCAAGATGTTTATCCTCGTTTGGTAACGTGGAAAACAGTGTGGGTTTAAGTAATAACACACTAATATGATTCATCTTCACTCACTAACCTATCTTTATACACTACAGGACACTTCACTAAAAACACAATTACAAGAGGAAGGGAAAACAAATCTGCTCACCTTCTCCTCCCCCATGCACACGTATTTCAACTGGATGTTGGACATTTGATGTAAAAAGAAATTGTCAAAATGCCAAAGAAAACTCGCATCACCATAGGATTTTTTACTTTTATATTTTCAAAAAGTCTGCATGGCCCTCTAGGTGCATCTATCTATTATCAAAATGTTCATTTAACTGTGGAAAAATACTAGGTTCGTTTCTCCAAAAGTTGGCAGAAAAGTAGATATTCAAGAATTACTTCCCCAACGGGTCTTACAAATCCATCGTATTTAGCGACTTATCTCTGAAGATGGCAACTGTGTTAACACTGCGAAAGTTCCCTCGCTGTGCCAAAGCGAAAACGGGCACGGGTGGTGTCTTATGGGTTAACCCCATTGGCTAACACCACCCCCTGCCACCTTCTTCCCGGCTCATGGTGGAAATGTTACTCGCTGAGACTTCTCACATGTTTCAACTTGGTTAGGCCAGCTCTTGAGTGGCGCGGAACACTGCCTCGCCGAGGTTACGAAACAGCTGGCAATGCAGTGAGGAGGTTGGGGCTGTTCATATCTAGTCAGTCTGTGGTTGGGGTGGTCGTCACGTCAGCTTGACTGATTGCAAGATTCGAATCTCCTTGTCTGTAAACTATCAATGTATTAATTTAACAATACTTGGGCTATGTATGCATTTCTTCTGAGGGTAGTGCCATGGCACGGTGGCTCTCCCCCTTGAGCCGCCTCTGCTTAGGATGAATGATGATTAGATTAAATTGATGAAGTAACAACCATACCTAACCCAAGACTACCCTGGGGAGTAAAAGGTGACCCTTTCTCAAGACACTTCCATGTAGTGAATCCTGGAATGCATTTTGCAGGCTAGAAAGGCTCTGGCATCTGGACCCATCGTCTATGGGACTTGTGTTGTGTGTTGTCCATTTCCGTTCGTGATTGTCCGTTCATCTATTTTAACATCCATATTTATGTATGGAACTGAAATCAAGTTATATTTTGTATTATCTTTGTGCATCATGGCAAGTAGACTCGAGAAAATCAGTTTTCATTTTCCATATTTTTACATATATTAGGTTTTGGCTATTATTTTACATATTTTATTAATTTTTACATATTATTTCCATATTTGAGAACATTTCTCAACATATACTCCATATTTGCACAATAACTACATGTCCCCATTGGCCAAAAGTGTTGGGTGAATTTCTTGCGAATAACTGACAAAGTACAAAGTGACGTTAAACAAAGAAAAGTTTACGATCTTTTTGATACCCTCAAATTGAGTTAATTACAAGTTTTCTGTCATCCCAACAATATATATATATTTTCAGTTTTACACCTCCCAACTGTTTGCTTTTGCTATTGTAAAACACTTGAAATTCCTGTTTATTTACAATTTGTTAAAGTTATTTGAAGAAAATAGTCCAAAGTATCAATTTGTAGCATTTATTGTGGTTAGCTTACAAACAGCATTACAAAAGAAAAAGAATGAACAAGAAAAAAAGCCAACGTCCTTGCAGTCGAGACTGCTCACACAGAATACTCCGTGGTTCAAACATACTACTCACCAACAGGTATAAGTCCTACACTCAGCCACCAGGTGGCAGCAGCAATCAAATATACATCATACAATGCAATGTTTCTGTAATTCTTAACACTTCCTTCAAACACTGTATTGACAAAATCAACACAACAGATTAAAGCGAACACGTTCTAATGGTTTGGTAGCAGGTCAGCTAACTGTTGTCTTCCACTGATATGCTCCAGCTTAATGTCACAATTTAGCACTCGTTCCCATACATAGAAATATCTGACTTCTATGTGTTTTGACGTTTTATGATATTCTGGATTTTTAGTCAACTTCACTGCACTGGCGTTATCAACACAGAGGGTTGGTGGAGGACCCAGCTCTGAAAGTTGTGACAGTTCTAACAAAAGTTGCTTCAACCAGACCAATTTTTTTTGCTCCTTCACTTGCAGCAACTATTTCAGCTTCAGTTGTAGAAAATGCCACCACCTTCTGCAGTTTACTTTTCCAAGAAACTGCTCCACCAGCAAAAGTAGCAACAATACCTGTTGTTGAGCATCTTGTCCTCTTGTCACTGGCAAAATCTGCATCACTGAAGACCTTCAGTTATAAATTTCCTTCCTTGTATGTTATGCTAAAATCCACTGTTCCTTTCAAATATCTGAAAATATATTTCACATTGCTCCAATCCCAAGAAGAAGGTTTTTCCAGAACTCTTGCTGCCTTATTAACTGCGAATGCGATCTCAGGATTAACTGCGAATGCGATCTCAGGACGAGTTGCAGCAGCTAAATAAGTAAGACATCCTACTGCTTCACGATGTGGAACCTTCCTGGTAATATCTTCAGTATTTTCTACTTCTTCACAGCCTACTGAGGTTGACACAGCATTAGACTCAGCCATCTGAAATTGTGCCAGAATCCTTTTTGTGTAAGCCTCCTGGCCTCGAGCCATCTTCATTGAATTTTGTTCTCATTCCCAAGAAATTTTCCAGTGATCCTACGGATATCTTAAATTCTCGTTGCAAATCATTTATGAAAGTTTCAACTTCATTTTCATTGCTTCCAACAACCAGATCATCATCGACATAAATTGCTACATACAGTACATTCTCACTGCGTTTTCGGTAAAAGAGACATATATCAGCTGAACTGTTTTTGAGACCAGTTTTCTTCATAAATTGCATGAATCGCTTATTCCAACAACATGGAGCTTGTTTAAAGCCATACAAACTTCGTTTTAAACAGCAAACATGCCCACTTGCATCATCAAATCCTTCTGATTGTTCCATATACAAATTTTCCTCAAGTATACCATTTAAAAATGCAGTCTTTACATCAAACTGTTTTAATTTCATTTGTTTTGAAGCAGCCAAAGCTAACATCATTCAAATGGTATCATAGCAAGCTACAGGACTGAATGTTCCACTGTTGTCAATTCCTTGTTTTTGTACAAAACCTTTAGCCACTAATCTAGCTTTGACAGAAGGAGTGCTTTCACATGAAGTCTTAACATGAAAAATCCAACTATTTTTCAGTACTTGAACATGATCAACAAGATCCCAAGTTTCAGTTTCTTTCAATGAATCTAATTCTTTATGCATAGCTTCCATCCATTTCTTGTGATTGTTTGATTCAACAGCTTCGGAATATGAATGTGGGTCTGTACCACTGTCATTTTTAGCATCAGCCATACATACAAATTCATCACCCTACCTCCAAGCTGGTTTTCTTTTACTGCGTTCACTTCTTTCATCAGTGTGTACTGGTTGAACTTCACTTCCTTTGGATGTCAATATGGTATATTCTTCTTCTGAAGATCTGTTGTCGAATGGTACTTCCTCCCTTCCTTCCACACATTCAGTCACAGTAACATTAATGTTCTTGTTACAATTTTCAAGTTCCTTATCTTCTGATATGGTAGTTTCATGTAAATTACAGGTAATTTCAGAGTTGAATTTTACATCATGACTAAGTACTACTTTCCTTTTTGCGAAGGAACCCAAACCGATAACCATCCTTGTCATTAACATAACCAACAAGAAACAAAAAAATAGCCTTATTGTCAAATTTTGAATGGAAATTCTTGTTCACATGAACGTAACAGACACTGCGTTCCAAAAATATGCAAATGCTCAAGCTTTCCAACTTCTTGTTCATACCACAGTTCGTAAGGTGCCTTACCATAAACTGGCGATTTTCCTGTACGATTCAATATGTGCACTGCAGTATTGCAAGCTTCAGCCCACAAAGCCTTTGGTAGTTTGGTAGGATTTAGCATTGAATGAGCCGTCTCAACAATAGAGTGGTTTTCTCGATCAGAAGCACCATTTTGCTCAGGAGTATATGAAGGAGCAATATAGTATGCAATACCCCGACTGGCTAACAATTCTGCAATTTTCTTATCAAATTCTTTTCCACCATCACACCTGAAAGTTTGTTTTGGAAGGGGGGTTTATCACATGACCATTAGTGTTCGCTTCATTCAAAAACGTTTCAAAAAATGCTGGAACTTCATCCTTATGTTTTAATAAAAATACTCTGTGAAATTTACCGTAGTCATCCTTAAAACAAACATAACAACAAGCAGGTCCTAGAGATGTAACACTCATGGGTCCATACACATCGGTATGAATTACTTCACCAATTTCTTTAGATCGATTAAAATGTTTTTTAAATGGTAACCTATGCATTTTCCGTAATGCACACCCATCACAAAACTGTTCATCTCCATCTTTTACATCAATGCTAATTTGTTTCAACACTTGTTTCACATGCTGTTTATTTTCGTGAGCAAGACATTCTTGATATAACTGCATGACTGCATAACTGATATAACTTCTGAATTATTAAGTTCAAAGTTTATTTTTCCACTGGAATAGTGTCCCACAGATCCTTGAAATGATCATATTCCTTGCGTAAAGTTGACAAAATTCGACCATTCAACATACGTTCAGATAACATATTTTCATCGTGTTTCTTTAGTTCATCATTTAAGTCCACAAATAGCTTTTGCAGTTTTGTCACATGTGCAATGTCTTCTTTTTTCATCATGCTGGATTCGGAAAAAAGTCTCAGCATATTCAGGCATTCTGAAATGCTGTGCTCAAACCGGGCACACAATTTATCCCACAGTTCATTTGCATGATTACACGTTAGCATGAGTCTCGCGATCGATTTACTTAATGCACTGGCTCTTTTACTTGCCGCTTTTGCATTGTCTTTTTGCCATTCTGCGAATGATGCTTTTTGTTCGCTCATTGATTCTATCGATAGATAATTCAACAAATTTTCGCGAACCGTCCACAATTGTTTCAAGTCCATATGCACGCAACACCATGTTCATCTGCCACTTCCATTTTGCCCAATCATCAGAACCTTCAAGTTTGTGAATGGATACTTTGTATTTACTGCATGCAGCCATTTTTACGTGTGCACTCACGACTAAACAAACCTGTTAAAGTTATTGGAAGAAAATTGTCCAAATTATCAATTTGTAGCATATATTATGGTTAGCTTACAAACAGCATTACAAAATAAAAAGAACGAACAAGAAAGAAAGCCAACATCCTTGCAGTCGAAACTGCTCACACAGAATACTCCATGGTTCACACATACTACTCACCAACAGTCAGTCATAAGTCCTACACTCAGCTACCAGGTGGCAGCACCAATCAAATACACATCATACAATGCAATGTTTCTGTAATTCTTAACACAATTGTTGTCAACAATACAGTATGAGGACTCAAGCATCAGCTCCTTGTTGTCACAAACATTATTTTGGCAACATTGGAAGATAGTCCCAAATCGATCAGCCCATTGCTAACCCCACCCTCGCTACTAGTTGTGTGTCCAGCAGCAGCGCCAAAATCAACGATTTTGTAGCACACGTACAGGATTCGCTTTTGGTTGCTCTTCAAGACAGTCACGGTAACAGTTACAATGCCGACACTGTATTTTATGTAGCTCGTGTAGTGTCTTATATTATTAAAAAGGTAAATTTGTACAATTTTAAGTCCATATTTAACTCCATATTTTGGTGAAAATAACTAAATATGCATTTACATAGTTAGCACATTTTTACTACATGTACATCCATTCTCTGCTTCAAACATCATCATCTCTGCAATTAGCCAAAAGTGGCAGAAATAAAGTGAATAAAGTAAAATAAAATCATTCATTCATACATTCCAAGAGTAACCAAGTAAGCCACTGAGGTGGTCACATTATTTTACTATAAGCATTAAAATCTCTTGATCTTTCCTGCAAGAGAATTGATTTATTACCTTCTTTTCTGTTAATGTTTGTGGTTGGTATCACTATTTTTTAATCAAAATAATTTTGTGTGTTTACTTGTGCCTCTTGACCTCCTTAATAAATGTATGTGAGAAGATGACTACAATGAAAAAGTAACGGCATACTTAAACATTTACTTGCTGACCTCCCTTGTAGAATGGTTAGCACAGTGCGCTATGATGCCAGGGGTCCCAGGTTTGAATCCCGGCATGGTTTTTTGTAAGTGTCCCTTCGTCAATATCATCACTCAGCCTCATCTTCGGGATGAGCCAAAAGTGTAGAAAAGCGAACTAAAATAAACTAAATCAATCAATTAAGACATTCCATAGAAATTATAACAAAACAGCACAGTATTGCACTAAATTAAAATATACTTGCAGATAAATCAGAGTGGTAATATTACTCAAAAACTGGTACACTAATGTGCTTATATTGGTCGATACCTGTAGAATACCAATTAATCTGTTCATCACAATTCATTAAAGATTAGTGTAGAATTATAAAATACGGAAATCTTGTCTGGGATACTTCATGTTTTTGAGTTCCTAATGATATTCAAATATGGATCTAACAACATTTCAGCTCAAATGATCTATGTTTAATATTTGAAACCATATTTGCTTTATGGACATATCATCTGTTATACACTTCTTTTTGGGGGAAGGTCTGAATTCTTTTACAGTTCACATTATGCATGAGGTTTAATTCAGAATGTGAGGAATATTTATAGATATCGAATAATTGTAGGAATATCTGAATCAGGCTGGCTACTCACCGGGAATTATGCATAAATTCTGCATTAGTTTTTCTCCATAGACATGAAGAATTGCAACTTTTATTAATCCAAATCCCTTTGAATTTATACATATTTATAAATGCCCTGAGCCAAGTTTTTCACAGTTTAGCATTTATTTGTATCGAGGAAGGAAAGAAAGTTGTGTGAAACATAAAACAGAATTCTCTCAATCTGTTTACTTTGTTAGTATATTTTAGAGAACGAAGGATGGAAGATTATTGAATGATAAGTTGATTAGGTAAATTTGAGTTGTTAAATTCTTATTCAAGTAACAATTTTTTGTAAATTAGTATATCATGTTACATTTGTGACTTGTGTTTGTAGATGTATTTTGAGTCTGAGTATGCGAAATGGCAAATGTAAACTCCGCACCTTAAATTAAATATTTTAAATGTATATATCATTTAATTGAATAGAATGAGAATTTTTGGGTACATCGGAATCTCACAGACCCTTTATACTATTAATATCTTTGTGTGTGTATGGGTGTGGGTAGTGACAGGTGGTAATACATAAGGTTGAAATAAGAGAAAACATCTGCTTATAACCTTGAATTTTTGAAAAGTTCACCTTGAAATCAAGGAATTATACTTGAATTTTATCATGGTCCTAGAGTGGACCACCCTGTCAATAATTGTAGCATGTTTCCTTGAAAAGTCACTAGCCATCACTGAAGATACACATGAATTTTATTTTCAGTCAATTTGCCAATAGTTTGTGGGATTTAAGTTCCTATTTTCGAGATGACCAAGATGTCATGATTCCTTTGAATAAGATGATCAATGCCCTTCAGGAAATGAACAAGTACCACACCATCTTACTGGATCAAGCTTCTAGGACCGTCCTGAAAAATTTAACCACATTTGTTAAGAGGTAAGTGTGTTTTCCATTCTGTTATCTCCTCTGACTGTTAAGTGTTGAAATATTAGGATTATGTGTTCAGGTTTATGCAAAACGTTGACAAATTAATAATAATGTGAACCAATTTTAAGGGACTAAGCTTAAGAAAGTATCTCTGCGCAATGGCTGTGTTGATATCTCAGGTTGGCCATCCATCTGTGACAACTATCTCGGAAACCACCAGAGCTACAGTAACTTTTGTTTTAGTATATTTATTGTGTTGTAATCTTTGTTGTTTTCTTTTTCTTCTTTATGTGAATGCATATGTTTTCTTTCTATTATATATGAAACTATTGTATTAGCCATGTATAAGCAAATTTCTTGATAAAAATTAATAAATTAATGCGTGTCACATGAGACCAAAAGGCCCATTACCAAATTCTTACTTTACAAATGTTCTTGATTTGTGGCAAGATGAAAGAACAAAAATATGTTTAGAATAAATAATATAAATCATCAGTTTACTTATTTTTATTATTGATTCTGGCACATGATTGTTTTGTTTTTTTAATTAACACAAACTTCATTTATATTTAAGTACAGATTATATGCGTTGATATGACAGAAAATCCAGATTATAGTTATCCAGTACCTTGAGTACATTGTTCCACATCTTTAATACACCTCACAAGGAAAGTACATAATAACTTCAAAAATTAACTTTGCACATTCTTCAAAGTATTTAATGTAGTAACTCCTAAGGCTTTTAGATGTCATGCTTAACTTATGAGGTTTTATTTGTTTCTTTGCGTATGTGTTGAGTTGATATCTGTGTATTTGTGTAGGCTGATACTATCGGTATCACTATTGGAAAGTATTAGAGTTTAATCACTGGAACTGGACAATATCAGAGTATGCAAGAATTCTACATGATACTTTCATGAAGTTCGTGTCCTTAAAATTTTGCAAAATACACAATTTACATAATTTTTGCAATTATATTTTGGGAAGAAATTGATTTTGTGATTGAGTGATTATTTCCTCTGAAATTATGAATATTTTAAAACAAGACTGTTATAGATAGCTAGGATATAAAGGGTGTTTCATAAAGTGCGCAGTTTTTGAAAATGCAATAACTCAGCCAAAATTGCATGAAAGTTGACATTTTGTTTTTTTTATTATTTTACACAGTCATTACGATTTAATAATTTAAAAGTGAAAAGTGTCCGGCATATGCCCGTATGCGATTTAAGAGTGAAAATTGATGTCTGGCATATGTCCACCTCAGTTTTGTAAGCAGGCAGTAACTCGATCTGTGAAGTTCATCATGACACTTGTGCAGACATCTCTGTCGATTGAACCAATTACCCATTGGATTTCCCTCTTCAATTCGGGGATTATTTGAGGTTTGTTCATGTACACTTGTGACTTCACATAACCCCATAAAAAGAAATCACATGGGGTGAGGTCACAAGACCTCGGAGGTCACTCCTGGTCACCACGAAGCGAGATCACGCGGCCAGGAAACTTTTCTTGCAGTAAGGTTATTGTCTCGTTGGATGTGTCACAGCTAGCCCTGTCCTGCTGAATCCACATACTCATGGTATCCAGTTCATCCAGAGCAGGCCACACAACATTTCTGATCATGTCCCGATAACGAGGACCGTTTACCGTAACTGTATTTTCATTCCCATCTTCAAAAACGAAGGGGCCAATCACACCTCCTGCCCAAAATCTCAAACAATCCCCGAATTGAAGATAGAAATCCAACGGGTAATTGGTTCAATTGACAGAGACGTCTGCACAAAAGTCATGGTGAACTTCACAGATCGAGTTACTGCCTGCTTACAAAACGGAGATGGACATATGCCAGACATCATTTTTCACTTTTAAATCGCATAAGGGCATATGCCGGACACTTTTAACTTTTAAATTATTAAATCGTAGTGAATGTGTAAAATAATAAAAAACAAAATGTCAACTTTCCTGAAATTTTGACTCAGTTATTGCATTTTCAAAAACTGCGCACTTTATGAAACACCCTTTTAGTTCCAAATGAAAACTTATATCTAAAATTTTATTAATGTTCCGAACTACTGTCAATAGTTTCAATTTCCAAGTATTGGTAACAATAGCAGAAGTGGAATCGCAGCCCTAGCTCATACAGTTTGTGAAAATTTAAGAAATTATCAAGTTATTTAAAATGTAATTATATTTCTGGAAGTTTAATGGAATTGTTTATTGTTGGATTTTATCAAAATTTTCAAGCAATGTTTTAAAATGATACGTTTAACAAATGCAACTGCATTGTTGAAATTATTTCATAACAATTACTATTCTAATTTTCAGCGATATTAAAAGCATGAAAGATTCTCACCATTACTTTGATAAAATCTCCAATGATTTGGATGCTGCCCTGCAAAGGAATTCTCAGGCACCCAAAAGCCGACCACATGAAGCGGAGGAAGTTCAGAATCTTCTCTCTGCGACACGCTCCTGCTTTCGACATACTGCCTTGGATTATGTGCAGGCTATTAGCATTTTACAAGCAAGGAAACGTCATGAAGTCCTTGGAACGGTAAATTTCAGTTTACACTTTGGGTTCAAGATGTTACATCTTTATAGATTATCTATATAGTCACAGGAAGGAAAATGTATTTTACTGCCTGAGCACAAGAAAGACAGATATGAAATGCATTGAGACATTCAGTAAGTAAAACGCCCAGATATGAAATGTGTACTGTTATTGTTATTCCTAATCAATGTCTTGAAATGTTCCCTCATGGTGGCTGTGGTGTCGTCGTCATTGTTGTTGTTATTTATTTGAAATAGGGTTACACTTAAGCTTGCAATTTACTTTGCAATGATTCTCTAACTATATAAAAAAAATAGTTGGTAACACTTACAGACTGTCATGTATTTAACAAAAACTATGCCATGTCCAGAAATATAGATTGTTGGGGTGGATGACAAGGGTTTCACTTAAAGCATTTTTAAAAAATAGTGATAATATGATTGCTGTTAAGCTCAGCTGGACCTTTGGCCGCTGCCAGGGTGGCTGTTTTAGAATTTTCCTCCCCTTTTGAAAAACCGCTGTGATATTGCAATCGGTTTCAGGAGTTATACACTTAAGTTTGAACTGGATTTGCTTGGTTCAGTTACCAAAAATTAAAATATAACTCCCAGGCTACTTTACACAGCCACACGTCTCCCATGTGTGACGTGTGGTGTTCTCCGATTAGCAGCGAGTATTCTACAGAAGACCCACTGGTATCCAAAAGAACTTTCAGCCTGTAAAACCAGTAGTGGAGGAGAGCTTACCAGACTTTGTACCCAGAAATGAAAACTGGACCTTTCTCATTTGGACCAACATATTTATTGGCCATTAACAGACATTATGGAAATATTGCAGGCACAAACAAACATGTATACACTTTTTACAATTGCAGCATTTACATAAAATGACACTTTCATATTTACAAAATCGGGAAACCAGCCGATGAATGCACAAAGGAACCATTTACCTTATCTGGGGCCTTTGTTTCACCACAACACTCACTAAGCTTGGCAGCAGCTCATTTTTTGGGGACAACGGACTTTGACGGCACACAAACTCACATTTGTGGACATTCTGCATCCTCTCCTGACTGTCATGGGAGTTACAGGTGTTGGATGTCTCCTGCAGGCTTGGATAAATGTGGATTCACTTCACCATGTATCCGGCAGTCCGGCTAACACAACCACGTGACCATATGCGAGGTGATCGGGAATCGTAAACTACATATTTTACCGATTAAGCACTTTTCAGCACACCCGAGTTCCGATTTTGGTGCATAGATAGATTTTCCACTACTATCTGCACTGTTGGCAGACACACAAGAGAGTGCAAGAGACAAACTCGCACCATAATAAAGAAATTTGCTACTTTCCTCATGATGTCATAGCTTGGGATGCCTCCCATTGGCTGGCTGAGGTCACATGTAGCTTGGATCAAGTAGTTACAAGCCTGGCCACCAGGTGTCAGGCTTGAACAGTGACTCTTTAAGTTCCCGGATGTACTTATCAAAAAACATCGATTTTTAGGATTTTTTAGACATATTTATGCTAGAAGACTTAATGGTATTTTCAAGATAAGAGGGTCATTCTGCACCTGCACAAATGTTATCTTGAAAATGTGTGAACAAATAACAATTTCGTCTAACATGTAAGTTAGAGCACATGGTGCTCATGCATGAAAAATGGCTTTTGCATGGTGATAATGACTTATTTTGCTGAGAATTGCAGCTTTTACTTGATTTTAAGCTGGTTCTCATGGTTTTTTGGCATTACCTTTGATTTCCGCTTGTAGCAATAATAAACAAACTGGCTTCTCATGCCATTTTGGCCATGTTAGCAATGAGCCTTGTACTTGAGTGGAGTAGTGTGGTGTTTTGTTTGTATTTGGGGATGTATGCCCAATCCTTGATTGGTCATAATATTCCAAAATCTGAAAAATTACGTCAGCTTAGAATTCCTTCTAGAGCATTGACGCGAATTTTGCGTGTGGTTTTCTTTCACTGTTATCTACATATTCTCAATAGTTTCATGATTACGTAACTGTATTAAACTATTGATAATATGTAGATAACAGTGAAAGAAAACTATACAAAAATTCATGTCAATGCTCTAGAAGGAATTCTAAACTGATGTAATTTTTCAAATTTTGGAATATCACAGTAGTTATTAAAAGTTTTTCTTGTATGTATGCATTGCTTGCATTATAGAATTATTTTCCTGTAGTTTACGGTTATTACAAGCATAAGAAAACAGTTTTTCTTTGTGACGTTTCAGGAGAACACACGCTCCTTTCATCAGACATTTATTTTCATTTTGACTAAAGATACAGTTATAACAATGGTTAGTAATTTTTTAAACAAGAAGAATCTGTTATATAATGGATGTTGTCTATGTTACATTGTTGTAATATAGCACCTTAAATGTGAAAAAAGCAGTCTGTTTCATTTTTATTTCAGATTTTTTTAAAATTATGAATCCCAAATATCATCAGCTAATTCAAATTCATCATTGTTTTCACAAAGTCTCTTGATGTTTTCTTGATGTTCTGTTTTAAATTAACGGGAAACACAGAGTTGAATGTCTGGGAAGCTTCGTTCATTGCAGAAGAACACTGGAATAAATTAAATAATGAAAATGGTAACATAGATCCAGTATGGAGTTTTCTTTTTCACAAATGGAGTAAGCCACCATCTTTAAAATTTAATGTAACAGAAAACATCAAGAGACTTTGTGAAAACAATGATGAATTTGAATTACCTGATGATATTTGGGATTCATAATTTAAAAAAATCTGAAATAAAAATGAAACAGACTGCTTTTTTCACAGTTAAGTTGCTATATTACAACAATGTAACATTGACAACATCCATTATATAACAGATTCTTTTTGTTTAAAAAATTACTAACCATTGTTATAACTGTATCTTTAGTCAAAATGAAAATAAATGTCTGATGAAAGGAGCGTGTGTTCTCCTGAAACGTCACAAAGAAAAACTGTTTTCTTATGCTTGTAATAACCGTAAACTACAGGAAAATAGTTATTAAAAGGATAGGAAAATTTAAAAACAGCTGCTCTGGCTGTGGCCAAAGGTCCTGCCGAGCCTTAACCCGTAGACGACCAAGCATGTTTTCCCATAAATGTACGAACGACAGACCGAGGCATTTTAAGCGGGAATGTTAAATTTCTGCATGCTTTTATATACAATTTTATATCTCTGGAACTAAGAACACTGGAGTTACAAATTATACCTTCTTTTGTACAGTACAGATGTGGCTATAAGCCTATGACATAAAAACAAAATTTTCCATTATTGGGTAGAAGAAGAAAAAACTGCCCCCTTTTTTATTTATATTTTTTTATTATTTTTCTTTTTTACGGAATTTGAAAATCTGCAGGCCCCTACGCTGCAATGCCACGACGTAAATGTGCAAAATTGTACCAGCACATTGCCTGATATGTTTTGCATTATTGTACAAAAAAATCACGCACATATTCGAGATACTTTCCGGAAAATAAAAATTCCAATGTGAAGCACCCGAGTTTTTTTGAGTGGGAAATTTGAAATTCGGTACATTAATTATTTTTTTTTTACTCTGAAACTAAGAACACTGGAGTTACAAATTATACCTCCATGCCGTGAGGCCAGGGTTGTCACAACCTGATTCTGAATCCGTATCTAAGGCACGCAACTCTACATCAATATCACTTGGTAATAAACCAGGTCTTTTTGTCATCTTACACACCTTTACTCGTGGTGGAGGGAAAAGGAAGCTTCAACTGGGGAAAAAAAAAGTAGAAAGTCCGCCACTGGCGCAAACTGGCACAAGAGACAAATCACTAAGTCCGCACATCCACCCACTTGAAAGTTTCAAGACAATAATTCACACCCTGAAACGTGCCCACCAACGCATGCTCTTTCTCCACAAAAGATAGCAGATGCCCCTCTCCCCCCTCTCCTCCTGTGACCTGGAAATGAAGCACTGCAAAATCATTCTTGTGACTCACTGAAGCCTGTTTGGGAAATAACAAAGGCATCCTAAAATATTTTGCCAGGCACCATTTTTCCTCTGCGAACTAGCCCCCCCCCCCCATGCACTGACACGTGAAAAGGGAAGCCAGAAGATTATTTTAGTGCATTCATTCCCTTGGTAAAAGTACCATTATAAATCCCAGAACAGAGAAAATAACGATAATAAAATTTAAAAAAAAAATAGGAACGAGATTTTCGGAGGGCTGCCCCCTCCAATATAACCCAAATAAAATTAAACCTTACTGATTGTTTATCACATACCTCAAGACTCATGCAGAACTCAAAACATGTATATCCGAACAAAAACAGAGTCACAGTATGTCCCAAAAGTCAGATACTACAAGCAAAAGCATCTTGTCCCCTATAGAGGACGAAAGGTCAATGCTTGTCCCCTATAGAGAACGAAAGGTCATTGGCATAAATACCTGCTGTCCCCTGTGGGGGACAAACTGTCGTCTAAGGGTTAAGTTACCTGACACAGCTGTTTATGATTATTTCCTCTGGGGACACCTGAAGATCAATGTGTTCGCAAGTCAGGCATAGGCCATTGAGGGACTCAGAAACAACATACATCAAAATTAACATCATTCTTGTTAAGATATTGAAACATTCATCTGTTCAGATTGTTTAGGTGTGAATGTTGTTCTTATTTAGAAACTTATTTAGAAAGTAATGTTCATGGATTTTGCTTTTATATGTGTAGGGACAATGTCAAGATTATAGAATTATGAGAGCAATCGCATACTAAAGCATTAAACTTGCCAGCAAATTGCCATTGTACTACTGATTACCATTACCTGATGATAATCATTATCAGTTAATTGGATACCCTCATTCCTATTACACATGTATGCTTATCCAAAGTTTACCTGAGCACCCTGAAATATTTCTTGAGTCCAGAAATTGTCATAGCTCTTGAGCTCCAGCAGAGAGTAACCAACTTGACTACAGGCCCCTTTACTAGTTGAGAAATACGGTGGCCATTCTTGCTTTTAATGTGAAATTAGAAACTATATTAGAACATTTGAATAGAGAACAAAATCGAATACTTACATGTGAGGAATGCTGGGAATGTTTGTTATTTTGCATGTTGGAATTGGAAACAGAGACTTTTCTGAGGTTGGATACACTGCACTTGATAGTGATCCATCTGGAGCAAGTTTGTCAAGTCTGAACACAGTTTAGGCAAAATATATTGAACCATACTTCGCCAAAAAGTATGTAATGCACAAACGTTAATATTTCTCAAAATGTGTAAAGAAAATGTGATTGTAGCACATTGAAAGTGGTAGCTTGTACAGTCATCTGCACGTTTCAAGGGAGTTGCTTCCAGCGATGTTATAGAACAGTTTGTAAGTGCTTGTGCATTAGTTTATTTTTTTTGAAAGGAATAAGATGTCTCAGGTTTAAATCCTATCGCCTACATTTTTTTTTCTTTTTAATAGCAGTGATTAGTTGAGTATGAACTGTTGTAATTAAGTAAAACAGTTTTGTTTCAGAAAGTTTGTAAAACTGACAGATTTAAAACCCAAACTTTCTGCTCAATTCAGGTATGCTATATGTAAAAAGTTGCAAATATTTGGAAACTATTTTAAATTACAGATTCTGGAAGAGAATACTATTGTTATTATTCACCCTAAGTAATTCAAATTATTTCTTTCTTTAGAAAGCAATAGGATCTTCCATAAACGTGGATGAAAAGTATTGTTTGTGCTCTTTATTGCATATCTAAATTGGTTGTCAAAATTCAACAGATGTGTATTATATTGCCAAATAAGGGATGTGATAATTGCATGACTTATCCTATTTCTAACAGCTTTGTGACCAATGACTAAGAAAATAATTTCTTGAACCTAAATTGTGTTGCCCATTATATAAAAGATCTAATTTTTTTCTGCTTTTCCGTATTAAAACCAGTGTATACATGCATATATACAGTGTGTGTGCTTGTGTTTTTATTTGGTGAATCAACAAAACAAAAATTACAAATACACCTTTTCTTTTTTTCCAGATTCTCTCGTACATGCATGCATGTAGCACTTACTTTCACCAAGGAACTGATCTTTGTCAAGATTTGGATCCCTTCTTCAAAAAATTGGCAAACGAAGTAGTAAGTGATGTTTCATGTGACGTAATCATTATACCTGTTTTAATTAGAGATGGACCAATGTGAAATTTTTGCCAATATCAATTATGTACTTACCTAATATACCTGTTGCATCCTTCACTGGGGTTATTATGATAAGAAACACTTGATGTATTGTAATGAAACATAAAGTACTGTAATGAGCATGCTGAAAATACACAGCACTATTCTCAACGATGTTTTACACAGGATATCTGTCTCTGGACACTCGCTGATGCTACTCAATTGTTTTGTTATACTGAAAGCCAAGAGGTGGCACTGATTGTTTTTTTTTTACTCAATGTTGTGTTTACAAATTGATGGAGAAGTACCAATATTTTACTGATCTGATATAAAATTACAAATTATCCGTGAAAATGCTGAATGAAAATACTTTAATTAATGCATATAACCACATGGTTGCAACAGGTTTTACCTTAGAAAAGGAAACTCCGTATTTAGATATTAGCTTTATAAAGCCATTGTACACCCAACAGCAAAAGAAATAGTAGATAAATTGTCCACCATTTTCATTCAGTCCGTTTTCCACAATGTGATGATCATGAATTGAAGTAAAAATGTCATTAGGCAGAGGACAACATCTGCTTTGTATCAAGAGTAATTCATTCCTTAAAACAACACAGGGAGTGGAATAAAGAGTAATGAAAATACTAGTGGACAATTTGCCTACTGTTATCTTTGCCGTTGACTGTACATGAATTGTATCTCCAGGATTGGCAAAATTGTTTTTTTTTTAAAGTAACAAAACAAACAGTTTTTTTGTTTTATATGTTTTATATAGTGTTTTTAATCAAGAACTAAAAAAACATGTTTCAAACAAAATAAATGTTAAAAACACCAAAAACATATTTTCTAAGAATCATGATTAATGAGGAATCTGTTAATCATTCAAGAAATGCCTGTGTTTCTAGTTATAAAGTAAACACTTGACTAATTTCTTAAAATACCTATTTACGTTATTCTTAAATCTTGTACGTAAGCTGTTTGAGAAGGTTCAACTAATCCACAGTTGCCAGGCCCCCCTCAATTCATGTGGTAGCTACTGTTTTCTGAAATAGGACATTTTTTCATGAATACAATGATATATTTATATTAACAAGTATGTGCAGTATGTAGTGCAGAACAAAATTGTTTCTTTTTTTTTTCTTTTTTAAACACTTGTAAAAAAACATAGTCAGATGTACTCATGACCCATGGGTACTCATTTCAATGTGTTTCTTTGTTAACTGAATATACATTTTCAGCCACTGAACAGATTTCTGTGCACAGTAAACAAAATGATGTGGATTAAATGAAAAGACAAAGTTGCAAAACATGCAAATAACCACAGACCATCAAATATCAAGTGTCAAAATGTGTTTTAAACATGGTGTTTTAAATGTTTTAAACATTTATAAAAAAGCAAAGTTGTGAGATTTAAATGTTTAAAACACATTGTTTAAAACACTTTTGCTTTATTATTTTACTGTAGTTTACGATTATTACAAGCATAAGAAAACAGTTTATTATGAAAATAAATGTCTGATGAAAGGCGTGTGTGTTCTCCTGAAACGTCACAAAGAAAAACTGTTTTCTTATGCTTGTAATAATCGTAAACTACAGGAAAATAATTCTATAATGCAAGCAATGCGTACATACAAGAAAAACTTTTGTTTTAAACATGCCAATCCTGTGTATCTCATATTCACAAAGTAGATTCTAACACTATGTGCTGAGCAAAACATGTTCATCTTACCTGTCAAGAACAGGAATATAATAAGTTCATAGCACACATAAAAATAAAACTTTAAAAGTTCAGATATTTCTCTAGCTTCCTGCTGACATTGTTAATGATCAAATGGAGTTAAAAACTGGTGTGGGCAGGAATATACTTGTAAATTGAAGCAAGCCTCACAGCTGATTCCTGGAAGTCTTAAAAGTAATGGAAGATTCTCAGCATTGCCAGAATTTCTTTGTTTTTTTCTTTCTTGTATGTGTGAATAATGAAGAATGAATTGAATTTTCACACTTTTTTAGAAATGCTTGATGAGAACTGTTTTTCTGGATGCGACATTTGCAGGTCCAGCGGAGATCTCAGATTTTCAAAATTACTTGAAAATTATAATTTTTTTTATTGCGAGAATTTTTTTTTTTTTTTAAATTGAGAGATGATGGTTACTGTCACTCAAATAGTGGTCCTTTGTTGTGCAACCCTGCAAATTTAGTTCATCCAGTATCCATAGGATCAATGCTATTAGTGAAAATCACTGTTTTTTGTAAAATTGCACTGTACTTTTTATACTTATTGTATGTACTGTATTGTTTATGGGTTACCGAAAAACTGCTTTCTTGTATACACACACATATATATATATACTATGAGAACTGTCATTTTTGGAATGTAACAATTAAGGGATCAGCAGGAGACCTCCAATTTTCAAAATTTCCTGAAAATTATGATTATTTTTTAATTACATGCAAAATTTCAGTTTTTTTTCTTATTTCTTTCAAAGTTGGGGATGGTATTTACATGTACTTGAAGAGTGGTCTCTTGTTGTGTTGCTGTGATCCCATGCAAATATGGTGCATACACTGTCCACAGGGTCAGCGCTAGAAGTAATTTTCCGGAAATTTGTTTCATAATGTGGCTTCATGCCGTTGCTTATACTTTTTACTATTTTTCCCCAAGAAGTATTTACTTATTTCACCATGACTTGGGAAGTTTTTAGGAATTTACCACTGCTACATATGTACTACAGTTTTTTGTTCACTTTGATGTATTGTGGTGGCTGTGGGGGATGCCAAATGTGAATTTTTGTGTTAAATTTCAATTTTCTTCTTTATCTTTTTTTTCACATTGGGATGTAAAATGTGTTAATTTCATCTCCTCTAAAATGTCATTCCGGGGGAAAAATTGACTTCATCTCCCTACAACAATTAGTTCTCTTGCTACATTTTTTTTTCTTTGTACATCACAGAAAGTTGAAAAAGTATATGCATGAAATGTTTCAATCTGGTGAGGCTAACATGTAGGAGAGGCTCTCATTCTTAATGTTTAATTCACAACTTGCTGTCAACATTTGTGACGTTTGTTTGCTCTCACGACTAGTATACTCGATCCACTCCTACTGCCCATACCTGCTTTTTTAAGTCCAGTTATCTTTGATAGTGCCGGCAAAACATTGGAACTTTAAAGTTTTTGTTTTTATGTGTACTGTGTTGCCTCTCGTGTTCCTGCTCTGTAACAGATAAGATGAACACCTTTATATTCATTTAAAAATAGCAAAATGGCAGAATTTTACACTATTTACAGATATTTATAGAAATTTTAGATTGGTAAAATTAGCAGCAATTTTACTGATAAACAGATATCCTGATATGCTGGCAATACCAACAAATTACTGCTTAACCCTTTCGGCACGGAGAACGTGTATATAAGCTTTCCCCTTTTGCGCTCAAATCGCGGATAAGGTATATATACGTTCTTAGTTTTTGAGTGCTTATGACAACTCTTGCTTGTTTCTATGTGGTTTGGTGATTGTTTCACTGCAAAGGCTGGATATACATAACCGGTAGGTGCAGCACAAGTGTGGTTTCTTTGTTTTTCTTACATGTTTACAAGTAACGCCTGTTCTGTGCTTTTTGTTGAGTTCACACAATGGCCGACAATGCTGTCCCAGGTTGTTCCCAACAGATATATGTGTAAAAAATGTGATGTGATCGATACAAAGCAAAGGCATCTTTTCCTCTAATTTATCCCTCACCGAGGAAAAACATGAATATCCAAATGTATTCTTTAAAAGAGACATCTAGCGTGATTTTCATTAAAAAAAAAGCAGCTAAAACTGTATGGCACCCAACAAGGGCTGAACCCATTCACATATTCACCACCTTCCCCCATATACATCAAACATCTAGACACTTACATTAGACATCACAAACGTCATACACTATGGTACCACTATTTACAAACTATGGTACCAGAATTTACAAACATAATATTTGGACAATTTACACTATTTACATCTCTCCTGAAATTTCACAAATCAGTTCCTAGGTACTAGTACCTTCGTGGCTCATAGTATGCTTTGAAGACTATCACACGAAAGTGAACTTCTGTTGATTTCACGTTATCAAGAATCCAAAAACTATAACCTAGCATATGTTTGGATGGCATAGAAAACTGAACTTCTCATTTTTTCATACCACATATTTGTTTTTATGATTAGCTGATATTTACATTTCTTACTCATGTTGCAATGGGTTTTGGTTTGCAACACTGACGAAATTATAAAATTATACCACATAAAAATATAAAAAAATACCTTATTTGGATGAATATGTACAGTTGGTTGAATATTTTTTAAAAATAAATAATGAACATTTTTAGAAATTTTTATTATTATGAGATGACAACACTGATGCTTGAAGAAAATTTCATAAACTTTTGTAAATTATTTAATAAACTTTAGTATTTTGTATTCAAACACAAAATTGAGGGTCTGAAGATATGTTTGTATGCGAATGTCAATTTTATTTCTTGTATGCTTCATGTCATCTTTCTTCATTTATCGTGATGTTGAAATCACTTTACGTGGCCAATGTCAATGTAATCGTACTTAATAATAAATAGTAATGGACAAATAATAAATAAATCTGTTTGTGCTATTTTAGGATAAGGTACTAAATCACCCAACAATAGTTAGTCAAAATTTGCATGGGAACATGTACATCAAACCATTTGTAATAAATACTTTTTAAATCTACCTTCCAGTTGGTGAACATGAGAGTAGAAAGTACCAGCCTTGAAAAGGAGATGGAAAATAGACATACATATGTTACTAATAAAGACTATGTTCCTGCGCCAGGGAAGAATGGTGTTCGTTTGGAAGGATATTTGTTCAAGAGAACCTCAAATGCATTTAAAACGTGGAACCGCAGATGGTTCTGTTTGCAAGACAATCAGCTAGTGTATAGGAAGAGAACTGGTTAGTATACATTCTATCTCATAAGTAAATGTCTGTGTAAAACAAGAATGGTGTGAATATATAACTGTTTTTCTCTTTCACATAATTTCCCTTTCCCATCTTGTTAAACAGTCCCTTGAAATAAGCATTAAAAATTAATTGAGTAGTCTAGTAATGATATACTTACTGTGTATGCTTCATACCACCATAGTTTATCTGTTGTTTTTTTTAAACCTTGCACTTCTTTCAACCACCTTTAATCTTCTTTTAATATGCATATTTTGTCCTGGTTAGTTTGTTACTTAGCTTGTTATTTTTAAAACAGTAAGTGATGTTATTACTATTGTTGTTCTCATGTTATTAATATTCAAGTTACACTACATTGACTAAATATTTAAATGAATTTTCTATAAGTGGCTCTTTAAAAAAGCAATAAATTCTGGCGTATGTGGTATTATGGACATAAAATTCGAAACTGTGTAGGTTCATTCATTATGTCCCAGCTCTGCTGCATCAGCATCCTAAGGCCTTCCCTGATGGCATAGTGGTAACGTCATTACCTTGTAAATAAGGGGTCCCAGGGTTGATACCTGGTGGAGGCTCATAGTGGTTCGGATCACACTTTAAGCTGTAGGTCCAGTCCCGATTAGTCTTACTGTGCATAAAGTGGACTTAAAACACAAAATCAGTCAATCAAATCAAAGCATCAGCATCCTTGTTACAGAAGTCCCAATGAAAGTTTCCAGAAATGAACTGGTGTGGTGTAGCAACATCAGATCTATGTGTAGCTATTAGCAAGAATATTTTGTAGAAATGGCTAGAATTACATAAAAGCTTCCATGTAGATGATCAGTTTTATGCAGTAACATGGTGTAGCTTGCAAAACATAAATTTATAGCCTATTGATTTAGTTATTCACCACCACCATTCACAAAAGCCTGATCTATTTGCTATTCACAGTTTACCATAAATATCTTTAGTAATAATTCTTCATTTCTCATAGCTTCATTCAAAAGTTATATTTTACTGTGGATTTTGCAAGCGAAGATATATTTTATTCTAAGTCTAATTGCATAAGAGAAGCCAGAAAAAAATTATAATGCTAATTTATGTGAAAATTATTTTTCAAAATTGTTTTGTTTTCACAGGTGAAGAGTCTGTGACAGTGATGGAAGAAGATCTGAGGCTGTGCACTGTGAAACCAGTCACTGAAGGTGACAGAAGGTTCTGCTTTGAAGTACTTTCTCCATTTAAGTAAGTGTTAAGTAGTATGAATTGCAGCTTCTCTTAAACCACACACTTGTTGTTTACAACTTTTCGTACTTGGGAACCTGTTGTATGGAAAAGCTTCACGAAAGAAGCTATTACGTATATTGATTAACCACATTATAAGTATACTTTCTTCAGGAAAATAAAGAAAAACATAATCTAATGCAGGAAAATATATATTGTGGAACCCTGATTTTATGTTCCCAGATGTTCCATTTTCCTGCATTTTCTCATGGCATTTGCTCCTCTAAAAAATGGAAAAATTAAATTTCCACTGTAAAGGGGGGAAATTATTGAACATTTTGCTTTGCTTTCTCCATGAAGTAGACTTAGATAAACTTAATTCAAAAAAGCTGCTCATTAAATAAAATTTATTTAAATAATAGATGAAGCCCACAATGATGTTAGTTAATATCTACCATTTGCTTCAGACATACATTTACTGCTAATTCCAAATGTCATGTTCAAGATTTTTAGTCTATGCTCCATTCATTACTGTCAGATTCATTTCACACTTACTGTACATACTATGAATGTTCGAGTTAAATTATTTCTATTCCAATATCATTTTGAAACAATGAGTATGTTCAATTTTGCTGACTTCTCTTATTTGCTTCTCCAAATAATACACTCAGTGCTGAAAGCCTATATTAGACATGCTTGATACAGCCAACACATTCACTATCATGGCAGACAAGACTGCAGTTACATATAAATTTAACATGAAAATCCCCACTACTGTATCACTCCATTCAATGTCACTTCTCTTTATTATGTTCAACTTGCCTTGCAACAGGTAACACAATTACAACACGAGCAAGGTTAAAACTTCCAACCCTGCCTCAGGATCATCATCAGGGGAGGAATTTGCAGATAAGTTGGACATGGTCACCTTCTCAGTAGTAGCACTCAGTAGGTAACAGTAGTATTCAGTGGGTGACCATCTGATTGAAACTCTTTCCATCCAACTTACCTGCCAATTCCTTCCGTGATGATGATCCTGAGACAGTTGTGTTGAATGATACTTCTGGTGGTTGGGGGGGGATAATAACAATGTAAAGAGAATCCCAACAAGAATGCCGGATTTGAATTTGTGCCATTGTCTTCTTGTTGTGGGTTGGGGGCAAATTTAAGTACTGTTGTATTTTATTTGTTGTCCTGCTACCTGCCACACCTCCAATGAGAAGATTGCCTTACTGCACGATAAATTTCTAGACCGTGTCCTTTTGCCCAAGACCAGAACTGGCCAACGAGGTCATGGGACCTGACACCCTGCAACTTCTTTCTTTGGGGGCATGTGAAATGGCAGGTTTATGAAAACAATCCCCAAACCCTACCAGAACTCAAGGAAGAAATTTGACGTGTCATTGACCAAATCGAGAAACATGTCTGTGTAAGAGTCATCAGTAATTTCATCAAAAGAATGACTGCATGCAGAGCAAGTCGTGGGTCACATATAGCAGATATAGTTTTTTATCCTTAACTGGCAACATGTACCCTTTGTAATGATGTAGAAATATCTGCCATTTATGAAAATAAAATATTTTTTTCATGTTATTATATCCGGCGTTCTTGTTGGGACATCCTTTATAAGAGCAGCAGCATTGACAGCTTACAAAAAAAAATGTGGATGCTTCATGGACCAAAGTTGCACAGAAGCATGAAAAAGGACCTCTCTTTCAGTGGCGTAGTGTGATTCTATGAAAGGTGTAAGGCTTCCTTAGATAAACCTGATCTGAATATTGGATAAAGAAAACCCAAAGATATTTTAACTAAATAGAATCTATTTGAATGTAAGTCATGCATGGGCATACTCAATTTCAAACACAAAATGCACACACTCTATGTTAACAATAATAGCATATGTATGTATTACTTAATGAAAATTCTCATTTATACTGTAACTCGATCCGACGATCCTTTAGTCTGAACACCTCCATCACGTCGTCGTAGAATCGGGAGTTTCTGGTCAATTTCTTTAGCAGCTCCTTTTCATTGGATATCAGTCCCAAGTCAGATTTCCTTGCCTGAGTCCGTGTGCTGCGTTGAAATGTACACTATCTGGCCATTCGTCACCGGACACCCCACCAAAGGCGTGTGGAAGCATCATGGTGTGGTCGTGCTTCTCCTGGTATGGTCTTGGTCCCCTTGTGTTAGTGCGTGGAATCATGAATGCAGATGCATACCTAACGATCCTGGACAATTCTGCGCTACCGACATTGTGGGCACAATTCGGTAGTGGTCATTATCTGTTTCAGCACGACAATGCCCCATGTCATATGGCAGGTGTGATCAACACGTGGTTCGAGGATATGTTTGTGCAAAAACTTGATTGGCCCGCCCAAAGCCCTGATCTCAACCCGATTGAGCATCTTTGGGACGAGTTGGAGCGCCGGTTGAGAGCCAGGCCACACCGCCCAAAAAACACTAAAGAGTTGTTCGCCGCTTTGCAAGAGGAATGGAGCAGGATTCCCGTCGAAACCTATCGCAATTTGGTGGACAGTCTTCCTCAGAGGGTTGCGGCTGTACTTGCTGCGAAAGGTGGCCCCACACGATACTGACGGATGCCTGAAACCGGATTAAAGTACTCGTTCCAGGTGTCCGGTGACGAATGGCCAGATAGTGTATGAATCCTCTTCAGTGCAGAAAACTACTTTTACACCGAAGAGCTTGAGGCAGGAACAGTGGGGAAGAATTCTGTTAGTTTGTACACTTGTTCAACAGCTTCATTCAAATGGATAGTACCCAAGTACTTATGAAGTTCAAACACACTATTTACTCGATATTCGGCTTGAGAATAAATTACCTGTAGCTCAACTTTCAACTGGTAGCAATTGACACATTTCGCGTACAGCTTAGTTAAGGACACATGTCATATTTTTATTCTTATTATTCTTTTTCTTTCACTAAAAAGCCATTTGTGGTAAATGCTTAGGATGCAAATGCAAATTCATTCGAGAATATTACTCATTATCATGGTTACGATATTTGCTCACATTTTGAAAAGCATATCAAGCAACTTAGTCAAAGGAAAAGGTAAAACAAATCTGTAAATCATAATGCTAAGTATTACGTGCATGCTTTTAACATTACGGGCAACTGGGATGCAGGCACCTAACTTTGCGGGCGCTGCCGGATCTAGGATTGCCAGACATTCCTCTTTTATCTTTAACTTCGCTGCTTCTAATGAAGGTAATATCCAATATTAAACCATCTCTTTGTGAACTTAATAGTTAGTTTACACATTTAAAATGACACCCGTTTTGTTAGCTACACCTCCCGTCAAGCATTGTTGAAACAACACGGGAGTCGATTTCCTTGGTTCTCTTCCGACCGTGGCAAACAGACGCAGATGGGACAGAAATCTCGCCAGTTAGTACCCACTGGTAATGCACATTACAGTGCGTGAGAATCGGGGGCGCCCTGTCATTGGTTGAGAAGATACTACGTAAGCAAACACACCCGCCATGAGCGAGTCCAAATCATTTCTTCCATTCACCCACATGTAAGTCCTCTCAAGAAGCCTTACAGAGAAACAACTCGAATCAAAACAAGTCCTCAATCGTTTCGTTAAAAGTTCTACTTGTAGTCTGATATTGCTATGTGTGTTCAAGCGATAAATACGGGAATGAAATACTTTTTCTTCAATAATTTCAACTTGTAAGGTGGACTTACAAGCCTTACGTGGGCACTACGCCGCTGCTCTCTTTGAGAACATGCAATGCCTGTTCCCCAATTTTGAAGAAGAAAGAAAGAAAAAAAAAAAAAAAAAAAGCTAAATTTTAGAAAATCATGATTTTAGGAAACTTCGACATTTCCTGCGGGACCCTTAATTGTCTCACACTGTGAGCGTGTTCTTTGCTTTCATTATTATTAGGGCTGAGCTGATACCGATACCGAAGTATCGATATCGGTATCTTTCGCCGATACCAAAGGTTGATTAATTGATTGATTTGCTTTATTTTACTTTGCTTATTGTGCCACTTTTGGCTAATTTGTAAAGATCAAAATGAGTGATGATATGATGAAATTGATGAATGTACACTCTCAATCATCCATGCCCAGGCCGGGATTCAAACTCGGGACCCCTGGTGCGTAGCATGATGTACTAACCACTCCGCCACAGGGGCTGGCGATGATACGAAAGATTTTTAGTGGCTAGAGCGGCCAAGAGAAACAACTCATTTGTCAAGATTTGTCCTTTTTAAAAGTTCGTTCACCATTCCTTGTGACAGGTTGGGGTCCCGCACAAGAATTCCATGTACATTTCCGAATAGGATGCACTCTCCTGGGAAGCCGATGACAAGATCAAAGGCAGGGCTATAGTGAAAGCACTCCGCCCAAAAGTGATATCGAAGGCATGTAACTGCTTGGTGGTCAACACTATATGGAAATAAAAGAAACTATTAATTGCCAATTCTTGCTTGTAAACTCGTGGGTTAAGAACGTGAAGTTTTCAAAACCAGCATTATTATAATGATAGGCTCATTCCGAAGTTCCTGGGAAAGGGATGAATGTCACTGTGGGAGGGAGTGTTGTGGATTTACATCTTGTGCTCTTACCCTTCCGTGTGACTGCTGCCTGATGCCGACACTGCAGTGACTTGTTTTCATTGCAAATGACAGAGAATAATGGACAGCAGGTCATATACAGAGCTGCCAAATGAACTTTAAATATAGCTATATCTGTATTTGTGTATATTTTTACGTCTTTTTCCTCCCTCACCAGTTTAATCCAAACGATAAGAATGTTGTTTACATTTGTATTTATTTTGCATTCCTTGTGCAAGTTGTACGCTATACACACTACATACATTTTATTTTACACTCTATAATATTCTCTGGCAGGGACACTTATAATAATACACCGATTTTTTCGGTGTATCTGCAACACTTTAACAATGCTTGCAACATTTCAAAAACTTATTCTTCTTTTTTTGCATCCTCTGGGGGTAGAAAGAAGTTCACATAAAATGTCACAGGACTATTTAAGTGATATAATGTTATATGAGAATAATTTGGAGTATTTGATATCATTAATAATAATGTGGTGTGATGAGTGCATTATCCGATACCCTGCTGTGTTTCACTGCGGGTAGTAGCAGATGGTGACCAACTAGGGTGATTCATGACACCTTGAATCTGCTCAGTGGTAGCCCTGGCATGCACATAAACAAGCCATATTTTCGATTACTTATATAAGAATTACACAAGTATCTGTATCGGCATCGGTGTCTGTTGGAATCGGTTAAGGTATCTAAATTGGTATCTGCTCAGCCCTAATTATTATATGTAAAATAAATTATATATTAGCCAGAAGGGGTAGTTGAAGAGTAAATATAAATAGCCCATTTATAAAATCTATCCCATAATATGTTGAGGGGAAAAGATTGACATTTTCACACTCCATCTGTTAATAGTAGCAATGGATATATTGTGCTGTGATTCGAGTATTGCTTACCCTTGTACAGGGTGGTGCAAAATTCCGTTTACAATGCGGAGGAGGTGAATCGCCAAGTGAAATGAAGACGAAAATGTAAATGGAATTTTGTCGAATGACGCACCGTGTCAGAGCTAGAGGATGCCGAAATCATGTGAAAATGGCCTTCACAGCTCCATATGCCGACAAATAGTACTCATAAAGAAGATGCGGCATGATATCCCCCCCCCCAAAAAAAACACACCTGGGCTAGCGAATGATGCACAAATCGTGTGTCGAAAATGAATGTGGCAGGGATTCCCCACAAGAAGTGAGGGATTCCCTGGAATATGTCTGACATGGAACGCAGGTATCGAATGGGAGTACAAAGGGAAATTACAGAGGTCACAGCACATGAAAAGCATTTCGCCAGGAAGTGTCCGAAAAGCAGGCTGCAGAAGGGGATTCCCCATACAAGAGGGGGGGACAGACAACATGAGCAAGAGGTGTATGATGACACACATGTACACAAGTAGTATTCTTTATTGGCTGTGGAAATGACATACGATACATATCACAGACGTTGTTGAAAATGTCCGCCAGCCACATCTACACACAGACGGCATCGGGGTAGCAGGGACGCTCTGGTATGCTCAAATACGTTGGGCATGTCAGTGATCATCCCAGCAGCGACGGTAACTCGAGCAACGAGGTCCTCCACACTTTCCACCGGGGTTTCGTAGACCAGCCTCTTTATTTCACCCCACAAGAAGAAATCTAGCATTGTGAGGTTGGTTGACCGAGGTGGCCACAGAACAGGTCCACGCCTACCAATCCATCTATCACCATATGTATTGTTGAGTACAGCTCTGGCTCGGCGGTCAAAATGTGCAGGGGCACCGTCATGTTGATACCATACATCTTGCCTAATTGCAAGGGGTAAAAGGTAAAGTGTTCCCCTGTGCATAGCACCATGCCATGAAGGCGTATAGGGTGTGTGGGGGTAACGCCCCACACTTTCTTGATCCGGTCGTGAGTGGGGGTGATGTGATCAGCATCACGCCCCTGACCGCCTTTACCCCCCAGGGTTTCCCCCAGGTACCCATGTTATTCGACGCTGGGTAGGTGCCGGGGCCGCTTCCACCGTTAGAAAAGTTCCCGGATTTGCAAGGGGTACATTTTCCAACAGTTCAGGTAGAACTTCCTGTAGAACACACAATAGTTCCCACGGGACAAAGTATTGGGCAACACGTACGGACCTATCAGGTTGTCCCCGACAATGCCACACCACACATTCACTGCGAACCGTCGTTGAAAATGATGCTCAATGATTCCAGGTGGGTTTTGCACATCCCACACGTGACTATTATGGGTATTGAAGACGTCTTCTCTGTTGAATAGTGCCTCGTCGGTAAAGGTGGCTGGAGCATGGTGCAGATCACATCACCTTCAAAATGGCCGAGATCAAAAATGTGGGGGGCCCTACCCCCTAAATGTGCCTTCATGGCACAGTGCTATGCATGGGGAACTTACCTACCATTCGGTAGTACATGCAGCAGCTATATATGATCCAGCTGTCTGCTAACAGTTAAATTTTAACATATAATATCAGCTCAGCTCTAGTTTCTTTGTTTTGTGTGTCAAGGTAGTGACAGTTCATAATTTTTGTTGTATATTTTTTAGGACACACATGTTGCAAGCAGATTCTGAGGAAATGTACCAAGCTTGGATATCTTCCATGCAGCAAGGAATAGGTGCTGCAATACAGCTGAGCATACATGAAGAAAATAATCCCTGCTCTGCAGAAACATATTCAAAATCTTCTGCCGATGAAAGTGACAAATTGTCTTTGGACAGGTCCAAGGAGGAAAAGCATCGAAAATTAAGGTAACCTTACCAAAACCAAGTTTTAAATGAGTCTCCAAAGTGACAAGAGCAACAGAAGGTTATTCTGTTGATAATATGTATGACAGTGGTTCTTTGTGAGCATGTAATGTTAATTGGACAGTATCCACAGCTCTTCTACTACTTTTTTCCTATTCTACAAGGGCTGTTCAAAAAGAAATCGAACTTCTACAAAATTGAGGAAATGGTAATATTCACCAGCTATTTTGACCTGTCTCCTTCAAAGTACTTCCGCCCTCTGTGCAGACACAACACTCCCACCATTTCTTCCAGTCCTGGAATTCCTGTTTGAAACTCCAGTTTTGGAATGGCCTGTAGATCCCGTAGCAAATTCTCCTTGATCTCTTCTGTTGTCTGGAACCTGTGACATTTGAGGGTTTATTTCAAGGAAGAGGAAGAAGTCTCCTGGTGCCAAATCAGGGGAGTAGGCCAGTTGAGGGATAATAGGTGTCTGGTGCTTTGCCAAAAACTCCCGGACAATGAGTGAGGAATGAGCACATGCATTATCGTGATGAAATATCCAGGACTTGCATCTGCAGGTTGTCCCGTCAAAATCGTGCGACACAAGCCAATACTGATGTTCAGTTCATCAACAACTTCACGTAAGGTGAGACAACAGTTTGCACGTATGACTACCCGTACCCTCTCCACATGTTAGATGTCATTAGAGGTGGATGGGCATCCAGATTTTACGTCTGCCTCGATGGAGGTTCGACCCGATATGAAACATCTGTACTATTCGTAACACTTGTGTTTTACTGAAACGTTCTTTGCTATAGGCTTCATGTAACATGTCATACATCTCTTTGAAAGTTTTTCTAGAATTTCACACATACGCGCTGCTCTTCCAGTTCCTTCCTTCTTCGTAGAGTAACTGGAAATTGCGGCGGTCACTCAACACACCTGTACTCAATGCAATCTACTGCATTACTGCGGTTAGCAACAGCTTTGAAACTGGGCCAAGTTAATAAGTAAAGACACCGTTGGGTAACACCAATGTCTGTTCTTTTCAACAAATTTATATACAAACTTTACTAAAAGAGTTCGGTTTCTTTTTGAACAGGCCTTGTATGTTAGAAAGATTGCATAAGTGTATGAGGAAGAGTGAATTTACTTTATGGAAAAAAAAACATGCAAACACTCGCCATTACAAATGGATGTGTTACATGAATGGATTTGCACTGGTTAATTTGGGAGTTCATACTCTTAGATAACCATTCTTATAAAAGCCCTATGAGGTAGAGGCACAAGTGGTTCGGATTCCACTTTAAACTGTAGGTCCAGTCCCGATTAGCCTTACTGTGCATAAAGTGGACTTGCCAACTCATCATCAACAACAAAAGCCCTATGATGTTATTTAACTTCTAAAGGGCCTCCCTGGTAGCATAGTACAGGGTGACTACCAGTCAAGAATGTCAAGCAAGTTAAGAAATCAACAAGTAGGTCAAGAAATTATGCTTGTGGTAAAGAATTTTTGCTATATTTTACAGTATAGTGAATTTACATTGTCATATACCTAACTAACTAACTAACTAACTCTGTAGCCTTCTTAACCCGAATTTTCATGGCTGTAGCAACACAGGCCTTCCATCTGTCCCTATCCTGAGCAAGATCTATCCACTCTTTTCCATCCCTACTAATTTTCTTTAGGTCCATCTCAACCTTTTCCTTCCATCTTCATTTTGGTCTTCCTACTGGTCTCTTACCATCAGGTTTCCCAACAAGAATCCTATAAACTCCTCTTTCCTCTCCATTCGTGCCACATGGCCTGCCCACCTAAGTCTTCTTGATTTAATCATTCTAATAATATCTGGACATGAATTCAAATTATGTAACCTTCTCACTCACCTGTCTCCTCGTCCCTTTTAGGCCCAAATATTTTCCTAAGGATCTTATTTTCAAATACTTTCAATTTATGTCCCTCTTTCAATGTAAGGGACCAAGTTTCGCTTCCATATAATATTACAGGCAAAATTACCGTTTTGTATATTTTAACTTTTAGTTTCTTAGATATTAAACGAGAAGACAAACGTTTATGAAGATAAAAGTAACGTGCATTTCCTGAATTAAGCCTGCTTTTTATTTCTTCTTTAATATAATTTTCATTTGTTAGTATTACTTCTAAGTACTTGAATTCGGAAACTGGTTCAAACTAGTTGTTATCAATAATTAGATTTTGATTATTACCTAACACTTGGTTTTGGCCTGTAAGCATATATTTAGTTTTCACTTTGCTAACTTCCAAACCTATCTCTTTAGCTGCTTAGAAAAATAATTTAGCATTATTCTTAATTGTATTTCCATCATCCTCCAGTAAGTCTACATCATCTGCATATGCTAACAACTGAGTTATACCATTTAATTTTAGTTCTTCGTTAGTTTCTTTTACCTTCCTAATAGCATATTCTAAGGCAATATTAAAGAGCAATGGAGATAATGCATCTCCTTGTTTTAACCCATCATGAATTGTAAATTTGTCAGACATATTAATATCGACACGAATTTTACTTTCTGTTATACTGGTGCATACTTTTATCATATTAACAAGTTTCTTAGATATTCCAAACTCTACTAATATATTATATAATTTATCTCTTTTGACCGAATCATATGCTTTTTTTAAATCAATGAATAGCTGATGTACATTTTGATTATATTCCCAGTGTTTCTCAAGTGTCTGTGTGATGTGAAAAATTTGGTCTGTTGTTGATCTGTTACGGATCAAATTTTTCACATCAGTCAGACACTTGAGAAAAAGTGGGAATATAATCGAAATGTCATTGATTTTGAAAAAAGCGTATCGTAACGCAACTCCCATGCTGCGTTTGGGATCGAACCAAGAACCTCTAGATTGAATTGGGTGATAGTTTTTCTTGTATGTACGCATTGCTTGCATGATAGAATTATTTTCCTGTAGTTTACGGTTATTACAAGCATAAGAAAACAGTTTTTTCTTTGTGACGTTTCAGGAGAACACACGCTCCTTTCATCAGACATTTATTTTCATTTTGACTAAAGATACAGTTATAACAATGGTTAGTAATTTTTAAACAAAAAGAATCTGTTTTATAATGGATGTTGTCAATGTTACATTGTTGTAATATAGCAACTTAACTGTGAAAAAAGCAGTCTATTTTATTTTTATTTTAGATTTTTTTTTTTTTTTTTTTTTTTAAAATTATGAATCCCAAATATCATCAGGTAATTCAAATTCATCATTGTTTTCACAAAGTCTCTTGATGTTTTCTGTTACATTAAATTTTAAAGATGGTGGCTTACTCCATTTGTGAAAAAGAAAACTCCACACTGGATCTATGTTACCATTTTCATTATTTAATTTATTCCAGTGTTCTTCTGCAATGAACGAGGCTTCCCAGACATTCAACTCTGTGTTTCCCGTTAATCTTTTTAAAACCCTTCTCTTTTTGTCAACTCATATCATCGAAGAGAAGCATTTGATTAAAAAGAGAAGGGTTTTAAAAAGATTAACGGGAAACACAGAGTTGAATGTCTGGGAAGCCTCGTTCATTGCAGAAGAACACTGGAATAAATTAAATAATGAAAATGGTAACATAGATCCAGTGTGGAGTTTTCTTTTTCACAAATGGAGTAAGCCACCATCTTTAAAATTTAATGTAACAGAAAACATCAAGAGACTTTGTGAAAACAATGATGAATTTGAATTACCTGATGATATTTGGGATTCATGATTTAAAAAAAAAAAAAATAATAAAAAAAAAAAATAAATTCTAAAATAAAAATAAAATAGACTGCTTTTTTCACAGTTAAGTTGCTATATTACAACAATGTAACATTGACAACATCCATTATATAACAGATTCTTTTTGTTTAAAAATTACTAACCATTGTTATAACTGTATCTTTAGTCAAAATGAAAATAAATGTCTGATGAAAGGAGCGTGTGTTCTCCTGAAACGTCACAAAGAAAAAACTGTTTTCTTATGCTTGTAATAACCGTAAACTACAGGAAAATAATTGAATTGGGTGATGTAGTTATTTCTCATTCATCTCTCAGATGGTTATCACTCGCTTGGCCTAAATGTGATAAATGCAAGAGGTTACACTTAAAGGAATGGCGATAGAAATTAACTTAGGTTAGATATGGGTTTTATACTCTCCATGATGAACCGATATGGATTGGTTTAGAAAAGGATATTACTTGCCTTACAAATAGATGAAGATTGTTCCTACACTTGTCCTCTCAAATGTCACTTGTCTAACCTCCCTGTCAGATATCGATTCAATCACACACCATCGTCCAATAATCGTTCTCCACTTTGCTTCTCTCTCACAATCCGCAGTCCTTACTCTCTCTCGTATTCTCGCCAACTGATCACACCTCCTGATAATTCCAACACTCATGCCACATACGCCTTCCAAGTCAATCACCTGACCTTCGTCTGATTACTTATTCAGCATTCCTATCTGCTACCTACTATGCTAAGACTTCATACTTCTTACCCAATACCTTGGGTACAATACGATATGATTCAGTCAAGAGAGATAAATTATATAATGTATTAGTAGAGTTTGGAATACCTAATTGTTATATATCTGCACTGGGATTTGATAAAATTGAATATTTTGGAAATCTAAAATTGTATTGAGTTGTTGTTAAGATTTTTTTCACTTTGTTTCTTAAGAATGACATTCTTCTAGTTTTGTAAACATATTAAAGAAATGTGGCCATTCCACATCCAGGATGAAGTCTGAAGCATTAATTTTTACATCCATTAATAATTTAAGCAAGTTTAAATCTCTTGTTAAAGTACAGCTTCAGTTTTCATCTTAGCTGGCCTTGTGGTAGGTGTGTTTCATTGAATAGAAATATCCATTTTCTTAATTTCTAATTATACTTAAGTAGGAGCAATTAAATAAGTGTTAAGGCGAGGAGGAACAATTTCCCCTAGGTCTTTCTCGCTGGGGCAGCTGCCCGAACACTGCTGCCAACTTTGCTCTTTTGGAGCCAGATCTGGCTCTTTCGTGCACTCGTTTGACTTGTGAACTGTGGCACCTGGCCTCTGCCCCACCGTGATGCCACCACTGGCTCCGGCCCATAAAGACCAACCTTTGCCACGAGTGTACATTTTGCACATGACGTGATATTCATATATAGGCTGCTTCACCCACCCCCTCTTTCCTTCCCAGGTATTTTTATATATAGTGCTGTGGCTAAGGTGAAGATGACAATATTATTATCAGAGAATCATTTATTTTCGATTTCATATGAACGTCATTGGATTATTGAGATGGGTGATGCTGCCAAATCTAGGTGGTGAAAACTAAGAATAAATTGCTATCACTTTAGAGCTAACGGTAATAGCAGTGCCCCCCCCCCCTACCCCTCTGGCACCTAAAATTATCCTAGGTGGCACTTTATGCAGCCTTTGTTAATCTAACTCCTTGAAAGTTATATTTAGCTCTATTAATGTTGCTCTTTTATGCACATCAGGTTTGACAACACTGCCAGGATGGCCATATGAGGCAAGGAGAAATGCATTAGATTTAAGGGACCATTACGAATACGTTCTCTAAGAAATATCAAACATCCAATGTCATAGAAAAGTACATGGACGGAAAAGGACTCTTTGAACTATGTCATAATAGAAGGAAAAGTCGGAACTCCCATTTGATTAGCCGTAACTTGAAGTTGATTTCCCATATGGAATACATTTGATTCTGTAAATACTTATTAATCATATTTTTCAAACATCATGTCTAGCTTACTAATCAACTTGAAAAACTGTTTCCACTTGCAACATGGAAAGAAATCCATACTCTCTTGCATACTAAACCCTTTTTTAAATAGCAGTGCCCAATCTGACGATATTGAAATAAATGCACAACTAGTTTGTAATTGTCTCTCCTCGGCTTAAGAAAAAGGGAGGAAAAGGTCAAGAAAAGTCAAGAATTTTGGATTTATTATTTTGGTAGACACCCTGTAGTAGCTAAAGTTATTTTCTTGTGAGTATGAAGTCTTGAGTTTAATTTACGGAGGGCGGTGGTTCATATCTTGATTAGCCTGTTCTATCATAAAGTGGACTTAAAACAAACTTTACTGAAATTCTGTCTTTGCATATTCATTGTAGGTCATAGATGTATCTGTCTGTTACACGACTTTTTTTTCATTCATAAGTTTAATTCTACTGATTATATTTGCAGAGTTTGGGAACAACTTCTTAAAATAGATGGGAATGATCACTGCTGTGATTGTGGAGCTCAGAATCCTAGATGGGCCAGTATCAACCTTGGAATAACTCTATGCATAGGTAAGTGACATATAAGTCTGCATTGGTAAGTGACATATAAGTCTGCATTTAGTAATTTTAATTGTGTATCATCTTCTGATTGCTATGAATTATATTTAATTATTATTAGAATTATAAATTATTTATTCATAGGTGAAGTTCAGCCTGTGGCTGTTCTACCACTTAGTCCCAAAACTTATGCAAACAAACGAACCAAAATGCTACTGTTATAGATACAAGTATTCTGTTACATTTATTCCTACTAAATATTTCAGTAACTTAACACTATAAAACAGATAAAACAATTTTACTCGTTCACAGAAATAAAAGTTAGTTTTTTCTGGTTCAAATCTGCTCAAGTATTTAGTTTCGATTTCAATTCAATGATGCTGAATCTAATATGAGGCTCTGTCCTTGTTCATCAAGAAGTACTTTTGTTACTGCCCTTTTAAAGCTGGTGTATGTAGCACACACAAAAAAAGCATCTGGCGGTAGTGCATTCCAACAATATACAGCAGCAGCAGCTTTGAAAGATGACAGGAATGTAGATTTTGAAAGTTGTCCAGGTGAAGTTTTGTAAAGTGTTGAGTTGTCTAGTTGTGTATTTCATGTCTAAATTGGAATCTGATGAACAAATATGTCGGATGATTTTGTTCGCAGAATTTTCAATATTGTGCAGACCAGGTGTTGTTTTCTGTGGTCATATTCATCCATTTAAACTCATTTAATTAGAACAGTATGTGATTCCTTCATTTCAAATTACATGCAAAACGTATGTAAGAATTATTCTGTACTTTTTGTTAAATTAATGCCATAAACTACACCACCAATAATCAAATATGGGCAGAACGAGAAATTATGAGTTAATAAATAACAGTACAGTATTTTTTGGCATTGCTAATAAAGTTCTGATAAAAAATTGAACAATACCAGTAACTAATATTCTACCAATCTGACTTGAAATTGCAAATGTACCATGAATCCCTCGATGGCTTATTCACCTTGTTAATGCAGATAATCAAGTTTACTGCAGTAAGTTTTCTTTTCAAAAAGGAAACCACATATTTTAACATTACATCATTTCCATGTAGTACATGCACCCTGGACTGCATTTTACAGACTAACGAGACTCTGGCATCTGTGTTTTGTCCTTATATGTGCTAAGCCTCAGCCTCAGCTTTTAACTGAAGTCAGAATGTTTTAATATTTTAGTTTTTGTTTTTTTATTTCTCTGCATTTTTCAGTTCCAGATTAGTCCAGATCCTGTTAACATTAATGACAATTATACTTATCTGATACATACAGTATATCTATAATTACATTGTTATGTATGATATTTTTTAAACAAACTTTCTCCTTCAAATAAAGAAAAAAACATATGATGCTATGACCATATGGCAATAATTAACAAAGTTCTTCATAATTTGTTTGCCTTTACAGATAGACAATTACATACATTACTATAATTCATGATGATCATTTCACATTGATACAGACTAATATATCTATATCTATATCTATATATATATATAAATCAAATAAGGTAAAAGGAAACACTCACCGGACAGTAGGAAAATTCAAAATTTTCGCTAATTTATAGCATCAGTACCTAGCCCTTTTGGCTCTCCTTGCTTTTATCCATTATATATATAGACACACACATACATACATTTCATGTAAATTTTAAAATGGCATAAAAACATATGTAAAGGTGTTGTCACAAATACTGCATGAAATCCTCATACATTTGCAATATAAAACATATCTTGTTCCTTCAAAACACTTCGCAGAAAATTAATATAAACTTGTATAGAGTTACAATGGCTTAAAAATAAAACTTTCACTAAAGTTTTCACCTTACACTTAAGTAAAACACTCCATTAGAGCAAGGTGATCAAACTTAAAGTTTGAAAATGTAGAATATTATTATTTGCTGGCTGGTTGTGGGCTTGGCTGTAGTTTCCACTGTTGCCTGATTGGCAACATTATAGTTAATTAGGTAAGGTAAGGGGCTGGAACTCGTATAACGTGACAGGTGCAAAATAGCCTTTAAGTGCTACCAAAAATTCAAATTCAAATTTTGACATTACAAAACCAGGGTATGTGAATGTGACCTTTACATTGATAAAAATAATTTTAAAATTACAGAATTTTCACCCAATTTTCAGGACATTTGTAGTAATATCAGATTGGTGAAATTATTGGTAATTTTAATGACATACTGGTATTTACACAAATAGCTTCTAACACCACATGCTGAACATAACATGTTTCTTTTACTTGTCAGAGAGCAGAAATGCAAAAGGCATATGCAGTATGGAATGTGTAATTGCAATCTGTCAATCCAAAGGTGCACTGAAAAACAGAATCAAAGAGCAATTAAGATACATAATAAACCATGGAAAAACATTGGATTTTTCCAAACAAACTGTTGAAACATCACCTGCTTTTTTTGCTGAACAATTCTTATTTCAGTGCAAAGGGAAATCTTGAAAGGGACATTGAAGAAGGCACACACTACCTAGGTAGAATAGTTAAAACTTGTAATAACTTAAATTGCAATAAATGTGGAAATTTAATTTATTCACGGATATCCAAAACCAATTATCATATACACAAGAAAAAAAAAAAGGGAGGAATGTCTGGCAACACTTAACATCTTTCATGACATCACAACTTCCCAGACATCAGCTGTGAGGCATGCTTTGTTCCGCAACACACCACCCTTGCCAGGTTGCTTTTGGCAGGAAAAAACTCAAACAACTAAATAGGCTTGTAGACCTGATTCCCATCCTGTTCCTCACCAGAGCGCTTGAAACCAAAGAATCAATCACAGGCAAGAACTTACTGAATTAATGTTGCAGGGTGATCTCTGAAACTCGCCGAAATAGGCTTTCATTTGTTTACAATTCAACAAACAATGCTCGGATTCTTGCATTAGTTTGCTAATTTACATTTCTCTAATTTGAGCCCCACGGCGGAACCGCAAACATGGAAAGTAGCATCGGCGGAACAGTCCCGGGATGCTTTTTCTGATGGGAGGCCGAGACCGAAAGATCACTTTACCTTCTACTACCCATTTCACACACACTGTCCTGCACTCTGTCAGAGAAGCCATATTTATGCTTCGTTCCTTGTTGCATGGGGGAGGGCTGAAAGTTCAAATCTTATTGGCTCTTTTAAACTACACTGAACCCTGGAAGAAACCCAAGCATACAGATTTATACACAAAACACAAGAAACAAAAAACAAATACTGTTTGTAACGGCTTACACCATCCATTTTATCCTTGACAATGCCAGCAAAATGTCAGACTTTTTACTATTTTACTTTCAAGTATGCTATGTTTCTTTTTGTGACCCATTCCTAATATATACCTAACACTGTCTACAAATAACTACATAAGATGTACTTTCAGTGCTAATATATAATACTTACATTTACCGACCTAACATTAACTGTATTTATGCTCATTGTTGCTCTATCATACAGTTCACCATTGTCATGCACCATGGCATGCGGTCTAAGGCATCGTGCTCTGAGCTCCAGCTACGGGATGCATGCAGATTCGAATCTCCTGGGGAAAGTGTAGTAACTTTTTTCCTGAGATTTCAGCCTGTGTATGGGATTTCCACACCATCGTGAAGAAATTGGGGGGCTACGAATGAGTAGCGTCACCCGGTCATGAAAACCTACAACAATATCTGGGGGTTCGTTGTGCTGAACACGCGTCACCCCGTAACTGGTTGGATGATTTCCCACCTCGAGGAAGTGAGTGAGTTGAGTCGGCAGTCAGTAGGTAGTTCGGGGCCCCTCAATGGGCTGTTGCGCCATGGGTTATTATTACAGTTTACCATCTTCTAATGAGTTCTTTTAAGTTCCTGAGATAATTAGGACTGAATCAACACCATTTTGAACCAACATGGATGCTACTGCCAAAATTCTTACTGATTTATACTGATACCGATAGCAAGACTTGAAAATTGTCACAATTCAAAGTACTTCAGAATACATATTTACAAATGTTATATAAATTTGTCACTAGAACTATACCAAAGCATCTAACAAAGATTTGCTTCAAAAAAATTTAAATTTTACATGAGATAATTTCTTAATCACAAAACGTATTTCTCCCCACAGTACTGTTGGGAAAATAATGAAAATTTTGCATAATTTCCACCACAAGCCAAGTGGCATATTTGCAAACTCCATAAGGCACTTGGAGAGCCGTGGTGATTGAGTCGGTAGGGCATCTGACTGCCTGGGATCTAAGGTCGGAATTTTTCTGGCCTTGTCCCTGCATAAAGCGGCTCTGAGGGATCACCCAGTGTCAAAACAATAGGCATCTGGCAGCAACTCTGGGGTTAAAGGTGGCTGGAGCATGGTGTTGATCACACCTCCAAAATGACAGAGATCGAGTGTGTGTGAGCCCTATCCCCACATTCCCTAAATGTACCTTCGTGGCATAGTGCTATATGCACGGGGAACTTGACCTTTACTTTACAAGAGTATCATCTGTTGCGAGTGATTATATTCCAATATGATACATACCACTTGTATCAGCTGCTATCAATACACATGTATCAGCTTCGCTCTAGTGATAAGGCCTTACACAGTCATCATGTATACTTCTGTTACAACAGTTCCTCACATCTATACCTCCATAGAAAGGAGCAATTAGTTAGATGTGCATGGGGGTTTGTTTTGTGCTCGTCGCTTGCACAGTCTGGGGAAATAGAGGATATGCTTTTTATGGAATTATTAAAATATGCACTAGTTTGACATGTTAGAGACCTGTGTTTGATTCGTAGGATCGGTAATCTGGAACTGTCATTGAATCAAGAGAGACCCAACCAGTCTCTTAATTAGTGAGGTACCCGGTGGTTATCCAGACAATAAAGACAGTTGGAGCATTCAGCTGAACACGTTAGTTCCACTGTGGCCAAGATGAGAATGCGTCTGTGCCTTACCTCCAGACAGCCATGGGTCTTCATTGCATAGTGTAGTGCACAGGGGATAGTCTTACCTTTTACACTGGAATTCTCACCATTTATTTCGTTTACTGAAAAACAGCTTTGGACAAGATATTATCCTTCCTTTTTTTGATGATCATTTAATTTGCCTGCCTGTAAAGAGGAACTTTTGCATGTTTTAATTTTAATGGTTTCTTTACATTGATTTTATTGATTTTATCCTGACTCTACCATCTGTAGTTAAAGTGCCTAATACAATTTTACTCACTTTGTATGTAATGTGTTAACATTTTAATCCACTGAAAATTGCATTACATCCATTATTTTTTTCATTTCAGAATGCTCAGGAGTTCATAGAAGCTTAGGTGTTCATTATAGCAAAGTTAGATCACTCACTTTGGATGCATGGGAACCTGAGATCCTGAAAGTTATGGCTGAGCTTGGAAACACCATTGTAAATAATGTTTACGAGGCAAATGTTAAGAAAGATTTTGCAAGAGCTACTCCTCATTGTCATGGGTAAGGTTAATATTTTATTGAAAATTTACAAGTATTGAAAAAGAGGCATAATATATAATGGTTAGGATTTTTAAACTGCTTTATAAAGTTGGTTGGAAAGGGAAGGGGAGGGGGGAGCAGTCATGTGCCATGGACAGAAGAAAATGAGCCCCCCCATAAAGGCACCTGCTCCCTCTGAGGAATGGTCATTAATATGTCACTGGTATTTAGGAGCTGAGGTGCAGAGATTCCCGGAACGAATTAATCAAATACTAAGATCAGTCCAGCAAATTATTTCATTATATGAAATGTATGTAATTCTGGTATCCTTGCATGAAGATATTGGGATGAATGAGTCTGTTGTCAGTCAGAACTATTGATATTTGTAAAACTTCTACTGTATTTATTTTGAACAGTTTCCAACTTAAGAACTGTAACTTTTTATGTTTTTAGTGGTGGCCCAGCTGGTATTATGCCAGACTGCCACGTGGCAGACTCAGGTTCATTTCCCAGAGGGATTGATTTCATTTGGGAATTTTTCAATGTCCCTGCATGAAGCAGCTCTGGGGTTTACCCAGCTTTTTATAAATGGGTACCTGAATGCAACCCTGGGAGGGAAGAGGGGTTAAGGCAGTCAAAGCATGGTGCTGTTCATATCACTCCTCCCCGACATGCCTTCATAACATGTTGCAATGTTGGGGGGAGGGGATAGCTAAAAAAGTTTGATACGTGAATGTACCATGCAGAAGAAAGTTCCGTGTTTCTGTGCTTTTGCTCATTCTTTTCTTTGAACCAATTAATTTTCAAGGTCCTCTTCTTTATTGTGTGTCAAAAGGTTATAAAAACAACATGGGAACAGACAATTTTCTTTTACAGCATTTATGTATCATGCTTAACTCCCCAAAACACACAAATATGAATGTACACTCAGGTTCAGATAAAGTGGCACATTCTTCAACTCCCCGACCTTATAAAATGTACCACTTTATGTGAACATGAGTGTACATTGTTGTTATATTAATATCATCATCATCCATCTGAAATATATTTCTAGATATATGTCTGCTGGCAACAGAATTTGTTCCTCCTGTATTTACACCTCTTTCAGTTCAAAAAGTGTACAATTTGTTTTAGCATATTGGCTTTTGCTACATGTAGAAATGCACTGATCTATTTCATATTTTCAGAAACATCAGGGAAGGATGGATAAAATCAAAATATGTTGAGAAGCTATTTGTAAAACAATTGTCTTCACCAGATAGGTCAAGACCGAGCTTAGTGACAGTAAGGAAGTGGAGTGTGAGGAAATTAAGGCGGCGGCCAAGGAGCAGAGATAGCAGGCCCAAGACAACCCCTAACATCTGCTCACCTACCAAGAGAGAACTGGTCAGGGTGTCTAATGTTCCTAAAACCGATAGCAGTATTCTAGACCCTGTCGAACCTTTAAGTGTGCGGACCAAAGATTTAAGTGGTGCTGTGAATGACTTAAGTGGTACTCGTGCTTCAAAAGTACAAAGGGAACACAAGGCACTACCTTCATGTAGTGCACTATCAGTTCCGCAAGAAAAAGCAGATAGTTCGTTGAGTGATAGTGAATATGATAGTGCTACTGGTGTAAGTGCATGCGATGCAACACCAGAGAAAACGAAGGACTCGGAACCTGTGAATGCAGAGGTTTTGTTGTTTGGCAAGAACCTGGAGAAGCAACCTTTGGAAGGTACAATTGAACTTGATAGTGATCAGGATTCCACTGGTGGAGAAGAGGATGAATTAATAGGTGAGATTCTCTTGTTCTAAGGTGCAGTCTTATTCTGTGGCAACACACACCACTCCAGCAAGTAAACACTAACAAAAACATATATGCAAAAAAATGAACATAAATGACACACATGCAACCTTATGCTTTGCCACTCATTATTTTAGTTTTATTATTTGTAAGTTCTATAATATTTTTAATTATTTCTAATATTATTAGAATTATCGTAAGGTGGGATGGGCTAGGCTTGATTTCATATTGTTTAGTAATTTACTATCAAAACGGTCATGGTTCATGGTCATAGGAGATGTACGAGGGTAAGTCAATATATAAGTTGCAAAATGGAGTAGAAAGAAGAGTTGAAATAATTACCTGATGAAATGTGGTTTATTTTTCAACGTAATCTCCATGAACATTTAGGCACTTGCCCCAGCGTTTCACGAGTCCCTCAAAGTCAGCAGCGAAGAAGGTTTGTGGTTGGTGTCGTAGCCAGCTGGTAACCTCCCGATGGACCTCCTCCATATCCTGCAACTGGTAATCACCCAGGTGATTCTTCAGTGGGTCGAAGAGATGAAAGTCAGATGGTGCCAAATCCAGACTATAGGCTGGATGTTCCAGTCGTTCCCAACCTAGGGACTGTATGTGAGCCACTGTGGTATTTTCACTGTGTGGACGAGCGTTGTCATCCAACGGAAGAACTCATCTCTCAAAGCACCTGGACATTTCCTGTGAATGGCTGACCGTAACTTCGTCAGGGTTTTACAATACGTGACTGCAGTGACAGTGTGACCTTGGGGCAGAAATTCCACGAATAGGATGCCTGCACCCACACAAATCGAATTATGGCCCGTTGCTCACAATGTGTACACTCGGCTAACACACCTGCCATCTTACCCACTTGGCACTCGAATGACTCACTGCCATATACGATACATGGTGGTGCTGCCACCTACGCCAACACTTGTGGAAAGGATCAGTGCAACGACTGATATTCATAAAACAATTTCACATTTCAGCAATTCAAAGATATTTCATTTTGCAACTTATATATTGACTTCCCCTCGTACTTCATAGAAATTTGAGTGAAAGAAACAAGCTCGACTAGGTCTCAAACCTATGTCATTGGTATATCATACTGTTGCTCTGCCAACTGAGCTACCAAGCCAGCCAAATAGTATGGTATGGTAGAGACCCTCAAGTCCTGGTTAAGTCTGCGTCTTTCACTTAAATTTCTATGAAATGCACATGCAAGCAAAAGACAACATGCACATTTAAGCAAGCAAAACACAATATTTTTTAAAACTAATTTATTCGTGAATGAAAGGAAGTGCAAGAAAGGCTACATAGTAAATAAGATGAAAATAGAAAACACTTATCAGACTGAAAAAATTTAAAATTTTTTTCAGCCACAAGCTGCATCTTCAAACATAGAAAACTTTGCAGGTTGAATACTCACTTCTGTTTCCACCACACTATATCAGCATAAGATTTATGAGAATTGTACATTTTGAAGAATTCCAAGGATAAATGAACTCAACAAAAGGAATGGTTGGATTTTTATGTATCCCATATGATACCTAAAGTTTGGGAAAGAAATTTGAAGCCATGCTCATGCCAATGATACTGGGTGATACTAATACACTAGCTTCTGTGTTCATCATATTTTCTATTCTTTCATGCAGTCGAGCTGCAGTCTTCTTAACAAAGATAAAATACTTTCTAATAGTGTATACAAAGAGTGAAGTAGAGTGGAGCCTTGATTTTACTTTTTTCAGAGGACCAAGCTGAAAAAACTTAAAATGAAGGAAAATGTAAAAGGAAGAAAATTTTATAACATTTTGGTGTGTTGGAACCATCCAGATTGAATGTATAATGTAAAATGATGAAAATTTTACATTTAGCTATGTTGAAACTATTGCGATTGAATGTGTAATGTGGAAAAATGCATAAACTGAGAATATAAAATCAGGTTTCAACGGTATTATGCTGCATACATCACAGTATTATCACTAGGGGGCGGATTTTTGCATATTTGCATGTTTTTTCCTTAATAAAAATTCATGTGCTCTCAACGGATTTATCCATTTCAATTGATATGGATTACTCTGGTAAAGTTTTGTAGTGCATATAAATACATATTTGGGACGTTAGTGCATATTTTAGCTTAACGTAAATAAATACGTTAAATAGTATTGATTAGTTTGACTACTTACGTGAGTGAGTATGGAGTCTTATTTAGATCAACTTTTCGGAGGTCAAACTGCCTCCGGTTTCTAGGCACAGAGCATAGTGCCACATAAAAGAAGTGTTGAATGAGGATTCAGGTTAAGGGTTAAGGTTAAAAACACACACTAAAAGAAGTGTTCTGAAACGTTCTAAATAAGACTCCATACTCACTCACGTAAGTAGTCAAACTAATCAATACTATTTAACGTATTTATTTCCTTTAATAGTGAGTAATATTCACAAATCTACAATATGTTAGCTTAACGTGCATATAATTTGCATATATTGGGAGTAATTTTTATGTAATTATTCATTTCAAATTTGTCTGCTTCATTTTTCCCGTACCTTGTGTCAGCATTAAAAAATAGCATGCTTCGTCTGGTCTTGGGCACTAGTTGGATCAAGGACATTCCAAAACCCATCTCACAGCATTGCAGGTGGTCTGGTTGCGAAGATAGAATGACCTTTCAGAGATGTGAGTCACATTTCCAAATTCCAACGACAACACTGGGGTCGCGTTATTTGAGGATTATCTGTTAATTGTGAGATCTTGATAAATCTCTGTGTGTGTGTGTGTGTGTGTGTGTGCGCGTGCGCTGCAGAGGTGGCAATAAATGCCGAAGAACAGAAGTAACAGCATATTGCTCCAACAGTGGGTAGAAGGTAAAGATGTGTTTACCACTGCCGGCAAAGTTATTTATTGCCAAATATGCTCTAAACATGTAATACACTTCAGGTATTTAGAGTAGTTTTTGCAGCAATGCAGCTTGAATAGAAATTTGCCGAAATGCAAATTTACCATGCTGAAACAGAGCTTTCATTTGTAGTAACAGAAAACATTTGTTGCCTGCGTAGGCCTGGACACTGTGATTTTTATATAAACATATGTTAACTTTTGCGGACAATGCTGCTGTATAACCTAGTGAAGGATATTTGAGTACAAAATAACAAGACAGTAGAAACTAAGGGAATGATGGTCAGATGATGAAGATATGCACTATGAGCTTATTTTATTCTTAAATTAGACATAATAAAAATACAATAACTTTTTGCGATTATGTCTGTCTATGGATTGCAGCTAAATATTCAAACTACTATCCGTGACAAAAATATTGAGCCCTCTGTTTTCGTGCTTGTAAAATTGTACTCCGTGGGTGGAGAAAAGTCAAATATACCTCATTGGAAAGCTTCAAGTATCTATTTTTTAATAAGCCTCATCTAAAAATTATTCTTCATTGCATTTTTGTATTTTAATGAAAAAATCACTAAAAAGTGTAGTTTTTTCTTCCAGTTTGCAAGAACGGATAACTTAACATCATACAGTTCATAATCCCCAAATGATATAATTAGGGACATTGAATTTTCGCGATGCGCGAAATCGCGAAATGTGAAAAAAAGATGCAATTTTGAACATTCTGCACGTAACTACACCCCCTATGATGAAATATACATGAGTTTTATTCGCGAAGTAATGTGAAATGTGTGCTTTTCCACGAAATGAACGCATTTTCACGAAATAACCATGAAATATCATCAAATTAAGTAGAAAACACGCAAAAACCGGCAATCGAGATTGTGCGCACAAACTGTCGATTTGTAACGAAACGTTTGCTTAAAGTTTCCTACCACTTGCAACTGAAGAACGTTTTATCTTCGATCACATCAGGAAGACGCTGCAAATTGGGATTTCCCATGCACATAATCTCAGTTCGAAAACTTCGCTCCCTGTCAAGCTGCATTCCTTTCTTCCCCCGAATGTCTACTCAACTTCCAGTTTCATTGAACTAGCTGTAGCAGCGATAAGATTAGTCTGTTCCCACACATCAAGGGAAACAATGGTGTCATTTGTGTTCAGTCATGAATGAATTTTGTTTATCATCATGTGATTTTCAACATGTGTTTGTGTATGTGCAGTACTGATTATTTTATTTGTTGGACAGCAAGGATATCCTTTAAATACATACAATGAATAAATCACTTGAGATATGCAATTTAGAAATGAAATGATTTTGTGTTGATGTTTTCTTTTTGGTTGGACAGCTAAGTACTTGTTTATGTGTACAGTATACAAAAATGAAGTGGTTTATCAATTTATAGCTCTTTTGTATGTTGTTTCCTCTCATAATGAAAAAGTGTGTGCCATTTTTTTTCCACCGCTGGTATATACCGCTGATCTAACATTTTATTTACCGCTCTCCTCAGTTTTTATTTACCATAAATTTGTGTCCCTAGATATAATATTGAGATTTTTTGTACATGAAGACTGGTTGTTTTTGCATCTCTGTGGAAGAAGTCAAATGCAGGTCTTCACTAGATGCTTCAAAAATTTAAATTTTAGGCAAACGTGCAATCTTGAAATGTGTAATTGCAAATTCAATTAAATTGTAAAAAGCCATTTATATGACACATTTGATCCAAATCCAAAAGTTTAACATGTGTATCTCAAGTATGACCACAGATATAAATTATTATTGATTACTCCTAATATGGAAAACGTGTGGATGGCGTATGGCGAGATGCGGCCACTCTCAGACTCCGCGGGCTGCAGGTGACTTGCACAGTGTTGCCGCTTCGCTGCAGCTACATGGTCTACGCTGCGGTAATACTGGAAGTGCGTTCTGTTGGTCTGATCCAAAACATTGTGGCAGTGTAAAATAATGAATAAACAATTTATCATATTATGAATGAAATACATTTTCTTTGTATACTTTACTTATTGTTAAATTTTCTAGCTTTTATCCAATCTTTATACTAACGTCATTTTCTCCGTATCATTTTTTGTCCTTCATTTGAAATGAGTAAGTTCAACGATGAGCTTGATTTGATGAAGGGAATGAAATATCTTACCAAACATTCGAACCCGTGACTGCTGACTTCGCAGTCTCCTCTGTATAAAAAAATAACGTGCCTGTGATGTACAGCAACAGCAACTTCATAACAAAGGAAAACAGCAAGAAAAAGTGCATGTAAGGGATGTTATGTATGTGTGCGAGTTCAGGCTATATGGTAGGAACACAAGAGTGATAAAAGAAAATCTGCATTCGTCAATTACAGCATCTGAACAATGATTCTCTGTGCACAACAATTCGCTTTGCAATCAAAACTTTCGGCTTACTTTCCGTGTCAAAGGTGCTGGCTGAATGCAAAGTTTAAAGAACTGCCAGCGGTGTGTGGCAACAAAGCACACTTCATCGTAGCAACGAGACGAAAAATGCACGAGCCGGTTGTCAAGAGAAACAATTCTGTCTGTCGTTTTCAATTCGCAGAATATGAAAAGATAAGCCATAAAAATATGATATTTATTCCATGCTCATTATCTAGATATCATAGTCATTGGGCTGACCATTACCGAGATTGCAACACTGTTATTAAACATTAATATTAGCTGTTCCACAAGTGATAGCAACATTATATGTGGCCGAGATATTTATACATAAACAAGCTTCAATCACAAGAAATTTCATATTGTTACGACTGGTTTTCAATAAGCTACACATGATTGAACTCGACTTACATAAAACATACACGAAAAACTACACTTTTACGAACATTTTTGTTTGAATAGAGAACAGACAGAGCTAAAATCAATTTGTCTTTCTAAAAATAAACACTTGTATGTAGCTTTCCAATGAGGTATATTTGACTTTTTTCCTCCCAATATGCTTTTCTTATCCTTTGGTTTAAAGCTGTTGTTATATGGACATAGACGGAATATCACTGTGCATTATTTTCCATTAAATCTCACGTGACAAATAGCGTTTGTTCTACTCCCATGTTACGGTAGGTGCGAACCACAGATTCATAGTGCAGACGTTTGCTGCCCGAGTTCAATATCTGCCTATAATACATTTATCTCTGTGCAAACTCTTATCACCACCAGAACCGCACGTAGCAATTCAGCATTGCTTCCTTTGAATTGACTGTTAAGGTGATGGATTCACATCCGTAGTGTTTGCAGATTGAATCCCCGCACTACGTCATCCAGACCACTGTAGTTGTACCATGTGAAATTTATGATTGTGTTGTTAAATTGAATCAAAATGCAGTTAATCTGAATCTTAAATGAAGTATTAAGAATATGGTAAAATTTTGTTGATAGTTTTGAACGGACAAAGATTAGATTTTTTCTTCCTTTGTCCATCCAATGTCCTTGATATTGCTCAAAAGAAAACAGTACCAGGAGAAGTTGAGAAAGCTGAATTTGAGAAGCAGTTAGCAATAGCTTTCAGAAACCCAGGTTTGCAGTTCCTGCGACAGGTGAATTCTGTGTTGCAGGGGGAACCTGTCCAGAATTTGCCTGGGTATTCCACAACCGAAATTTATTTATTTGAAAGTTCTGAAAAGAGAAAAATCCATTTTACATCATAATATCAACGCAAGAAATGAAATGAACAAATAACTGTCCAGTGGCATTTTGTTAAATGGAATGAACATTTTTTAAAATACAAAGACTTACTTTCTGATGACAATCGCAAGAGTCTGCTACCTGAAAACATAGATAAATAATATCTAGTGTATTGAAATGCTAATGTAAAAGAATAAGATATTGATTAATGCAACAAAAAAAGCATAGTGTTTACAACAAAATACGTATATTATTATAATTGAAATATTGCAGTTTTTAGAGCGAGCCTCCAGACAAACGAATGTGTGTAATATAATTTTGTTCCATGAAACTAAAAACATTTTTAAATTAGTATTTTTTGGTGATCCTATAAAGTACAATTTATCACACTTTCATTTCTATAATAGTGTTCAGTGAGTTACTGATACATTTACTTTGCATGTAAGGCGTACAGAACCTTAAAATTTGTTGTTTTGAAAATTTTTAGTACATATTTTGACCTTTTTTAGTGCATATTTTGGCTTTTTTTATTGCATATAAATCTGCCCCCAAATTATCACATTGTTGACTGCTAATTCAGCAACTGTTAAATCCTAAACCAGTTAATAAATACTTTAAATAAAAATTTGATAATTAATAAATATATTCGTGGATAGTATGTTTTGTTCTATTTGTAAAGATTTTAGTGCTTATAGGATGCTTTTAATGTATATTTAAAATCAAAATATGAGTTGCTGGTTTGAGTTGCTGTTTTAAGTCCACTTTATGCACAGTAAGGCTAATCGGGACTGGACCTACAGTTAAAAGTGGGATCCGAACCAACTTGTGCCTCCACCGGGTATCGAACCCGGGACCCCTTGATTGCAAGGCAAGGACGCTACCACTGCGCCATGGGGGAGGCCCCTAAAATCAAAATATGTTTGAAATTGCAAGAAATCTAGGAAAATTAGGGATTTATAAGGAATCAATTTGAAAAATAGGGAAAAGGTTGACACCACAACTTCCCTGGTATGTAAAAAAGTGTAGACATATGTAACAAGTAATTATTTATCATTTATATGAGGTGTTCAGATGTAATATATATTGCAACATTATGAATCAAATTTACATTGTTAGTATGGCCAGCAAATACGCACAGTAGAGAAAGTTCTATGTCCTGGTTGGAATAAGCAAAAATGTTTAACTTTGTCCTTTCTTTCAAGTGTTGTTTTTTTAATGATTGAAGTAATTTTTATGCATTCAACGCATTGCTTGACATTCCAGGCGAGGAAGATATCTCCAATCTGCACCCTAACTTAATCCTCTACAAGGCTGCAGCTGCTCATAACCTACCTGTCATGTGTAAAGCGCTGGCATTGGGAGGAGATAAGATGTGGGTTAATGCTGAAGACAAATCTCGAACACCAATTCATCAAGCAATAATAAGCGTAAGGATTTATATTTGTCTATGGCTTAAATGCTTAAGGTTTAAATCATTATCTTCACTGTTTTGTAGACTCAAGGTTTTCTTATACTCTAATAACAGGCTCCTGCACAGCCAAATAATTAGTGCCTCACTTTTGTGGTGAAACGTTCCAGCTTATATTCCTGGTGGGAATAAAATTTTGGCATTGACTCAGCATCGTGAGGACAACTGGGGAGCTACTTAAAGAGAAGAAAGCTGTGGTCCAAAGCTATATAACAGCGGCAAAGAGACTCGATGTGCTTCACATGTCACCCAGTGAAAAAGCCACTCTGGAAGACAATTACCTTAGAGGGCTGTTGTACCATGAAGTTTTAGTTTTTTTATATATACATGTGTTATCCTGACATAGGGGCAGGGTGACAGTAATTTTTGCCTTATTGTAATATTTTATTAATATGCTAATTAATTAGGTAATTACATGTATAAAAATATGTGTGTGGGTACCGCCACATTAATAGTCATTAATTAGTGTAACTCTATTCATTATGCTAGCTAGTGCCTAGGTGTCCGATTTACAGGTAAAAGGTAGTTTGTAGCATGGGTCAACCTAATGCCTTGTCACCGTGGGATGTTATGAAATGTGCATGTTGGGCAACCTCATGCCTGTGAAGACGCACTTGGGGTAACATGAGTCTATCTTGTGACAAGCGTACACCTGATGTAATTCATTGATATGTAAAACATCAAGGTACAAACATTAGGGATTTCAGATCTCACAAAATTGGCCCGATAATTAGAGAAACAAAGGTTCAGATACGACTTGTGTATATAAACCATTTAATTAAAATTTAGAAAATTTACAAAATTTCGGAATTTGATTTCACAGTTGCCGGACAAGGTAATTTATCCCCTACATCAATAAGGTTTCGCAAAGGCTATCCATTGTCTCTTGCCATTCTTGTAGTTTGATATCACACCAGGTAAGAACCTCCTGACCTCCGACCACGACAGTTTGGATGTTTCTATTCTCATCCCCCCACCCCCTAGAAGAGGTCATCGCCCCTCCATCCAGAACAAATGCTACCTGTGGAACCGAGCACCGTGGGAGAAGATAAGACTTTCCCTCGACTCCTTCCCCTGGGGGTTTTTGGAAGACGGGACCGTCGACGAGGCAGCTGGCCTATTTACAGGTGTCATTCACGCAGCAGTTTGGACCACGTGCATACAGGGAAAATATCTTCTCGTAGATTTCCGTGTTGGTTCGACTCCGAAGTGCGGGATGTACTGGCCAACAAGACACGAGCATGGCAACTTTGGAAGGGCTTCCCGAGTGAACACACGCACAATACCTTTGCTGCTCTGCGACGACACTCAAAGTATCTTCTTCGAAAAAAATATAAGGAACATATAGACAATATGATTGCAACAATCCCGGAAAACCCAAAAAACTTTTTTAATCTAATAAACTCGAGGAAAAATAACAGTAGAATTCCAGCTGAAATTACACATGATAGTGAAAGTGCGATAGGCGATCAAAGGGCAGAACTCTTCAACGCTTATTTTCATGGTAACTTCTGCCCCCCGTCTTCCCTTGCAGCGTTGCCAAACGTAAGACCAGTCTGTTCCTCCTCTCTAAAAACGCTTGTCACTACACCCGATGAGGTGAAGAATCTATTGTCGTCTCTTTCAGCTCACCGTGCCCTAGGACCGGACGATATCCACACCATGTTCCTCAGGAAAACTGTGCAATCCCTGTGCTATCCCCTTTCCATTCTCTTGAACAGATGTTTTTCGGAAGGCATCTTTCCTCACACTTGGAACAAGCTAACATCACACCGATTCACAAAAGTGGTAACAAAAATTTTGTTTCATCTTACAGACCAATCTCCTTACTCTCTCCTCTGTCCATCATCTATGAAAAAGTAATCAAAGATAGACTGTACAAATTTGTTTCTCCGTACTTAAGCTCTAAGCAACATGGTTTTCTTCCTAGTAACTCCTGTCTTACAAACCTGTCTGTTTTACTCTCACATGCTATGAAATGCATTTCAAATAATTCACAATTAGATGTAATATACTTTGATCTGGCCAAAGCCTTTGATACTGTTAGTCATCGTCTTCTGATTCACAAATTATGCAATAGATTCAACATTCATGGCAAATTTCTAACCCTTCTCACAGATTACCTTAGCGATCGCCAACAACGTGTCGTTCTTCCAGGAACTGTTTCTAACTTTCTTCCTGTCCTCTCTGGAGTTCCACAGGGTAGTGTTCTAGGACCTCTCTTGTTCATATTATTCGTCGATGACCTTGCTGACCATCTCACAGCTCCTTCTAGTAATTACCTTCTTTTCGCAGATGACTGTAAAATTTTCAGAGAAATCTCCACTTCCGACGATACTCATCTTCTTCAGAATGACATAGCAACATTCACTTCCTGGTGCCTGACATGAGACCTTACATTACATCCTGAAAAGTGTACTACTCTCACTATCTCTCTCAAGAAGAATCTGTTAAAGTCATCTTACTCCATCGCTGGCAATAACATCAAAGCAGTATCCTCTCACAAAGACCTAGGCATTGTTTTCGACCAAAAGCTCACATTTGAGGAACATATTTTATTCACCACAAACAAGGCCATGCGTCTCTTAGGTTTACTCTACCGTTTCACTGAAATTAGTGACATCTCAGCCCTCAGCTTGTACTTCAAATCATTCATCTCCCCAATAATAGAATACTGCTCTCCCGTCTGGTCCATGGCATGTCCCACTCAGCTCTCCAGAATCGATTCAGTCTTTCACTTCTTCCTAGCTATAGTCCGTCACAGGGTTCCCTCATTACGCAATTTTTCATCTCTGCATCTCCTGTATTTTCTAAACTTACAACAGCTTATCAGCGACGGTTGCAGAATGATTTAAGTTATTTATACAAAATTGTGAATGGAAAAATCCGCTGCAACACACTTCTTGAGGAATTCCACTTTCGAGTACCTATGCGCACAACACGCAACACAAGATTATTTTATACAAAAAAAACTAGACTAGAAATTCAAAAAAGATCTCTCTTTTACAGACATGCAGCACAATATAATGATCTCCCCTCAAATATTAATATATTTTCCTCCGAGTTTGCCTTTCGGTATTCCATCAGAAGAAATGCCTGTAATTAATATCACATAGTGCCATCTTTTACTTATTTTTCTGTTCATTTGCTATTCACTTTTATGTTGTTTCTTAATTTTTTTAAATTTTTTTTTATATATATATTTTTTTATTTTTTTTTTATTTTTATGCTTATTATAATTATTGCTTTCTCATTGTTGACAATTTCAGTGTAAAATGGCCACCTGTGCTGTATCTGAAATTTTCTCAATAAATAAATAAATAGTGTTTATGTTGACTTGTTGCAACCCATGTGCATTGCCGTACAACGAAAGATAACCCCTAGACAAATCAGGGCCAAATATGGAGTGCACCGAGCCTCGAGAGGGGATGTAAAGTGTGGGTGGGCCAGGCAAGTAACAATATAATTTGAGGGCCTGTCACAGGATATTGAACATATTATATTGGGTCCTCTTGCAGGAAAAGTAACAAATAGTATATTTTTTACAGTCTTAATTTCATACATTTAATTTTGGTCCTTATCATTGCTTGACCAGTTTCACTAATCCAAAATTGGAGTCGCATAGAAGCTTTCATCTTTATTAGATTATGTTAACATTACTAAAAGTTTATTTCATAGATGTCAGTGTAAAGTGTGATAGTAATATTTTAAACAAATATATTACATTTTTATAGGGATCTGTTATGGCTTGCGAGTATCTTCTTCTCAATGGAGCAAAGATTAATACTCAGGATGATGATGGAAAGACACCTCTTCACCTTGCAACAGAATTAGGTAATGTGGTGAATCATTTTCTTTCTTTTTAGTTGATGACTCATTGCAAGTTGCAAGAAAATACATAAAAATATGTAAATATTACATGGAGGTATGTTCTAGTTAGAAAGATTCTTATGTGCAAAGGGTCTTACTTTTGGGAGTAATTGGAATTCATGGTTGGCATGGTTAACTCTGTTTTTCTACTGCATAGATGAAGTTCTGTATTTCAAAGTTGTAATTTTAATTTGTTTTCCAATTAATTTCGAAAAGCCACTGTGTACATGAACAAAGGTTACAGCATCTAGGATGCACATGGTATCACTTTACTGCTTTTCCTATTTTCCCAATCGGGCATCACTGTTGGGCATTTGTGTTCTTGATTTGCAGTTGTCCTGATTTCCGTCATGTGGTGGTACTTGTGGCTGTGATTGGTAGGTTGGTCTGTCTGGTGTGTTGTGCTGCTCCCATGCTCACTGTGTGGTTTAAGCTCCTTTGGTGATGATAGATATTTGTGCATGAGGTCTGCATTTATCCTTTCTGTCCAGGATCTTTCAAAGTACAAGGTGCCAGGTGTGGTGTGCTTGTCCGTTGGTCCTTCTAAATTGATTGGAAAACCAATAAGAACTGGAATGCTGAAATATGGAACTTCATCTATGCAGTGATTGAAATGTTTGATTAAGTCTGCCTTAGGAATGATTGGAATATACATCAAGAATGTTTCGGTAAGGAGACATGTACATCTGGAGTTTAAGTGTAAGGTAGACACTAGAAAAGTTGATAGATTACATTACTTAAGCTAACACCAAACAACTTAACACAATGTCTGATAGCCACAGCCATACATGCATGGAGCAGGGTGAATAAAAAAAAGTTTACTCTAGGCATATTAGGGCTATTAGTCAGTATAAACCAAACAACTACAAGAAATAATGTATTGTGGTATTTATATTAACTCTGCATGCCCACTTAGATATGTATTCTCCCCAACATTTTACCTCTATATTTTAGTTTGTGCCTCGAAGAAGACAAATGCTCATGTAAGGTATTATGGAAGGATGATAATGGTTTGGAATGCAAAATTTCCAGCATATATTTCATTATTACAGCATGCATTTCTAGCTTTCTTTCTTCACAGTATTCAGGGATGTCTGAACTCATTTTGGAGTTGGGTGGGGGAAATCCAAGTTTTTATATCAATCCACCAATTTTTTACAATCTGTATTCGCCACATATATAACATAAAATGTGATTGTAATAATTATTAACGTTATATATATTTTACTCTTCTATTTATATATCAGGGTGACTATTCACCGGAACTCCTCGAATTCCGGGAATTATGCATGAATTATTGGCTCCGGGAATTGTGCGTGAATTCTGCATGAATTTTTCTCCGTAGATGTAAAAAATTGCAACTTTTATTAATCCACAACCACTGAATTTATACATATTTCTAAAGGGCCTGAGGCAAGTTTTTAACAGTTTAGCTTTTATTTTTATTGAGGAAGGAAAATAAAGCTGCTTGGAAAATAAAGCATAATTCTCTCAATCCATTTAACTTGTTAGTGTGCTTTGCAGAACAATCTATCTGATATATGGAAAATTATTGCAAGATATCGTGAAGTTGATTAGCTAAATTTGAAATTCTTGTAGAATTTACAATTGTGTGTAACTGTTTGTAGATTTATTTCGAGCCTGAGTATGTTAAATGGCAAATGTAAACTCCGTATATGTCAAATTAAATATTTTAGATACAATTACCACTTAATTGAATTGAATTAGAATTTTCATATAAAGGGTGCGGCAGAAATAGTTAGACGATGTTTTTTTGCAAAATTATTACTTTAATGAACTTTTATTAAAAAAACATTTATATGCCAAGAATTTACATACAAAAGCATTACATATGGTAATTACTTCTTGAAAATTATTTCACTGAGGTGTGCACCATGGGTAGTCAAACAGATCTCTGCACGTCGCCTCAGCGCACTCACAGCTCGTTGCACCATGTTGAGCGGGGTTTGTTGGATTGCAAGTTGAATTGAGTCACGCAAATCCTGTAATGTTGCAGGTTTATTTGCATACACTACTTGCTTCAAGTAACCCCATAGGAAGAAGTCACATGTCAATAGATCCGGCGAGCGTGCAGGCCAAGGAACATTGCCGCGACGAGAGATAACTCTTCCAGGAAACATCCTCCCAAGAATGTTGATTGAAGCATTTGCTGTGTCTGACGTGGCTCCGTCTTGTTGAAACCACACCCGCGTAAGGCGACGCTATCTCAGTTCTGGGAGAACGAAGTTTTCGAGCATGGCCACATATCGAGCGCACGTGACAGTTACAGTGTCACCATCCTCGTTCTCGAAAAAGTATGGTCCAATAATTCCATCAAAAGAGACACCACACCATACTGTTACTTTAGGGCTATGAAGGGGCACTTCATGCAGCAACCTTGTATTTTTGTTTGCCCAGTAACGGCAATTATGCTTATTCACACAACCATTAATGTGGAAATGAGCCTCGTCTGACATGATTAACCTGTGCAGAAAGTTAGGGTTCTCATTAGTCATTTGTAACACCCAATTACAGAAGTGAACGCGTTCATTGAAATCTTGAGGGGGTAACTTGTGAATCATCTGAATTTTGAATGGGTGGAAGTGTAGGTCCTGGTGTAATATTCGCCGCACACTCCTATCTGAAATGCCAAGTGACACAGCATGCCTACGATCTGAACGCCTCGGACTTTGTTCCAATGCCTCTCGAACCATCTCTATGTTTCCTGGTGTCCTCACTGTACGATGACGACCTGGGGATTTCTTTGATGTTGCAGATGCCGAAGCTCGGAAATTCTTCACCCAATTAAGAATAGTTTGTCGTGTCGGTACTTGTCCATTTCTACCAATGTTAAAATGACACCTTAACTTACGCTGCGTAATTGTTGCAGAGTCTTTGTTCTTCAAGAAACACTCCACAGCGAAAGCACGATGTTCGTTCGGCCAACGCTCCATGTCTACTGACGGAAGGATTACGTAATACTTAAAATACGGCGCATGCGCAATGAACATTCGACCAAAACTACATGCATACAAAATGCTTTGAACCACTTTACAAAACAAAACCAACAATGAACACTTTATTTATCGGGATACGTTTCTATGTTCATTTTACATCGTCTAACTATTTCTGCCGCACCCTTTACATTGGAATGACACAGACCCTTTGTATTAATATGTTTGTGTATGTGTGTGGGTCATGAGAAGCAGTAATACGTAAGGTTAAAATAGAGAAAACATCTGCTTATAGCCTTGAATTTTTGGAAAGTTCGCTTTGAAAACCGAGAATTATACTTGAATTTTATCATGGTCCTAGAGTGGGGATGGCATTTTGATGTCGCCTGCAGTGTGCTGCCACAGTGCAGAAGGCGTATATATGCAGCTTCGCTTTGTTTGCTTCGACCAGATTCGACTGCATATATTCGCCTAGACATTGAGACCGTAACAATCATGTTAGGTGAGATTATGCTTCCTGTGGTAAAAACAAAAACAGTAGCAGAAGATAAGAAGGAAGAAGAAGAAAGAGAACAGTTGTCTGCTCTCAGAGTGCTGTAGTTCATGCGTAATCACGGTGGCTACTCGCCAGGAATTCCGGGAATTCTGCATGAATTTTTCTCCGTAGACGTGAAAAATTGCAACTTCTATTAATCCAAATCCCATTAAATTTATACATATTTATGAATGTCCTGAGCCAATTTTTTCACAGTTTAGCTTGTATATTTTTATAGAGGAAGGAAAAGAAAACTGCGTGGAAAATAATACGCAACACACTCAATATGTTTACTTTGTTTGTTAGGTTACTAGTACCCAATTAGGGCTTCTTTAGTGAAATCATGCAATTTAAATTATGAAATGTATCATATTAATACAGGAATAAATTATGGTGGTCATAAAAAAAGAAACAGCTTTTAATATTAATATAACCATTAATATTAAAATAGTAATATTTTTATTTATTATATTTTAATATTAACATTACCATTCTGAAGTACGTGGACTGATTGTGTTCAACTGCAACGCCTGTTAGAAACACTTCCTGGCATCCATAATAGATTGAAATGTTGGAAATAATAAATTACTGTATTTCTTTTACAGGTCACACTGCACAAGTGTGTCTTCTTTTGAAACATAGAGCTGACCAGCATCTAATGGATAATCATGGAAATGATCCACTTACAATTGCCATTCGAGAGGCCAATGCAGATATTGTCACATTGTAAGTAGCAGTTGATGTTGTTTAAAGAGTCATGTAAAGTCCGACACTTCCAATTTATAACTAGCCCACAAACTTTAGGTAGTGCTGTTAGAATGCAGAACTGTTTGTGTCTACCTAGCATTGTCAGCGTGGTAGAGAAGTATGTGAAGTATTTAATTTAGGTTTATGTTTGATGTGTCGTTATTGCTTATAAATAGGGTTGGGGGGATTTTTGGATATCTACAATTGTTTCCCTTGAAGAAAGTCATCATTTTCAGATTAATTCATTTCACTTGCTTTGGAATACTCTGGTTAAATTTTATAGTGAATACAGAGGTTGATCAGGTGACCAGGTTTTATCCGACTGATATGTAAAGTGTTCTTACCCTATGAAAAGCTGTGCCGCCACCAACGGTTGTGTTCTATGGGACCACCAGTAGTATAGACTATCGCCCGACATCACCATTTCCACTGCAACAAACTATGTTGGAGCACATGCATAGGAATTCCATCCCATTCCTCCTTACAGGCTTTCCATAGGCCAGTGAGGATGTGGGGGTGGCGATGTTGTAGACGTTGTTTTAACAGTCCAAATGTGCAGAAATCCATTGGACTGGCATCAGGGCTTTTGAAGGAATGTCATGAAAGGGAATAACATGGATTCCTGTTTCCTGGATAAAACTGGAGGGATGATCTAGCAGTGTGGCTGGATGCTTTGTCCATGTGGATCTGCACCTGGTTCTTGTTGGCTCCATACAAACGAGGGATGTCTGTCCAATAGTTTGGGGCCATAATGGATTCCTGGAAGTAGGCAGCACACCTTTATGTTTTTGTCCACCTTACATATCTCCAACTTCCCCTCATAGCAGTATCCGGCGACAATCATGATTCTCTGCAGGAAACTTTCTTGCTGGCAACCTCGAATGGGCCCCTTTTGTTGGCGAATGGGCCTGCATGAGCACCATTTGTGTTTGCCTGGCCACGATATCTTTAGCTGTGGTCACTCCGATGGTTAAACCATTTTCCCAACACTGTTTCACTATTCGGTTGTACGAAAAATGTATGCAGAAAAGAGCCATGATGTACCCTTCCCAATAATGGTTAATTTTCGGTAGCATTTTACTAGCACAAACACAATGCTCCGGCTAATACAAGCTCAGACACAACACTGGTTTCAAGGCCGGTTTCCAGGTTCTGGCGCAACTACACACGTGGCAGCAGCATTTCCAAATCAGTCGGATATAGCCCGATCAGCCTTCTGTATAAATGCACATTTGAAAGAGTAGTGCATGTAGGGGCATGTAGTACATTGATTCAGGGTCCAGCACTATAGCCGTGCAGTGTAAGCTGTCATGCTTTGGGTTCCAGCATGGGTTAAAGCCTCCTGGGGAAAGCGTAACAATATTTCTCCTGAGAATTCGGCCTGTGTATGGGGCCAGTGGCCACCCACCATCATGATGAAATTTGGGAGCTACGAATGACTAGGATAACCCTGTCATGGAAACCTACAACATCGACTGGGGGTTTGTCATGCTGGCCGTAAGTGGTTGAATGATCACCCACATCTGCTGAGACATGTGAAAGTGAGGCTGGCAGTCAGTAGGTAGGCCCTGGCCTTCATGGGCTGTTGCCCCACGGATTTACATTGTTTCAGGTGTTCATTTCCAGTGTGCCACATGAGCATTTCCTGTTCTTTGTGTGTCAGCATTTAGAAATAATGTATATTGCCTGACTATAAGCATGGCGTAGTTCTTACGACAAGCATTTTTGGCTATGTAGGATGATGATAGCGGAATCGTAGATATCTGTCAAATGGTGGATATTGTTATTGATGTTAGGTTGGAGTGTGATAGTACAGTTATTTGTGACAAAAAACCTGAATTTGCCATAGCAACTATATGTAATCACATTTTTTTCTTTGAACATATACAGAAATACAATGATTTTCCATGACTGCCCATGTTAATAGATTACAATAGTCAACTATGTAGTGACCAGGATGTTTATTGATAGTAATTCTTCCAATTCTTTGAATTGTGTGGGCGGCGGTGTGTCGAAGGAGATTACTGGGGTCATAGTGCCTTCTTCAACCAAAGTTTTGTAAAAAAGAAAAAAAGTGAAGTGCAGGAAAATATGGCAAAATATATAATTTACTACTTAAATAAATGTAACACCATATACGTACCCACTCATATGAAATTCTTGCTCATACCATAAGTGCAAAGAGAGCCTCCCTGATGGCACAGTGGTAGCGTCGTCGCCTTGTAATCAAGGGGTCCCAGGTTCGATACCCGGTAGAGGCACATAGTGGTACGGATCCCACTTTATACTGTAGGGCCAGTCCCAATTAGCCTTTCTGTGCATGAAGTGAACTTAAAACACCAACTCAATCAATCAATCAACCATAAGTGAAAGGCATGCCATAAAAGCATGCAGGGAGACCCCCAAAATGGTGAGATCATCACCATGTTCTAGGTCTAGCTCTGTTCTAACTCTCACTGACTTAGGATTTGTTGTCTAATCGTTTGCCACTTCCATATTAGCAGCCATTTTGTTTCCTCACTTATGAACTTATTTTTACTATTGTTCATTCTGAAGAGCGAGAGAGACATATCATCACAGTATGTTGGGAGACCGTAATACACTGGAATATTAAAATGGCTGTTATTTAATTACAAAACATATTTTTCATATAATGCTGCTGCAAAATAAATAAAAAATTCAAATTTTGTGTATTTTCCAGGATAATTAGACTCCATGAAAATGTCACGTGACTCTGTGGACTCTGTGCTACACCCAGCCTATGCTAAGGTATCGACCAATACAGTACAGCGGCATTGACTCAGCCCTAGTTTTAATTGATCAGTGCAATGTCATTCCTTAATTGATACATCAGTTTTGAAAATTAGATGTTCAATTCTAATACAAATTTGAGACTCATAAATAACATTCATCTTCCCATTTTCACTTTACCTGCAAAATGGCTGAGGGTATGAAGTATAAGACTCATCATGAGTCCCAGCCAGGGCAAGAGCGTTAATGATTGCCACGTCACCAATTTAATTTAATCATCAGTCATTGTTGCTATTGGTTTGTAGAGGAGAAATGGATATAACATTTAAGAAATACAAAAACATCACATTTACATTGGTAATGCAAAAAATAATCATCTTTATTAAAGAAGGCTTTTTTTGGCCTGTTGGGCTGCTCACAACCAACCTTTGTCAGTAAGGAAGAGGGAGAGGAAAAATTACAGGAGTAAGAATAAAGTTGAAATAATACACTCACATTTTTTTTAAAAATAAAAATATAAAGAACTTTTGCACTTAACGAGTGGTACACTTCACAGTTTACTGTCCAGTGTGCAAGTACATTCTTTATGTTTTTGGATACAAACAGATTAATGCACATGTGATACTAATAGTAACATTCTTTTGTGATAAAGAGAAAAGTGTGAGGTGAATTTACAAGGAGCATATAATAATAAGTGACAAATAATAAAAATAACCAATGGAAATTAAAAGTTGCCATGCCATTAACCTTGCACAATGTTCTGATTCTTGTGAGGGAAACTGTGGTGTTTCCACATTGTAACCAGCAGTGGTTTACATTTGTTCATAGGTTTGTTTCAACCACTACAGAAAAGATCTGAGAAACAGAATGTACTTACTATAACCTAAGTCTGGTAATTTATTTTTTTATATCATTTTAGGTTTATTCAGAGGTTGGCTAAAGTTGATGACTTGTGATCTACAGAAATGTAGCAAGGTACGAGGTATGAAGAAGTTTTGTGTATTCAAAGGTGCTGGCTTCAGCAAAAAGTTTACTTTTTATTTTTCATGTATTTGTACTTGTTTTCGCAAATTGGAACTGATCATTTTATGGCAATTCTTTTGCTTCAGTGTTGTCTAACAATAAAGCCTTGTACCTGACTGCATTTTGTTCAATCACTGGTCATGTAACACATTTTTCCCTCATTCTCTATGATAATCTTCAATGAATTCCTGTTCTACGACTGGTTTGGTAGATTTTTCTTCTCCTCCTAGTTTTCAGTTTTTGTGAATTTGTGTAAGTCTGGAATATATATGTTGATATGTGGGATATGGCAAACTTACCTCTTCAATAATGTATTATTTGTCATGCTTTTTTTCGTCATAGTGGTAGTTAAGGATGTACCATCAGTGTATTTTTTTAACAAAATGGGAATGAAATGAATGATCTTCAGCTTCATTGGAGGATTTGTGAAGCATGCATTGGAAAGGTCCATTGTACTGTCAGCATTTGTATGTTTTACTCCAGTATAACAAATATTTACTTCTGTTATGCATGAATATCGCTAGAGGCATGCGTATTTCGTTTTTGACGAAAACACGAAATGCGAAATAACAATTTGTATTATTAATTTTCATGTTTCTAAAAGGTGTGAAGTGCATTTTGCTACCATGTTTTGTCACGAAATGAACTGCAAATTCGAAATAAACTCTTAAACACAAAATTTAGGGTTTATTTAATGAAGTGACACTTTCTGAGGTCTGAATTATCTTGTGAGTTAAGCAAATCACAGAAAATTAATTAATTCTGCTGTAAATATTATGAAGTAAAAATGGACTCCTTTATACAGGAATAAATGTAATACTCTGCTGATAACTATATAAATGTGCTATTAGAAGTGAAATGTTAATTTTGTGTAATAAGTATAATTTTTAAATCAATTTTAGTAGTTTTTTTCACAATTTTAATATGAAAATGCCATTTTATATATTGCTTTTGATCCCAAAATATGCCCAGTTTTTGTAATGAAATCTTAATATTTTATTCACCTTAAATCTGTGGCTTTAATTATCACATTATATTTAAGTTTATGATATACTGCTATCATACAAACTGCATACCTAGGTGAGATGAAGGTGTTAAGTGGATCATAATCCCCAACTACCTCCTTAAAAAATACAGGAAAAGGTGATAACATATAGGACAGGCTACTAAATAAAGGAGGCATAATGCTCCTCCCCCTTATGGTCATCCCTATCCTTCATGACTCTTAACAATAATGGCACTTGCATTATCAGGAGAAAGCTCAAGAGATGAGAGGGTGCTGAAAACAACCTTATTCTGTGCCATTCTTGTGCCACTTGTGGTCAATTGAAGTGAAGCTCAGAATGAAATCTAAAACAAAATCATTAGTCTGTGCTGGGGGTAACAGGTAGGGGTACCATTCTCAGCTAAGAAAATTTTTGCATAAAATGATAATCTAATGGAATTGGCCACATGGGAAAATCTGATTTCCAAGTTAATGCTGGGTCATTCCATGCCAATTCAACTAGAGCTTCCAGGTCATAGCCTTCAATTTGGATGAAATTTGACTTGTTGGTTCAACCACGTCTGGAAGGCTTGTATTCCAAATATTAGGTCCTCCAAGAGTTCTAGAGTTATAGCCTGTGGAAGAAAATGACCCAGATCTGAGTCTCTTGAGCTAACTTCACGACTCTATAACTTTGGAGCTATTCATCACGGCCAGTTATATTTACACATCCAACAAACCTCCACCCAAGGAACACATACATTTTATCAAAGTACCCACAGCATGTTTACATTAGCAGATTTAAAGTATGCCTGCAGGATGCATAAAATTTTTGTTGTGAAACAAAGTTATTGTATAATTTTGTCATAGCTTGGTAGGTAATTGTACTATTATGAACATTTAATCAATACTCGAAACTTATAGTGTACCAAGCCAATATGAAAACACCAAATTTCGTAAAGAATTGGAATTATCTATTCACCTCAGTATTTTGAAAATTATTTAAGAAAATGTGTACCTTGATTCAGTCTGAATATTGAATAAAGAAAATTGCATAATTGAAAAATTATTGAGTCAGGCTGCAAACTTACTTCTATTGAAATACTGAATTGGTCCCTTGAGGCTGATTGTGATGAGGATGATGGATGATTAGGTGAAAATGATGGAAGGACATCCATAACGAACCGTGAACCTGAATGCAGAACCTTTTATGGCTAGTTCAGCTACTTAATGTGTGGTCGCATTTGCAAATACATCAGCCAGTAATCATATTATATTGATTAAATGGTCTCTATCCCATTAGTAGAGATTGAAACATGTAATGCAAATTGAATTGACAAAAGCAAACTGTGCATTTCTTCTTTATCACTGTTTACCAACGCGCACAAAGCGTATTGTAATTGTTCCTTTTTTTCAACAGGTTACGCCTAGGACTTCTGAATGAGGAAATGAAAGATTCGGAAATGGGAACAATGGGTGACGACACTTTCAATGAAGTGGTACGAGACTTCTCTCAATTGGCGTACAGCAATCCTGATCGTTTGTGCAGAAAAAGTGAAAAACTGTCTGAAGAGGACAAATGAAATTCAATGTTCTGCATCTGTTGGAGCTGGAGAAAATGAGGTGTACACAGTACACAACACATGTTTCTGAAAGTGTCTGGCGATTTTTTGTAGATAAAATGTACAGTTAATCTTTAAATGCATGCTTGTTGCCAAAAAATTGGTAGTTTGTACAAATGCTTTTTGTTCATAAGAGGACGAAGTATATATATATTGAAGTTTACATATAGGAATAGTACCTGTACAGCGTTGAAAATATATTTTATAAATCACCTTTGTACATACATTTTTGCACTTTATGCCAAAGTTGGAGAATTTTTAGATATTTCTCCTTTTAAATGATATGTATGCTTTGAGAGTTTTTACAGAAGTTTGCGGTGATATGAAAGTTGCAAATGATCATAATACAAAATTTTCAGAAAGTTGTGTTGCATAAAATTTGTGATAAACAATGTAAACTGTAGATGCCATCTATTCCTTATATGGTTTCATACCAAGAGCTTAACTATTTCACATCACAAGAGAGAACATCAAAAACATCTGCAGGTTGAAAGTAATAACAGTTTTTAGAAAATGAATAACTTTTATGACAATGTTAAGTCCTTTGTAGATAAAATTAACGGACTGATTAGATACACACTGCAGGATAACATGACTAAAATAAATCTGTTGTGTTGTAAGCTTGTTGGCAATCAGGTAACACTAATATGCTGACATAAAGAATCTGTAATAGTTCATAATAGCTTCTTTAAAAAGTGAGAGCTGGGAGTATTTAGATTCTGGGAATACTCATTGTTTTAGTTATTTTTATTTCAACACTTGACCTTTTAATGTGATATTTTAAAGTATTTTTAAAGAATGTGTATAGACACATGCTATCACGAAGTGCATTCCATAGCTAGCATGTGTGTGTGTGTATGCTGCTGCGTAGGTCATGCCATAGGAACAGATATTGCATATTTGTCTATGTTAATTTTAGAAAGAAGGAAAACAAAATATTTGTTTAATGTATAGTTTTGCAAGAGTTATATTCTTAATTTTTTTATGACAAAGTGTGCATGTAAACAACTTTTAATTTATGAGTAGTGGTATTTAGCAACTAAAACGGATATCTAGATTAAGGTTCTAATATTGGGATTCTCTCATGAATAACATTTCTTTTCAAGTTTGTCGTTTTTAAAAATTATACCGATATTTCAAATTCTGGGAAATTATACATCTTTATATTGCTTCTAAGTAATACACAAGAATCTGTTGAATTGCATTCATTCACTGTTCAATTATTCATAATAGATTTTGTAGTGCTGTAAGTCATTTTTATATTACGAGGGTCATCCAGAAAAAAGGAATGTTTTGGTGTAAAACAAACGAGAAATGTGTTTCAAAAATTTATGGTACAAAAACTACATATCTTACTCTACTTTTCCACATATTCGCCATACCCATTCAAGCACCTGTCATTGCATGATACTACTTTGTTGATACTATCATTGTATTCAGTTGTTGTCTGCCAATCATGGACATTCGCAGAATTTTTTCCAGGAAAGAGCAAAGAAGTTAATTTTTTCCAAGGCGGGTGCAAAGGAGGCATATTTTCGCCCATAATAGTGATGCCCCCTTAAAAAACACTGTCTGAATTATCATGTTCCTCCATCACACTTATAATAATTAACATAAATTACTGTGACTGGAATAAAATTGTGTGAAATATATAATTTTTAGGTGGACATTCATTTTCCAGGGGGAGGGGGAGAGGGTGGCATGCTGCAAATGTATTCAACCATGTAATGACAGCACCTTCGAGTTCATCAGCCGTCGCAATGTGCTTTCCATAAAGAAATAACATTTGACTGTAGCACACAGCACACTCCACCTATGCCCCCTCAGTTTGAGCCAAGCAGCGATGTATGGTATCGTCGAGGTGTGAGCCCTGAAGACATGCGACAAAATTGAGAATCCTGCCAAGTGTGAGGTGCAGTGTGTGATAGGGTTTCTGAATGTGAGAAAAGTTCATGTCAGTGAAATGAAGACTAAAATTGGTAAACGATGTAAGTGCCAAAATAATTCACACACCGTTGACCATGTTAAACTGTGAAATGTGCCATGCTTTATAATGTGGTAAATGTGAAATGTGGCTGGTAGCCCTCTAAGTTGTTCAAAGGGCGTGTAAAGAGGTCACTAGTGTGAATGTTCTTACGGGCTGATGTGCGGAATGATGCGATTTCCCAACTCTTTCGCTTTTGGCACTTACAACATTTACCACTTTTAGTCCTCAAATTCTTAAAAAAAATAATGGAAGCATAGGATAATGACATGATGAATGCATTATCTCTGAGAAAGTGGTGTGCCAAGTTTAATGCAGGAAGAACAATTGTGCATGACAGCAAACGTTCCGGTCGACCCACGCTTGTGACAGGCCTTAAAGACAAGGATCGATGAAGCAATTCAGGCTGACCGACGTTTAACATTAGACATTCTGCTAATTCTGCTGTAGTTTCTGTACCATACATTTTTTTGCACACATAATTTATTGTTTGTGTTTTACACCAAAAGATTGCTTTTTTCTGGATGACCCTCGTACATATCTGGTCAATGCATGAATGCATTCCATGCAGGTTTTTTTTTTTTAACACATTAGAAGTAATTCTAGACAAGTAATTTTTCAATTATTTTTTTCCCCAAATGGGAGACATTTTGGAAAGATTTGTTCCTAACATAATTTCGAAGCCAAATAGAGCTATCAGTAGGTCATCAGTATTAGCATAGTATTCCTCCCACCAATTTGAAGAATTTGTACCAAAATGAATCACTAGGAAATTTTTGTTGTGAGAAATTGAAAAATAACCCAGTTTTGTAACTTCTTGTTATCAGTTTCATTGTACATTTTTGTGACTGAAAGTTCAAGGTCTCAAGTATCTCTTGGGATCGTCACATGTGTCTGTCTCACTGCACTGCACTGTAGCCCATTGCATAAACATAACAGTCCGACAATTAAGTAATGAGGCAGTCGTTATCAGATGAAAAGGAAACAAAATAATTTATCAGTGCCTGTTTATTACTCAAAGTACATCCTTCCTGCATCAATACAGCAATTGGCACGGTTGGCCAACGATCGATACAACATCTGCAAGTCTTCATGTGGTTGAAGATTGGATGTCACAATCTGTTGGATGGTCCTGTGTTCATCAAAACTGCAATTTCAGCAGCAGCTTCACTTTCGGGAATGGGAAATAATCACAGGTGGGTAAATCTTGGGAGTAGAGACGATGATTCAACACTCTCACTTGTTTTTGGACTAGGAATACATAGACAGCCACTGGTCTGTGGGACCGTGCATTATAGTGGAGCAGGAACCAACTGCCCGGTTCAGGATACTGAGGTCTGATATGGTCAGTTCTCTTCCATAATCAATCAGAGCACTTCGATAGTAACAACCAATTACACTTTCACCCTCTAGAACAATTACATGATGCCTTTGCTGTCGTTAAAAAACACAACATTGTCTTTACCCTTGGCTTTTGGAGCTGAGTTTTCTTGCCTCTTGGTAAATTTAGTGACTTCCATTCAGCGATTTGTCGGTTCGTACAAGAAGCATCGTGAAAATGCTCTGTTTTGTCCTCAACAATAGAATTCAAGAAATGTTTATTCCTACAAGCAGTTTTCAGAATGTCTTTCATGAAACTTGATGTTCACTCGTTGCTCCGTAGCTATAACGTGACGACACCCTTCCACCTCCCTCAAGACATGTCGGTGTAATTCCCAGCATGCCCATCACAAGTTCATGAGGTGTTGTCAGGTTGTAGATTATGGACTACACTACATCATGAATGCATTACTTCACAGATAGAATGCACACGTCTGACAATATAAAATCAGTCTCATTACTTAATTGTCGGACTGTGTATGTTTTGAAACAAATCTATATTGAAAATGAAACAGTCACTGTGTAGTTAATTAGATGCCATGTGGGCATTATTCAAGTTCCCCTAATCAGAGCCCTCTGGAGGCCATAGTTAAATGAATGCTGACAAAATAAAATAGTTGAAATTTTTCACCACCAGGTGGAAATGCTGTGCTTAGAATTAAATTCCCCCTACTCAAGAGCCATTTAATTATGACCACCTGGTACATGTTTTAACAGGTACCTGATACAGGAAATATAAGATTGATGAAACTTCATCAAGAAGTTAAATTACTCTTGTGAAACTGTACATAAATTATTTTGTTCATAAATATTAGTGCACTATTCATATTCAGCAAATTAGTGCCAGACTATTAAAATTTGCTGTGCATTCATACTAGGGCTGAGCTGATACCAATGCCAATGTATCAGTAGCGGCTGATACCAGTGATATCACTATTTACTGATACTTGCCAATACTTTTCCGGCATTTTGTCTTTTACGGACTCCCCCAAAATGCTGTGCTATACTTTCGCAGTCTAATTATCCTGAAAAATATGCAAAATATGAAGTTTCTTTCATTTTGCACCAGTTTTGTGTGTAGACTCAATTTTGTGATAGCCTAACAAGTAGTTCAGTATTGTGATGTTATTATAGTATAGTTTAAAGCTGAAATCTTGGTAAATTGAGACGTGTGATTAATGTGTTACACTAATATTAATCAATATTTTGAACAACTTTTTAATTATTACAATTTTCAAGTATCGGTATCGGTGGGAATTGGTGAGAGTATCTGCATCGGTATCGATTCAAAGTGGTATCCGCTCAGCCCCAATTCTTACCATCATTGCCACTTCTGCCATAGCTATGTGAAAACATTGAAATGAACATTTGTGTGTTCTACAGTGAGTGTTTTCACCAACGAGAGTGTACTGCATGCAGTGAGTGCATTTTAATTCCCAGACAACTATTCCTGGCATGAGGGTCATACCGAAAGTAATGCAAAAGTGGTCATAACCTCTTTATTAACTGATGTAGATAGTTCAAATTGCACATGTAGTTGGATTGACTCTTCCTCTACACAAACCAGCTACTCAACATAGTCTCCATTTAAAGTGATGCACTTGCACCATCATTGAACCCAACTCTCGAATCCTCCTTGGAAAAAGTCTGATGTGCACTGTTGTATCCACTTCTTCACAGCCACTTTCACCTCATCTGTGTCATGAAATCGTTGTCCCCGAAGACTGTCCTTCAAACAGATCTAGGATGTACGGTGGATGGGGAACCACGGACCAGCCCAATTTGCCGATCACCTGATTTGTTGCCAAAGAGGTGTGTGGTGAATGTGGACCACTTTCAGATTCTTGTGCGGTCTCTTCCTCCTAATGGCTTCTCTAGCTTATGGAGTGTCTCAATGTACCGCATTGTGCCCACAGTTCGGTTTTTTAGCAAGCTCACGGATTGTGACACGTCGGTCCGTGCGAATAAACTCATCCACTCGCTGACAATTCGTGTCAATGGTCACCGTTGATGGTCTCCCACTGTGCAGTTTGTTTTCAATGCTGGTTTCCCCTTCTGTAAGCTTCTTCATCCACCTGTGTACATTGCTCTTGTCAATGGTGTCATCTCCGTACACATTCTGTAGCCTTCTGTGGATGTCAGACAGCCTGCACCCCTTCTTTGTCAAGAACTCGATGACAGCACGTTGCTTCTGCTTGGTATCCATTATTCGCGTGCAAGGAAGACAAAGATTCTGAAACTCCTGTATAGAGGAAGAGTCACTCCAACTACATCAGTTAATAAAGAGGTTATGACCACTTTTGTATTACTTTCGGTACAGCCCTCCTAGATCAAACTGAGTAAATCTTTCTGTATGTGCTAGTTGATGTCCAAACGTTTTGAGTATAAACCGTACTTAATTTGATTTGGAATATTTTTATGGCATGTGAACTGTACGCACGTACGTATATATATTTCTTTGTGTTGTTAGGGTACTTCTCGAGTCCATCCATATATTTTGCATGCCTTAACACCTTCAGACAAACAGACAAATTTCATCTGACCAATTAAACTCTTCCCTGGTTGGTTCAACGACAACGGAATAATTACTGCCAGTAGTATGTAAAATACAAGATGGCAGCATTAGTCCTAAAGAAAACAAAATGAGTGATCCTTAAAAATTACATGCCACTTTATTTTGGAATAATGTGTGATGCAAGGCTTCCTACAATTCCCGGAACTGGTCACAAAGATAAACTAATATCACGTTTAGTAATGCAAAGAATAGTGCTTCCGTTTTAGTCACTCATAGTGGTGATTAATTAAGAAAAATATTGTTGATACACTTTCTAAATAATGTGATAATAGCAATTGTAAGCAGGAACAGACACTTAGTTTGGTCTTAATTTTAAGGGGAATATATTCGCAAAAGAAAATCGTGTCTGGTAGTAAGTGTATGGTAGAAATTAGAATAAAATTATAATACATTGTAACATACATTGTATTGTAACAACCAACAATTAGGTTAAAAAACCAGTGTGGTTTCAGTGATGTGTGTGCACCAAGAGTAAAGAGCAAGTAAGAGGGTGGGTGGCATGGCAGGAGGGGGGGGGGGACGATGTGCAGTGGAAGGGAATGCCATGACTTGGACTTGCTTCAGTTCATCTACCGTGTTATGACTACAATGTATGAGGGTGAGCCAAATGAAACCTCAAAAATCAGACAAAAATTTACAATGATGTATCAAATGTTCCTTACAAATCACCCTCAAGACTGCAACAGTAATCAACTGAACCTCAAAATACTATTTTATCATTTTACTACACAAGTTTTTTTTTTTCCCCCTCTGGAAGCCTAAAAACCTCTAAAAAAATTCCCCAGAAAATGAAAATTCAATATCCCTATGCATGCATACTGCACCAGCAAGTTTACGAATAGAGGAGAAAGTTCATTAATGGCATTATTTTTGGACAGGTGGGTGGAAAGACTTTCACAGTGTCATATATGTGACCTCAAATGCATCCTAAATACAAATAATGTTTTGTGAGGCTGCTAGGTACTTGAAAATAGGTGTTGATCAACAATGAGTCTGTACTGAAATGTGGGAAAATTTTGTAACTCAACATTCAAAAATCTACTAGATAAAAAAGAATATAGAGTTCATCTGACTAACCCTGTTGTCAATGTGTTACGAATTTTTTAATGAAATGGTAGGAATTGGTGTGATATTACAGTATACAAAATAACAATATACATAAATAAGCAAAGGAGATAACATGGTGTTGATTTGTTTGAAAATTTGAAAAATTACAAGGTAACCAAAATAGTTCTTGCCATTCTAGAGCAGTGATAAACAAAGAGCAATACAGTGGATGGTACGTACCTTTAGGTTTCGAAGTAATTTCCATCAGCATCCAACACCTTTTGCCAACGTTCCTGCAGCTGCACAATACCCTGGTGATAAAACTCGGTGGGCTTGGATGCAAAGAAGTCCGTGAGTGCGCTGCGAAGGATCTCCCACGGAGGTGGTTGTCTGTTGGTGCAAGGTCCGGTGAAAATGGTGGATGGCACAGTGACCCAGCCAAGTTGCGAAAGGGTCTCCCATGTCCTCTTTGCCACATGTGGCTTGGCATTGTCATGCAGGAACAGCACACCCTTGTGATTCACCAATGCTGGCTCCTCCTGCCGCAATGCGCGGTGCACCCTTTGCAACTGCTGAGAGTAGAGGTCAGCAGTGATGGTCTGACCAGGTGGAAGGAGCTCGTAATGCACCACTTCTAGACAGTTCCACCATACCTTGCGTGGGTGCAGAGGTGGTCTTGAGGTGTGAATAACAGGGTCACGTGGAGACAACCAATGTCTGGTACGCTTAGGAGTGTCATAGAGGACCCACTTTTCGTCACCAGTGACCAAGCCATCAAATATGGGTGTGTTCAGGTGCCGAGTGAGCAAGGACAAACAGGCTGTCACTCGTTGTTCCTTGTTGTCTGCCGCCAATGTGTGGGATACCCACTTGCTTAACTTGTATGGCTTCCCTATCCCATGCAGGTGCAGTCTGACTATTTCAGCGGAAACATGGAACCTTTCTGCAAGTTCATTACACGTTAGACCACTGTCCTCCTCGATGGCTGCTTTCAGGGCCTCGTCATCCAACACATGTGGTCGTCCACTGCAAAGTTCATCAGAAAGGCTCACATCTCCCGAACGGAATTTCTGGAACCAATGCCTGTCAGTGCGTTCATTCACGGCATTCTCCCCAAATGCCTGGCAAATGCGGCGACTTGATGGGACCACTTTAAAGTCATACAACAAACACACGCGAACAAGCTGCTTCGATACCTCCATTTCTCTTCGACACTGGACGAGCTATGACTGCTGTGTGTGCGCGCAACGTGCCTGTATTACTGACAGTCGATGGTCAGACTAACTCCCGATCACTTGGCAGGCACGTGCGTCCTTTCGTTTCCTCTCTGTGAGTGCATGATTAATGGGACATCAAAAACGGCAAGAACTTTTTTGGTTACCTTGTACATGATTTTAGCAACAGTTATGCCATTTGTCTTCTGCCGTGACTTTAAAATCAAGTTAATGGTGATTCAGTATTGCTTGCATATTTTGAACCAGATATGAATGGTATTGAAACCCTACAAGTATCTGATTTAAGTAATGTTAGTGGTAATTAATTTGACTTAATTAGCAGGATCAAATATCTTGTATAAGTTGTAATATACTGAGAAATCCATCTTCAGGGCTTCTGCCCCCTCCCCCCCAACTTTTCATCTTGAAATGGTGGCTACTGCATGTGACATATCACCTGACATGTCTAGAAAAATGAACTAAACTCAAATAAAGGTGCCCGAAATTTCTTGTAAATGTTATTGCAAAATATCCAGTAAAGAATATTTAAATCATATTTCTGTTATTTTGACACACACAAACGTGATACATGTTTTGTATCAATTTGGCATTAAATTTACAACCAAATAATGAACACAAAACTGGACATAACAATGTTTGCAAGAGATTCAGAGATCCACACAGTTTAGCATGTGCAAAAGATAGATGCGATGGCCATAATTTGTTTTGATCATGCCTAGTTTGTAATATGTTCATGTTAAATTTTTAAAGGAAAGAGAATCTATTTTTTCAGTCCCAGGAATGTAATTTTACTTTAAAATCTCATTGAAATATATAAGTTGACATTTTTAGTAGATATTGTTTATTTAGAAATAAGTGTCTACCTGAAATGAAAATTAAACATAAAATGGATATTGTAGATATTAAATTTACTACACATCAGAACCATAACTACATTAAAAGATATAGATATATAGAGGTCGCCCACGGACCACGGAAACTTATAGAGCACATCAAAATAAACAACTTTTCTCGGTAACATTTTTCTCATTGGTGCATCATTTCGGTGCTAGAGTTGTTCAAAAAAGCCTGTTTTGCCACCTGAATGCTGGCAACCACACACAACATTTAATTGCATTTGTGACGTCATATCCCGTTGTGAAGCAATGCGTTCCAGGGTTGCCAGGAACACACATTCCATAAAAAAAAATCACATAGCAACAAACAGCCACATTATGTACCGTAAAACAAAACAAGAGAACACGTTCTGTAACCTAACAGGAAGTAAACAAACGATACCAAAAATGGTAGAAAGAAAATAGAATTCAAGTGGAAGTGGTCATATCAAATTTTGTCCCAGCTTATATGTCAAATATTTGAAAATCTAGTTACTAAGTTGGCATCTACAATTTACTCTATCCACTTCGTCCTTCTGATACTAGTTGTCTGTGACATACTGAACAGATCGGAACAGATGACAAAATAGAAATGAAAGAACTCAAAATTCCAAAGGTAAGCAACACATAATATAATGTATATTCAGGGCATTATGAGGAAAGTGGCAAAAATGGTTGAAAATACATGGATATAAGTAGTAGTAATACAAGCTCTCCGACAACTGTGTTTATCTATGCACCGGATACACATGTAATAGTTTGCAACTGTAAACAGGGCAGTATTTTCCTTACTGATTCATCATTACATTGTTACTGTGGTTTGTACGTGTTTTAGCCGTAATGTAACAACGGGAACCTCAGATACTTCCGTTATCAGCCCAAAAGTACCACAAGACATCTGGACACAAACCTGTAGATATCAACCTTGCAACGAGATTTGCAAATATTTGGCATGTAGCTGGGCGTAAACAGCTACATTTAAGCTGTAAGTCCAATAAAATTTATTGTTGTTGATATTTGACATATAGGCTGGGACAAAATCCGATATTAGCACTTCATTTTGAATACATTTTTCACCATTTATCATATCCTTGGTTCACTTTCCCCTTCCCCTGAGATGATTGCTGATCTGGCTGGTAGGCTATGATGTTTGGTCTACTGGACGTGTTTGTCGCTTTGTTTTACAGCTGATAATGTGGTTGGTAGTTTATCATTTTTCACAAAATTTGTGTGTTCCTTGCAACCATGCTGTGCACCATTTCGCCACAGGAAATTACGTCACAGATACGATCAAATGTTGTGTTGGGTTGCCAGTATCCAGTCAGCAAAACAGTCTTTTTTTGAACGGCTGTAGCACCGAAACGATTCACCAACGAGAAAAATGTTACTGAGAAAAGTTGTTTGTTTTGATGCCTTCTATACGAATCTGTGGTCCGTGGGCGCCATTAAAATGACACCCTGTATACTCTATGTGATCAGAAGCATCCGGACACCCACCTGAAAATAATGTACAAATTTTGGCCACCCTCCATCAGGAACACTGGTAGTCAATACGGTGTTGACCCACCCTTAGCCTTGATGACAGCCTTCACTCATGTAGGCATACTTTCAATCAGGTGGCGGAAGGTTTCCTGGGGAAACCAAACCACCCCCACAAGCCCTGGAATATGGATGGATGCTTGTGTCATGTTGAAAGACACACTGGTCATCCTGGAACTGGTCTTCGATGGTAGGCAGCATGAAAGCAGTTAAAATGTCAACGTAAACTTGAGCTGTGACATTGCCACGTAAAGCAACAAAGGGGGCCAAGCCCCCTCCAGGAGAAACATGACCAGACTGTAACCCCACCACCACCAAATTTCACTGTCGGCACTATACAGCCTGGTAGATGTCACCAGTCATTCGCCTCATTGTGTACCGTGATTCGTCACTCCACACAACGGTTTTCCACTGTTCTATGGTCCATTTTCATTTCGACGCTCATTGCACCATGCGAGGTGGCGTCTGGCATTTGCCTGTGTGATATTTGGCTTATGGGCAGCTGCTCGGCCATGGAAACCAAGTTGCCGCATCTAGCGCTGAACAGTCATGGTGCTTGGAGTAGATCCTGGTGCAGTTCGGAATTCCTGTGTGATGGATGATTGACGATTTCGCTGTACGACCCTCTTCAACACTCGACAGTCTCTGGAGGTCAACGTGGGAAGTTGGCCTGCACGCTTTTGGGTTGTACACGTCCCTTCACATTTCCACTTCACTATAACATCGGAAACAGTGAACCTAGTGATGTTTAGGAGGGTGGAAATCTCATGCACAGACTTCTTACACAAGTGGCATCCAACCACCTGACTGCCAGACTGTCCCATACTGCTGTCTTGCACTGTCTGCAGACTACGAGATCGCTGACCATATGTCCCACGCAGTAAATGGCAGTACCGTGTTGCCCTCTATGATAAATACATGTTTTGCGGTGTGTCCGGATACTTTTGGTCACATAGAATACATGCATACATATATACGTGTAATCATTGCTTAATTTGTAATATGGTTTATAATAATAACTTCCTTGACTGAAATTTGAACACCTCCCATTCTGTATTTGTCATTAAATATGGGCAAAACATCTTTGTCCAACTTTTCCCGACCAGATAATTTTTTACATGAAATCACATTGAAATTACTCAGGGTAAGATCTAGACTTACAAACGATGTTGTTTTCGACATTTCCTTTAATTCAAACACTGCTTCAAGTGAAAATGGATTTCAAGACATTAAAATTACAATGTCGCAAACCTTGTTTCTGACCAATTAACACTTATAATTCAATTCATTCTAACATTTCTGGTTTTTTATTGAGGTTGAAAATAAATTACAGGGTGTACATAAATGAATATAGGAGTTTTAAATTATTATTTTATTACCTGTAGTGTCGGAGGTTGCATGTTTAATGTGGAGGCAAGGAGACAGGGTGGGGGAGGGGGAAGGAATGCTTTGCAAACATTTTTCTAGCTGGATGGATACCTGCACCCCCTCCACTTCGAGCACTGTGCAGTATAAAATAATTAAGTATACATGGGATGGAAGAATAAGTCTGAGATTTTACAATACACACTACATATTCCATAGAACACATCCAGGATGTAGTTGAGTTCTTCCTGTACTATAGCCCACATGTTTGGTGTAATGGATGCAAGAGTTGCAACAATCTTTCATCTCAAAAGTGGTAGGTTGAAGTGGCACATGCAACTAATATTTTACATACTCCTATAGAAAGATGCCACATCCACACCCGATGAACTTTATCTATCGAATTCCACTTATCAAGCTACAGAACATAAAAAACGTTAGTCACCATCTGTAACAGCAGTGATGTTATGCAAGAGGTTGAGAAACAGCGTGTGCTCATAGAATTCCAAATTTAAACAGCTCCTCTTTCATTGTATGTATGATACAAATGCCTACGGTTGCTCATGTATCCATACGTATAGATTCAAAATATTTGTAGTGGTTTTTCTATGTTTTATCCTGGTTTCCCAGAACTTTTTCAAGCTTCCAACAAGATAAACGTGCACACAGAAGTGTAGAGTGACTGACCATATGAGGTTGTGTGTGTGCTTATCTTGGTGTAAGCTTGAAAAAGTTCTGGGAAATCAGGATGAAACAAAGCAGAAAAAAAGAAAAAAAGTAAAAACACTAAAAATAACTGTATTATATTATTTGCATCTACAAAAAGTCGTTATGCAAACCTTTAAGAAGAACATATAAGTCCATACAAAACCTCTGAATTCTTTTGTATACATGGTGTATAAATGCTAGACTCTAGTTTCAATCTACTGCATGGCAAAGAGAAAGGGTACTGGGTTACTGAATTGCTAATATGCTCCTCTGTTTAATTCACAGTTTTCAGTACTTTCTTGTATTGATCTAGAACTGTGAAGCTTGTAGGTTCCAAAAGGCAGAAAAAATTGTGGTGTGCTTTGATTTAGTTTGATTGGATTGGATTAGATTAATTTATATTGCTTTTCTGCATTTTTGGCTAATCACGATGACAAGGATAAGTGATGATATGATGAAATTGATGAAGGGACATCCATGCCCAGGCTGGCATTTGAACCCAGCACCTGTAGTGTCATAGCACACTGTGTTATCCATTCTGCCACGGAGTTTGAACCATTTGATGAACCATAGCTGAACAGGAAAATCCATTCCATAACACCATAGACTTAATTGGGCATTACAGAATAGATTGTTTAGTCCCTAAAGTAGTAGTCTTTTTTTTTTTTCCCAGTGAGGCTTGGTTTTGAGAACAATGGAAAAGTTAACTCCTTAAACCATGCTGCTCAATCTTACATTTAATAAAATCCAGTCCATTTTTTTTAGCATGCTTGATTGTTTCCCAAATCTGTGGGTAACTTACATTGAATGTGTCAAAACTTCGACTAGATATACAGTACATTGTCAGTACATGGTGTGCTGATCCCTATTTTAAGAGAGATTTTATAGTGTAGTAACAATGAAATTTCATTTGTTATTAGTAAGAATGTTGGGTAATTCTACAATGCTTTTGTAATAATGCTGTTATTGTTAAAATTAACAACTGCTTGTATCACTGGAGCCTCAAAAAAGCAATACTTTCAAAAATCTGTTACCTGTGATAATGCAGTGGTTCAGAACTAGGGTTTTTAATAAAATGAGCTTAAAAACGCACAAACAAAATGTTATTTTATGTAAAAGGTCAAATTTTTTTGTTCAGATTTCAGTTCTTCATGCAGTGTCTTCAGGGGGTAACCAGAAGCATAGAAGGGTATTTCCAGTTATTTTAATATTTCTTCATATTATTATTTATTGGGTTTATTTCTGTATTGTCAAACCTAGTTAAAATTTATACTCGATCTCAAAGTTGTGAATACCACTGAATAATAGTCTAAGTACAAATGGTTTACAAGGGAAAATATGTGTTTGTAATTGCAGTAGTATATGTGGATAAATTATAATTATATGGTATTTCAATTGAATTCATTGCAAAGTAGCAAAAACTGATTTTTACATGATCTTCCAGCATTTGACAATGAATAAGGAACGAAAAATCAAAGTTAAAAGTTGTATCAATTTTAGAAACACTTTTTGCCAAAGCTAGTAGCTTCCATGAGGAATGGTCTGTGATTTCTTAAGAAACAAAAGCTTATGTGTTTGGAGCAAAATTCTGATAACAGTGTGGGGTCATATGTAGCATATGAAATGTTTATAGTACATACATATTTGTATATTTAATGTAACAAGGTACTAGTATGAAAATATAATATTCGGCAATGACTACAGTGAAATGTTCATTTATTTATGAATGTCTGATGTACTCCTGTCCCACAGAGATAAGCAATCTTTTGTCACCAAAATATCCAGCTGATATCTGCTCTCATTGCATTGTTTCGTCAGATCATATTCCTTGTCGTTTTGTTATCAGAACATTTATCAGTTCTCTGTTGTTACCTTCACACAGACATTCCAAGAAACCTGTTAATCCACAGTCTGCTATAATCCTTTTGATGCCACAGCCATTTAAGGGCTAAGGCCTGCCACATGTTTTCTCATTGAGTGATGTCCTAGTCACAGCGGCGACACCAGGATTATTCATGTAGGGGTGCTGAGGGGATGCGGAAAGAAATGTAGGGGCTGCGATTCTGAAAATAAGGAAAACATGAAACACACATACAACCATAGGCGTAGCTAGAACTTTATATTTGGGTGTGCACAAAGAAAAAAAAAAAAGAGGTCTTGTACCTTTTTAATAGCATATTTTGCAACACAATCACTTGGCTCTTTAACTGCACTGATGTTTGTAAAGGAATATAAATTCACTAAATGACAGTGTTGAAAATTTCTCAATATATGTAGTACAAAGAATTAAATTGTATAGAAATTACACACACACACAAAATGTTCATAAATGTTACAAACAAATACATCTATAACAAGAGACGTCTGTCAAAAGGTACAATGTTCTTAAACTCATCAATAACTTCATTTACATCAATAGACTAAGCTTTCTCCTGTCCCACAAATAGCAAGAGCAGGGCTTCCAATATATCCTGCTTCTGAGTTGCTCTTAATTTAGTTTTAACTTGGGTAAGGTTGGAGAAAGCTCTCTCACACGTGCAGCTTGTGACAGGTATAGAAGAAGGGCGCTGCAGTACAGAGTAGAATGCAGTAAATATCTTCTTCCTCCAATTACATAAAAAAATCGAAAATCTATAGACTCCCGTTTCATCAGCGATAATGCACACGTTTGTACCAAGTAATGACATTTTCAACTTCTTACAAACTGCCGCTCTTATTGAAATATCTGTATTTAATTCTCTTTGATAAAGCAGCCCATTATTAACATAAATTACTGACTGAAATTAAAATATATGTGTTAAATATATAACTTTAGAATGATATTCATTTTCCAAGGATTCCCCCCCCCCCCCCGGATGTCCATGATGATATGTATTAAGTCTTCTACTCCAAGAAAGTGGTCATACAGTGTAAACATTCAGATACACGTTGCAGTCTTATTGAACTATGTAGTGAAATACAAAATAAAATCATCCTGCCCTTAAAAACACAATTTTTGAACCTTTTCAATGTAACCAATGGAGGTACAAAATACATAGTACATTGTACCTTCCGTCTCCCACAAGACAAAATGTGAAAAGCACAGCAACTGTGTCATCTTAAAAATCCCCTTCTGCCGCACTATCTCCAACAACGAATTGTAAAATTTCTTCGTGAACACTGGGTCTCTTCCTAACAGTTTTTGAAAAGGCTTGAAATGGTATGTTTACTAGACATATTACGTGGAACAAATACGTATTAAGAAGAAAACTACCCTTCATGTTACAACTCGCATTAAAGAATTTTCCGAGCACTACCTGGTGATACCTTAAAAGCTGCTGAAATTTTTACTCCAGTGTAAGTAAGAACAAGTAGCTGGAAAATAAACCGTTTATCAACAATGCAAAAAAGAAAGAAAAAAACATAACTCACATTAAGCTATAGGCAATTATAAAAAACCACGAACACACCACTTGAAGAAACAAAAGAAGAAGGAAATCATAACAACAATGCTGATGAAAGAAAAAGAACGGCTGCTGATCTTTACAGAGGCTGCTGCCAGTACAGAAGAGTGCCTGTTGCATAGAATAAAACGGTCTTACTTCAGTACCTATCATTCAGTGCTCAATATGTAGACATGTCATAATATTACACATTAATGTTAGTTGTACGTAATTGAACGTAGGGGGTGCGGAATAAAATTAAGGGACATGGAAGCACCCCTTCATGCCCCCCTGACGCCGTGCCTGCCTAGTCACAATTTTCTTGCTTTCTAGACTGGAATCTGCTACTTCTTTTTGCCGCCCCCCATAGCGGAGCCAGGGGTCCTGGGTTCGAATCCTGGCCTGGGCATGGATGTTTGTGAGTGCCCATTCATCAATTTCATCATATCAACACTCATCCCCATCTTCGCAAATTAGCCAAAAGTGGCACAAAAGGCGAAGGAAAATAAAGGAAATCAATCTGTTCAAGCTACTTCTTTTAAAGTAACTCTGAAATTACCAGGAATGAACTTGCGACAACTTGCACCAAAGGCAACAACATTAACCATCCAGCTGTGTGTGAGCACTATCAATCCATACCTTTGCCGGCAAGAACATACAGAGTGTGCATAAATGATTACCCTGATTATATGATAATATAACTCTATAATGGATACATTTCATCATCATCATCATCCTTTGCTGTTTCCTGCCTCTGGCTGGGTCAGCATAGAAGTCAAGCCTCTCAATTTTTTCTGGTCTTCCACCACTCTTCTCTTTCCACGATGTTCCAATCTTGTCCTCTTCTCCTAACACTCTCCGCTATCTGCTCTTTCCACCGACATCTTGGTCCCCACCTTGGCCTTATTTCCACTCCTTGTGCATTGTAAGCTCTTACTGGCAGTCTTTCTGCACACATCCTCTTCATGTGTCTGAACCATCTCGTCTGTACCTGATCTACGTATTCTGTCCTGAAGCTTCACTACTCCCACTGTCTGTGGGATCTCCTAATTTCTTATTCTATATCCATTCTAGTCTTCCCCAATATACTATCAAGCTGTCTCTGTACTTCTTCTTCCCTGTTTTCCCATATTACTAAGTCATCAGCGAACAACAGTGCCTTCATCTCTTCCTCTCATATCTTCTTCTCCACCTCTTGTTAATTGCATCCATTGTAATTATGAAGAGCAGTGGGCAAAGAACACTTCTCTGTTTTAGTCCATTACTTATACTGAACCAGTCTGTTCTTCCCACTGATATCTTCACACAGCTCTGGTTGGCCTTGTATGTGCTCTGCACTCTTACACACTATCCCTTCCTTGACTCCTTTCTCTCTTAGATCCTTCCAAATCTTTGTTCTGTCCATGCTATCATATGCCTTTTATATATCTAGGAATGCCATAATCAAATCATTTCCATACTCTTAGTGCCTTTCCTGTAATTGCCTTAGGGTGAATATTAGATCTACTGTTGATCTGCCTCTTCTAAATCCATACTGTCCCTCTCTCATGTTCATCTCTGTTACTTCCCTTATTCTTTTCTGTAATATTTTCTCATTCACCTTTGCTGAGTGGCACATTAGTGTTATTCCTCTATAGTTTTTACATTCCTTTCTGTCCCCCTTCTTGACTATGGAAACTATTTTGTCCAATCTCTTGGCACTACTCTCTCTTGCCACACTGTTTTCATCACTCTGTACAACCACTGCACACCAATCACACCCTGCTCCTAGTATGATTTGCACTGGCACTTCATATGAGTCATTTTAAAGAAAAGCCTTAAATTCATATTTATATTTTACTTCATTGAATACATGTTCAATACTCCAAAAAGTGCTTATATATTGCGGTATTTTCAAACTGTAATGCATATTGTGATGCAATTACACGTGTTTGTGAATACATGAAGAATATATTCGCCAAGATGTATCCGAGATGGCATCCAAATTTAAAATGTTGAATTGATTTTTGAAAAATGAAAATATTGAATTGCAAAGAAAAAACGAGCTTACAGCGAAAAACTAACCTCAGATTTGAAATCAGCGCACCCAAATTATGTTAGAACAAGTGCTGGTACCACTTTATACCTATCAATGCAACAAAAATTTTGTTCCCCAGAGTTATTTATGAAAGTAACAATCGTGTAGCATTAACATGTAAATATTTTAGGCCTGAACAAATCCAAGAAAGTAGTGAGAACCTCACCGGCAGATATGCATAATCCTGGTTTTTGATCAGCAAGAACTTGTTGATACAAGTGATCATCTATGGATCACTGTGAAATATTGAAAATGCAATTTTTCAGGCTCGTAACACAGAAATGAGGTCTGAATGAGAAAAACATTATTGGAAATGTTCTTAGTATTGATGTCCTCTACACACTGGGAAAGTTTGTCTGTCGTCGTATGGTGATGTCCTGTACGTATATATAACTATGTTCTTACAGAGGTACAGTTGGTTCCCTTCAAGGAGAGAGGAAGATCTACATGACCTGGTGTCAGATGGACAGGTGAAACCTGGTTCTGTATAATTTTTTTTTAAATTATTAACTCCTGTGACATGTTGATCTAACTGCACAGCAGAGGCACAATCACAAATTTTTGTAGGGGCGCAGGGGGGGAGGCGCAAGTGCCAGGATAAACGTACCAATAATAATAATAATATAACATTATTATTGTTATTAGTGATTTGCTTTATTTTACTTCGCTTCAGTTCGGGGGGGCCAAATCTGAAATTTGTTCCTATGTAAATATTTCCAGACAGTAAAGGTAAATAACTCTGTGTGTGTAATGTACACACACACACACATACACACACAGATATATATATATATATATATATATATATAATATTATATTACATTATAATATTGCTACATATATAGTGCATAGTAGTGCAGGTGCACCGGTTCAAAGCCCGAAAATGAGGCTCGGTGAGGCTCGCAGTGTTGCCAACTGCTTACTCGAAAAAATCACCAAGGTTTTTGGTCTAACCTAACCTAAAAAGCAAGGAGTTGGCAACTTTGCTTGAGAGTTCAGAAAACCGGAAGTGAGGCTCGGTGAGGCTCGCAGTGTTGCCAACATTTTACTCGAAAAAAATCACCAAAGTTCTTGGTCTAATCTAACCTAAAGCAAGGAGCTGGCAATCTTGCTTGAGAGTTCTGCAACCGAAAATGGGACTCGCAGTGTTGCCAACATCTTACTCGAAAAAATCACCAAGGTTCTTGGTCTAACCTAACCTAAAGCAAGAAGCTGGCAATTTTGCTTGAGGCTTGTTTTACAGTGCATAAAGCAAGGAGCTGGCAACCTTGCTTGAGGCTTGCCTTACAGTGCATAAAGCAAGGTTGCCAACCTACTGGTACTTTTACCATAGCTTTTTACAAAAGAGAGAGAGGGAAGAGTTAAACAACCGACAGCCCACCTACAACTTTTTTTTTGGTCTAACCTGGCCTAAAACAAGGAGCCGGCAACCTTGCTTTATGCACTGTAAGGCAAGCCTCAAGCGAGGTTGCCAACCTACTGGTACTTTTACCATGGCCTTTTACAAAAGAGAGAGAGAGGGAAGAGTTAAACAACCGACAGCCCACCTACAGCTTTTTTCTTCTTGGTCTAACCTAACCTAAAGCAAGAAGCTGGCAACACTGCTTTATGCACTGTAAGGCAAGCCTCAAGCGAGGTTGCCAACCTACTGGTACTTTTACCATGGTTTTTTACAAAAGAGAGAGGAGAGAGAAGAAAGAGTTAAACAACCGACAACCTACCTACAGCCTTTTTCTTCTTGGTCTAACCTAACCTAAAGCAAGGGGCTGGCAACCTTGCTTGAGGCTTGTTTTACAGTGCATAAAGCAAGGTTGCCAACCTACTGGTACTTTTACCATGGCTTTTTACAAAAAAGAGAGGAGAGAAGGAAGAGTTAAACAACCGACAACCTACCTACAGCTTTTTTTGGTCTAACCTAGCCTAAAGCAAGGAGCTGGCAACCTTGCTTGAGGCTTGTTTTACAGTGCATAAAGCAAGGTTGCCAACCTACTGGTACTTTTACCATGGCCTTTTACAAAAGAGAGAGGAGAGAGAGGGAAGAGTTAAACAACCGACAACCTACCCACAGCCTTTTTCTTCTTGGTCTAACCTAGCCTAAAGCAAGGTTGCCAACCTACTGGTACTTTTACCATGGCTTTTTACAAAAGAGAGAGGAGAGAGAGGGAAGAGTTAAACAACCGACAACCCACCCACAGCCTTTTTCTTCTTGGTCTAACCTAACCTAAAGCAAGGAGTTGGCAATCTTGCTTGAGGCTTGCGTTACAGTGCATAAAGCAAGGTTGGTAACCTACACACACTAAACAAGGAGAGCCCGGGCACTGCCGTAAAAGAGAGAGAGATGGGTGGATGGTAATATAGTATGTGTGTGCGTATAATATGTAGCATTATTAACTAGAGTGTGTTGGCAATTTACTTACAACTAAAAAAAAATAGAGATGTCAACGTTGCTGTAAGATGAGGAGAGAGGGAGATTTATGGCTGGCAACAGTAACGGGCGGATGCGCCACATCGTAATTTTCCAACTCCGTATATCGTGACCTTTGTAAACCTCTCTCGGGGACGATGTGCCACATACACACATACACACACGCGCGCGCGTATGTATTGTGACGCAAACAAACAAACAAAATAATAATTGTTGTTTTTTAGGATGCCTGGCCCCTATAACCTCGCCAGGGTGCGTGGTGCCCAACCAAAAAAGTAAAGGTTTTCTAACGGCTGCGGTTCTAGATTACCACACCTCTGTAGAGTTTCACGTGTTTTTTTTCCCCCCCCAAACTTCCATGAAACCCTACAGAGGACCTCCGTAATGCATGCAACGTGTACTAACGACTCTAGTGTTATTTGATGTTGTGATATTTTTGGATATAGAGTTTTATTGTGTGATAGATAAAAATAATTATGTTTATTATAATATTTTCTTGATGAAGATGGAGAATGTATGTGCGTGTGTTAAAAAAAAAGTTGCATGCTTTTTTTTCTAGTGTGTTTGTATGTGTATGTGTTTTTGATGTTCGGCAGCATCTGAAACGATAAAAAAGAAAGAATTTTATTGTTAATTTTCTCATGTACAAACAACAACAACAAAATTTTTGTGCAAAAATTTCTGATTGTCTCGTGCTATAGTGCAAAAACTGATGAGAAAAAAGATATTGTAACTGATAACTAATGAAATTGACATTTGTAACTGATCTGAACTAGTGAAATTCGTATTGTGCTATTGTAACTGATTGTGCTAGTCCAAAAATTCCTTATTGTGCAAGAAAAAATGTAAAAAAAAAGCCTGTTAAAACTGCTCTGTGACCCTCTCGTTCTTCACGTCGTGGACGAAGGACTTCTCTGCGACCAGGATGACGCTGCACACGGTGTCCTCGGGCAAGGCATCGTGGAACTCGCAGACGACCTTGATGTTGGTTCGATCGTTGACCACCACCTTCTTCCTCTTAGATGTATTGATGACGAACATCGGCCTGCGGATTTTGAATTCGCTGGGCGTGTAGTACATGTCCACGCTTCCCTCGGTCACGCGTTTGTAAGAGGTGTAAGCTTCGTAAAGTTTGAGGTAATCGTTTTTGGTCATGTCGAGGTTGTAATTCTCGCGCGGGAACACTTCGTTCCTACCGTTCTTCAGATATACGTTCTTGATCTTGCAGTCGTCGAACTTGCTGGAATCTTTTTCCTGATTCTTGTCCCTCCCGGTCTGAAAAAGCACTACGACGAAATCTGGCATGTCGAACTGTATGTTGTTGAACTGAGTCGTCACGTCGAATTCCATGTGACTCCCCGACGCTATTTTCTGCACGCACTGGTAACCGTGAAAGTGAATCGGCACCTGCGGACTTTTCAAGATCTCCGCTTTGTACTTGAGGGCGTAGTTCGTTTCGTATTCCACCACCGGCATTCTCAACTCCATGCTCCGGATGACGCACTTGGCTGCTTCGGGTAAAGTGTTGGCTATCGGCGTGGTGCCGTCCGGACCCAAAGTAGCGTATCGCATCAGTGCGTCGTTGTCGTTGGCCGCTCTTCGAAACGTAACGCGCAGTCCTCCCTTCCACATGATCTCCTTGTAGTCCGAGAAGAAACCCGGCAGCAGACGCATGGGAAAAAGCACCGTGTGACTTCTCGTCGATATTTTGGTCCCGGCTTCGAATCCCCCGGCCTGGTAGTACGCTGCGTCTGTTTTGGATAATTTCAACGTTCCCACCGCCGTCGACGTGATGCCTGGATAATCTATTCTGTCGATGACGGTGTTGTGTTTCCTCACCTCCACCTGCGAGAACAGGTGAGGCACGAAGTTGTCCACGAGTATCAAGTTTGCTGCTGCGGGAAACGCGTCTCCGTTTTCCTTCTTCACCACGTCGAATTGAAGGTAGAGGTCCGCTCTGTGAGGATGAACGAACCCATCGCCTACGTCCACGTCGTATTCGATCTCCCTGTTCGCTTCGTTCAGATTGGCGAACGTGCGACGGTTGGGAGGGAAAGACTGCAATTCGTAACTTTCGATTTGCTCCATTTTACATGTATGGTTATTTATTATACGTTGATCTCCACGATGGCCGTAGTAGTGGCACCTGCGAAATCCACCACCTCTCCTTTCTCGTTCGTCACCACCAACTCTATGTCGTCTATGCGGTTGCGACATACTGGAAAATAGATCGGCGAAGAGGGCGTGTAGATGATCGGTTCCATGAACTCGGAACTTGGTTTGAACGTGGCTATGATTCCCGTCTGCTTGTGACTTCCTAACAATCCGTCCGAGGATTTCGTGATCATACCTTCCGCCACGTTGCAGTGTACGTTCAGAGTCTCTATGGCCAAGAATTTAGGAATGTTGGTTGCCACGTGCTTGATGCCAGCTTCGAGTTTGGTGTCGTTCTCGAAACCTAAAAGTTCTCCCATGGTGCCCAGGTCCACGGTCTCCGTCGCGGATAGGATTTCCACTCTGTGCGTGACCGAATTTTGAGAAAGGTATGTGTCTTTGGGTAATTGAGCTTGCAAAGTGGAAAGATTGTATTGTCCTGGCGTGACGACGATGTGTTCGCTTCCGACGCTAATTTTGTTGTTGTGATGCGTAACATTGGGTATGAGGTACATGCTGTAGAATGCACGCAGAGCCACGGATTTAGGATAGACGATGTCGTCGTGCAGCGTGAGTTTCAAGATTGAAGATTCGCTCGTGAGATGGAACACGCCCATCCTAGTGATGCTGTTTGAGGTTCCACAATGCTTTCTGGAAATCCTCGATCGTAGGGTTATTTATTTTAGAGAGAAACGCGAGCACGGAGAGGCAGAGATGACCGCAGTTCACGTCTCCGAAATCTTGAATGCGTTCGTCGTTGTAGTATATGGAGGTTTTGTTTGTTTTCAGATAATAAACTAAATTTGTAGGTGGAACACCTCCGAAAGAATCGAAAACGAATGCTTTGTTATTGTCATCGTTTTTGTGGTAACATATCCAATGCGTGCCTGGATTTTCTTGACCGTCCAAGTTGACTACTCCGCATTCTTTTCTTTTGACGCTTGAAGGTAACGAGTCGGACATGAAAACTCCTCTGAAGTGTTTGATTTGTAACGGTTCGATCAGAGATTCAATGTCTCGGTTGGTGAGTGCTTCTGTTTCTTTTTTTTAAACTTTTTCATCACGCCCTTCCCCTTCTTCTCCATGGCCAGGTTGTGACGTTTCTGTTCTTCCAATTCCGCCTTGTTCTTCTTCGAGTCGATGACAGTTTTCGCGATGGCGGCACTTCCGCCGGCCAAACTTCCAACGGCCCCCAATGCTGCCAGGATGGCCGGGATGCTGAATATGAAACCTCCGATCTTTTGCTGTTTCCGCGAACGCTGCAATCTTTTCAATTGAGGTGTGCTGAGCAGCAATTTCATTCCGTGTCCTTTCGACAAGCAAGAACGTTTCTTCTCGCGTTGTTTCTTGGTGAGTAACCCATCGAGGGTACCTAGATTTTTTAGATTCGAATATGGTATCTGGTACACGACACCCTTGGGCTTCATGTTGATGCTCTATGTGTTATTTTCACGGTATGTTATTTATATATATATTCTGAGATTTTTTCTTGTGTAGTTTTTTTACGGTATGTTATTTATATATTTTCAAGGCCTCGCAGTCGTTACACAAATTCTATTACGTGCTTCGTTTTCTTGCCAAGAAGTTCCTTTGTCCCCTTGTACACGATTCGAGTTTTGTTCTCGATTAAAATAGATAGCTTCTCGTCGGATAACATGTTAGCGTATCGATCTGGTAAAAATAGACTGTATTGTGCGTTGAGCAACAGACGTACCTTGGGACCATACTGGGTAGAAACGATTGAACCGGAAGTTATCGTGTAAGGTTTGTCGACTTCCAATTCCTGAATTTTTACATACTCGACTGACAAATTTAGCATTTGTTTTAATGCTTGGAGATCACTTATTTTTTCAGTCGTCATATCAAAAAAAATTTCAGTGTTAGAGAGAAATTTAATTGTTTTTTTCACGATGTGTGTTATTTATATATACCGAAGATTATTTTTTTTCACGATGTGTGTTATTTATATATCAAGTTTTTTTTTTTTTTCGCGATTTGTATCGTATATATATTATTATTTTTTTTAACAGAGGAAGAAAGTTCGTGCTTCGGAGAACGCGATGATGTGCGTAATGATATCTTCCGTCTCCTGCTTAGACTTGCGCCAATCTACTGTGTACCGTCTTCTTCCCTGCCTTGCCTCGTGCAATTCATCTAACCTTTCGTTTAATTTTTCCCCTGCAGCCGAAAGCAGAATGTTGAGATCACCACACCTCAGGCCGCTGATCTCCCGAAGATGGTCCTTGAGAACCATTTCACAAGGGATGCGAAATTCCGGCGTTGTTTTTGCCATGATTACAAGTTTATTAACATCTCTGTTTACTACTTTTTGAATATTTTAGATAGTAGCTCGGGTGGCAAATCAGTTATACGAGACATGTTGTTTTTTTTACTGTATGTTATTTATATACCCCACCCCAATTTTTGTTTCGTGTTCATGGCGATGGTGGTACCCAGTGCGGCGACCCGTTCACCCAGCGATGCGTCTCTGCTCACGAACCTTTCGAAAGCTGCGTGCTCTAACTTTCTGTCTGCTTCGTGACGAGCGTGCAGATCCGTCTGCGTGGTGTTGTAGGCGATGTCGTGATCTTTGCATGCGGCGTCCAACGGATTCACACCCTTGTCTCCTCTCTCCAATCTTTTCTCGAGTTTGGTACCCGGTCCGCAGTACTGGTAGCCAGGTAGATGCATCTCGAAAGGTAACTTGTTGATGATGTCGTTCACGAGTCCCTTTCCTTCGGCTACGTTCCAAAATTTCGGAGGCAGCGTGTTGATGATTTTGATCAGGTAACCTATACCCTTGTCGTCGTTCACGATGAAGTTGGAAAGTTTCGTGCTGATCATGTCCACGATGCCAACCTTCTCGTTGTAGAAATTACGATTGCCTGCATTCTCTTCGCCGGCTATCACCAACAATCGGTCCACGAGTTTCCTAACGTCGTCCACCCAAACGAATTCTTTGGGTAACGTGTTGTAACGTTTGACGCCGCTGCCTGTTTTGACCTGGTTTCAAATCGGTTTGATGAGATTCCTGTACTTCTCGCCACTGCTCGATTTCACCCTATTCTGCGAGGCGTCGTTGTTCTGGTACAAGGCATCCGTCATGATCAGAATTTCCTTGTAACTTTGGTAATCTTCGTCGGTGTAATCTTTCGGCTGCTTTTTGGCAACGAGTTCCCACAGTCCCACCGTACCCGGATACCTGTTCCAACTATCCTTGTCGCCCAAATTGACTTTAATGTCGTTGCCTTCGAAGGTCACCTTCGATTTCCCAATCTTCCACACCACACCGCCGCCTTCGCTGGTTTCCATGCTGGGATACAATCCGAACACTTCATCCTTGTCGAATTTCCCCGTGCTCAGGTAGTCTCGTGCCAAAGGTCCCAACTCGATTTTATCCGAAGACGACGTGCTGCCTATGGCTCGACGTCGTGCCGGTGCATCCTTCAGTTCGAACGGCGTCGAAGGAATGCTCGAAATGGGCGTGGGTACGGCGTAACTTTTAGCTGCGAGCGGTACGAGTTCGTTGATCAAATTTTTATTTTGTTCCGTGACACTTTTAATTTCTTTACCTAGACCGCTGATGGCATCGATCACGGGTTGATCCTGACGTTTCTTCTCTTCGTAGAATCCGCGATTCTCGGATTTCCAACCTTTGAAGCGTTTCGCGAGGTAATCGCGAAGCTTGAGATTTTCGTCTTCAATTTTTCGTTTCGTCATGACGTTATTTATACACGTCGTTTCTCACAACGTTGCAACGTTTAGAAAGTCGTTGATTTTGTTTCTGTATTTTCCGTCGTTGGGTTTTCTCGTCATGTCGATCGTCACGAATCCGAAATCGTCACCGTTCCAGCAAGTAGAGCAGCAGCCTTCCGAAAATTGATTCTAGTTCATGTCTCCGCCTACGTAGTCATCGTACGCGTGCTTGAGGTTGGTGTGATCTTGACGAAACAAACATATGAAATTAGCGTTGTCGCGTACTAACTGTTTTGGAATTTTGGAAAACGTTTGAGCTAGGTAGAAGCAATCCATTCCTTTGTGACGACCTTGCGTGAAAAAGTTGCGAATTTCATTTTGATTTTCCAGGATGGCGTCGTCGAACACGACGACTGAATTTTCACGACAATCGTCGAGTGGTTTTATTTCCGAGGCAAACGTTGCAATGTCCAGACCATCGTACAGTTTCATTAGTTGCTGGTATTTGGATTGCTCCAAACTTTTCGAGAACACGTACAGGTGCCTGTTCTTCCAATCTAACCAATTCGGTGCGAGAAAAAAATTGTCCACAAACAGTGTCGTTTTCCCACAGCCCGAAGGACCTACGATCAGACAGCGGATGCTGTCGGGAAGCAACTCACCGTTCTTTTTTTTTTTCTCGTTTGACTTTCCGGATCCGGTAGACGCTTCACCACGTTCCACGCACTCACAAGATCACTTCGTTCGCGTCGATCCAACTCTTTTCCGGAAGTCCCAGCCATTTGACAAACAGTTTGTCACCTTTCCTACGCAATACTTTCTCGATGAGGTACGTGTCGGGGTGTTTCGTTTTAGAGAGTTCCTCTTCGTAAAATCTTCCTTTCAAAATCTCGCCGCTACTATCTTTTATTATATACGTGTGTCGGTTTCCGGGTAGAACTCGAACCACGGTAAAAAGTTCCATGCTCCAATTTTTTGTGAATCCCTTCTCGAAGGTGCGTTTGAATTTGCTGATCCTCACCTGGTCTCCAATTTTGTATTTAGCTTTTTTTGTCGTGGGCGTGTACTTTGGACAGTAAACTGTAGAAATTAAACGCTGCTCGTCGGACTTGGTAACGTCGGCTGGCTTCATGCCTATCGTTCTGTGTACCGTATCATTATAGGTGTCAACGAGTTCCGGCAGGATGTCGACCCACTTGTAATTTCCCCGAAGCGTGAATCGTTTCCACATGTGTGTTTTCAAGGTTCGATTAAATCTTTCCACGATGCTGGCTTTGATGTGACTGAAGGTCGAATAATGTCGAATCTTGTGTTTTTGAATAAACTTTTGGAATACAGCGTTGTAAAATTCTTTACCGTTGTCTGTTTGCAGAAACCGTGGTCGTCTGCCGCCGCTTTCACGAAAAATTGTCTTGAATGCTTCCGTGACGCACGTTCCCGTTTTCGCCTTCAAAGGTAGAGCCCATGCGAATTTCGAAAACGTGTCTATGACGGTGAGGAGGTACTTGTTGCCCTTGTTCAATTTATGTACGTTTTTCAAATTGCCGCTACTCATCTCCACGAGGTCACTTTGCCAGAGGTCGTCGATGCCCTTGGTTACCACAGCCAAACGTTCGTAGTTGCGGCGCGCAGGTTTATGCAATTCTTCGACGATGGCTTGCCTAGACATTTTTTTTAGAGATTACGTTTCAAGAGAAGCACAAGCGTGATGGGATTCAAAGAGGGTGGCACTTCGCTCGTGTTTTGAATGATCAGCTTATCGCCGGCACTCACGTCGAAAACGGTGAGATCTTCGTCTTCGTGTATTTCATATATGTTGCGCGTTTCGTTCCAACGTGCCAGAGGAATGTTTCCTGCTTTCTGGACACCACGATTCGATATCAAAGTCATGGTAGGAACGCTAGCTTTTCTACCGTGAGACCAGTACGAAAATTCGTTTATCTGAATCGTGCCATCGAGGAGAAACTTGTAGTACGGATGATAAGGATGCAACATGTACAGTTTGTTACCTTCGACGAACGTGGAGATTCTCTGTTGATTGGGTACGCTGTTGATTTGGATGGCTTGCAGAGAATGCAGTTTAGCGAATTTAGTGTCGACGCCGAGCAGATTACTGTGAACGTGTCCGAGTTTATTTTCGATGGGCAGCAAATGCTCGATTATGGTATCCGTTACGGCAGACAACGACGGTTTGATTTTCACTTCCACGTTCAACTGCTTGTAGTTTTCGTTGAGTTCTTGCAACTTGGCACCGAAAGAGGCCAGCGTCGATTCCTGCGTGGATTCCAGCACTCCGACTTGATCTCTGATGTTGACGACGATGTTCTGAAGGTTCTCGACTTGATTCAATTTCGAGCTCTTCTCGGTAAGATCGTTCACGATCCTTCGCATCTCTGTAAACTGCGTGTGAAGGTCGGCGACGCTCTGCGAAGTGGGCAGCGTCGACACCAGCGAACTAATTTCGTCTCGAATCTGTTCCACGTTCGCCGTTTCCGTTTCTAGTCGTTTCAGCATTCGAGATATGTTCCTTTTCAAAGCGTGCAATTCTTTGGAGGTGGGGAGATTGGCCACCCTACTCTCGAGATCGCTCAATGAGCTTTTGATGTCGCTCGATTCGGATAGTGCCGTCACCGCCGTTTTCAATTTTTCCAAATCTTCGCTCGAAGGCACGCTCGTCCGTAACGATTCCAAGTCACCCTGTATGTTGTCGAGTACGTGATGAAAATGAGCGAGATTCGTTTCGACGTTTAAATTTTCTAAATATTCGATCTTCTGCTGAACCGTGCTCAACGTGTCTTGAATGCTCGTCAACGCTCTCGCTTCAGCGTGAATATTTTTAATTTCTTCGTTGATCAATTCCAAGGACGCCTGAAGCGTGGCGATGGTGGTTTGAATGTGTTCGAAATCTTGATAGGCCTCCAATTGAATTTTTATGTTCGCGACGCTTTTACCGATGACCTGCAGTTCGTCCGACGATGGTAGGTTCGTCATTGTATCTTCCAAAGTCTGCAACTTGGATTTAATTTCTTCCAACGTGCTGGTGAATTCTTCTTGTAATTTGGAAACGACGACATGTAAGCGTTCTGCATCTATATCGTTCACCACGGTTTGAAGTTCAGAGAAATTCTTTTCGATTGCGGAAGTTCGTTCTTCGATTTCGAGTTTCAGTTTTTCCAAATCTTCATTTTTCGATTGAAATTGCTGTAATTTGGCCAAATCATTTTGAAGCGAATCCACGCTCAACTGTATATTTTGAACGCTGTCGTAAGAAGATACGTCGACATAATTTTTTATGAGCGTTTTCAGTTCGGAATCGATTTTCAGAATGGGGTCGAGACATTGCGTTTGGAGCGTAGCGATTTCCGACTCTAAACTTTTGTTTAAGGTCTCCTGCAAAGCGATCAAATCGGTCCTCAACTTCTTAACTCGAATGTCCAACATGAGAATCTCTTCTGCGTGGTCTACACGCTTGGTGTTGCCGAAAATGTCGTTAGGCATTTTTGGTTAACGGTTATTTATAATAGGATAGACGATTCGTAATTCTACAAAAAGAGGAATGAGTTTGTCGTAATCTCCGAGGAGTTCCACGTACAGGTAATCTCCTGCAGACACATCGTACGTAATGTTAGAAAGCATCTTGTCGTGCTTGATTCGAAAAATATTCTTGCCGGTAGAAATTTTGATTTCGCCTGCGTTTTCCGGATTCACGGTGATTTGAAGTTTCCCGTCGATCGGAATTTCGTAGAAATGTAAATTGTTATTAAAAACATAAAACATCTTGCCCACATCGTCATTCAGTTTCGTCCAAATGCTGTTGAGGTGAATGATCAACAGACCGTTGAGTTTAGGTAACACGGAAGGTAAGACTTCATGATCTGGTATGGACGGTGCAGTTTCCATGATGATCTGTTTTTTGAAACCGAACAAATTCATAGGCATGCTGGTTATTTAAAAATACGGTCAAAGTTTTTTGTAATGACAGTCAAAGTGTTTTTTTTTGTTTTGTTTTGTTTTGTTTTTATGAATCTTCTGTTGAAGATGGACATATGTTGCAGGTTTTGCTTTCTGCTAAGCGATAGTGCCCCCACGGCAATGTGTGAATACCACACTCGAGGACGCACCTCTTATCGTCATCGGGATCCAGGGCAATTTTTCTAACTTTGTTTGTGGTCAACACATGGTCGACGCTCTGGATGCGCTGTTCTTCTCTTAGAACCGACGACCTGGTCTTGAGGCAATCGACGAAGTCCTCGAATGCGAGATGCTCCCGAACCACCTGTCTGCCGACACCCTTGGCCTTCTTGGTAACGCTGCCCTCGGCTTTGATAGCATAGGCCTTGGCGCGAAGACCTGCAAACTCGAGAATTACATCACCGTCCTTCTCGTCTTTGAGTTTGCCAGGCACTTTTTTGTTTCGGGGCAGGATGCCGTACTGGTTCGGCTGGGGATAGCCCGAGGTGTCGAAGAGGTTAACCAAAGCTGGTATCGTGACTATATCCCTGTATGCATCGGCTGAGTGGACGTGGTACACCAAGCTGTTCGTGTCCGTGTAGAGAAGCGAGATGTTGTGGCTATAATGTGGACGTAATATGTCGTAGTACGTCTCGAACATGTGCAGCTTGCTCAGGTCTAATACTGAGGCACCAACATAAATTGGCTTGTCGAGCCCCACCTCACTCTTCCTCATATGCACCAGAGCAAGCTGCTCATTATAAATGGTCCTCGATTTGAATAACGGGTTTGCTACGAGCCTGCGACATTGTGCTTTCCTCGTTACCAATTTTATGTCCATGCGATTCCGTACATTCTCCATAGTTTTGCCAAACACCGCATTATTCATTAACTTGAAGAAATCGCGATCGAAATCAGAAGTGGCGACTGTGCGATGTTCGGTGTTGAGCTCGATGTATGGCTTCAACCATGGAGAATGCTCGAACATCAAAACTCGATGTACTGTGCGGACGGTAACCCCTTGCTTCATCAACCACCGGAGGTTTTGGTAGTGCAGGACATAACGCTCTTTGGACTCGAAGTCCATGACGAGCTTTGCTTGGTTGGAATCGGGTGGACACTTGAACTCGGGTGCAGGGGGAAGATCGCAGAACAAATCCTGCAGCTTCTCGGAGAACTCAAGGTCCACCTCGGCGAAGAACCCATGTTCCGAATCGTCGAAGCTTTCGATGTCGAAGTTGGAAGGGTCAGCCCACTCGAACCCTCTAAAGGGGAGTGGCTGCATCATGGAGTGTCCGTAGAGGTTATTGACGTCCGTGTACATGATGTAGCTGGACGGTTGTGAGGGGTCGTAACCGGTGGCCATGTGGTGATTGTTGGCGTGCGAGTGTCGCTGCGACACCTGGACCATTCCACCCCGCACGGCACGTTCTACAAACAGCATCATGTCCACGTCCGAAAGAAGCTCCAGCTCGATCTTCGTCACCAGAAACATGGCCGACCATGCCAGTCCAGGAAGACTGTAGAAGTATGCAGGGTCCAGCTGGTAGATGGTCTTCGCAGTTGCACGGAACGTCTGGAACACGTCGGCGAGGAGCGTCACATCAAGTCTGAGGTAGGCGTCGTGGTAGTCCCCGAGAGTTCGACAGCCCAGCTCGCGCCACATGGACTGGGCGTGGTGATATTCCTCGTCGGTGATGTTCGAGCCTCGCAGCTTGCTATAGAACTTCGCCTGGGGAGGTAGCGACGTCTCTGCGAACTTGGAAGGGTCTGTGATGTATTCGTAGGGATAGACCCCCTTACGCTTGAAGAGGCCGGCGTCCAAGTTCGGAAAATTTCCGGAGGTAATGAGCATTTGCTCGTCGCTAAGCTTCCCTGCGAGAGCATCGAGGCTGGCCGGGAGGAACCTCAGGGAGTCGAGGAAGCGAAGCTCGACGGTAGAATGTGATCCTGGGATTCGCACCCACTTGCTCAAGCTAATATAACGCTCCTCGTTCTGCGCCAGGACGTTGATTCGCATGTCGTCGTACCCAAGATGCTTGACGAGGTGGTGGAAGTCGTATCCCGAGCCATTATGAAAAAACACAGGGATGAAGCGTGGGTCCCGGGCCATGAGGTTGCATCCGTTGCACCATGGACCAACATACCTACCGTTAAAGTGATCATGGTGTTGGACTTTACGGTTGTTGGCGGTGTACTCCTTGACGCAGACAGGGCAAGCGATGGCCTCGTCGTGTCTACGTTGATCGTCGGAGGACAGTGGGAGCATAGACTTGGGGGCCAACAGTACCTTCCCTATCTCGTTGGCCTCGACAACCATCCTCTCGAGGAAGTGTTTGGCTGCGTCGGGGCCACGGTACACGTAGGGCTCGGGGGCGATGTGCTGGTCTCGTCGCACCACAACGTAGGCATAACTCGAGGCCTCGTGGAGTTGGTAAGAGGTGGTGGAAGAAACTTCGGGGTCGGGATCGCAAGTGGACAGGGGTTTGAGGAAGGCTTCGAAATCCGCGATGATGATAGCGGGATGCTCTACCATGGCACCGTGCATGTGGAAACGCTCCACGGTGCCAGGTTTGGGCAAGACTGCCACACCCGGCTCGTTGGCATTGCAGTAGCGTTTGTGGCGAGCGAGCTTCTCTGCAGCGATGTTGGGACCTCTGATGCGCTGGTAATCCTGCTGTTCTTGATTATGAAATGTAGACATGCACCTGCGACACACCTCGACGTGGTGACTTTCACTGCTCCGTTGGCTCGAAACAAGTCTAGAGAGGGAGCGAATGAGGGTGTAGTGGTGATGGGTCTCGTCCTTGATGAGCAGAAGGTGAATTTCCTGCGCACCATCGTCGTCTACGTCGCTCACCCGGATGGGGTACACCACATTTTTGTCGGTGAGGCCGTAAACGTTGATGGCCAACCGAGGGTTGTGTGTACGGGCCTCGAACTTGCGAATATCCGGGACCTCCACCGGGTAGTCGATCCCAGCCATCGCAACTTCCAGCTCTGCCTCGTAGGGTAGGTAGTGGTTAACTCGGCGTGGATGATTTTTCCAGTGGACAGGGTGTAATGCTGCCAGAACACACCATACGAAGCACTTGGCGTCACTGTTCTGAATGTTCAGGACGGCCTTCTTTGCCACAATGGTAGGTGGTAAGGGGACGTAGCTGGAGGCGGAGAGAGGCGCGAACTTGCAAAGTTTGACGCACAGTTCGTGAGGCTCGCCGCACAGCGAACCCCCCGACCCCTTAGCTTGATGTTCTTCCTGTTTTGCCACCAGCTCATCGGCAAACTGGTTGTAGATGACCTCGAGGTTGTCGACATCCGCCAGATGCAGCGTCTTCGCCTTGGTGTTGTGGCAGAAGCTGTAAATTTCGTCAGACGGCTTCTTGTACTGGCAACGTAGCGATGCGTAGAATTTGGTGGAGTGCGTTGCAAGCGCATCGCCGAGGATGGAAATGATTTTGGCTTGCACGTTCTCCAAAAAGCTACGCACGTCGCATGAGCCCTCCGAAGTGAGGACAAAGTCCTCTAACAACCGCTCGAAAGCAGTCTGGTACGCTTTCGCCACAGGCTTGACACGTTTGGCGGATGGTGCATTGATGGAGGCTGCTTCTGCCTTCCTCTTGGTGGAGGTCGAAGGCTGGGCCCCAGATGTATTTTCGCTTAGACAATTAAGCTTATGCTTCTTGGCATACTCAATTGTGATCTGTTTATTGCATCCGGAACACAGTTCAGTGGCAGCCAAATGCTTGCCTGGCACGCAGGTGCGACAATGTCTTGCAAAATTTTGGCTTGATATGGTTATCTTGCACACAGGACAACTTTTCATGGAGCGCATTTTTTTTGGGGGGTATGTTTATTTATATGTGATCTGTTGGTGGTAGAGTGTTTACAAAAAATGCCTTACGAGAAAAATTTTGTAGGCTAATTCGCTATAATAAAATATTTGTGGGGTATGTTATTTTATATATATATAGTGGAGTGCCACAAAATAAATACTGTGCAATAATTCACAATGGTGCTGGGTTTGGTGGGAGTGTGCTATTTATGTATATGCTACTTCTTGCTTCTTAATGAATCCTGTAAATAATTGGAAAAAAAAATAATTGGGCTTGTGTATAGAAAACACAAAAATATTATGTGTGCATAATTCTACCAAACAATCTTTTTTTTCTAACCCTCAGCCCTCTCGGCATATGAAGTATCAATCATAATTTCAGAAAAAAAAAGCATGCAACTTTTTTTGTAACACACACATACATTCTCCATCTTCATCAAGAAAATATTATAATAAACATAATTATTTTAGTAGTATAAATTTGTGCATCTGACGACAACTCTGATTTCTTGACCAAACGACTACAAAAAGTTGAAAAACTCACTTTCTCTCCCCGTTCCGTGCCTCATTTATTACGCTGACGACGTTTCACGGGCGCAAAAAGGCAGTGATGAGTGAAAGATGAGCTCTCATCCCCTCATCCTCTCATCTTTCTCATTCTCTTTTTATTCTCTCATCTTCCTCTCATCCTCCTCTCATCCTCCCATCTTTCTCTTATCCTCTCATTTTTTTATTTTCTTATTTTCTTATTTTTTGAAAGATGAGTGCATCTTATCGTAATTTTCCAAGTCTGGGACCAAATGTTTATATATCATGACCTACGTAAACCTCTTTTCTCATTCTCTCATTCTCTCATTCTCTTATTTTTTGAAGGATGAGTGCACTTTATCGTAATTTTCCAAGTTTGGGACCAAATGTTTATATATCGTGATCTTCGTAAACTTCTCTTCTCATCCTCTTATTCTCTCATCCTCTCATTCTCTCATTCTCTCATTCTCTCTACCTTTAGAATATTGTCGTCAACATTAGAGATGAAGTTGGAGTGCTGGAATCAACGGGGCCAAATGTTTATATATAGTGATCTTCGTAAACCTCTCTCTCGGGGGAACGATGTGGCATATACACACGCGCGCGCTCTCATCTTCTCATTTTCTTATTCTCTCATTCTCTCATTCTCTCATTCTCTCATTCTCTCATTCTCTTATTTTCTCATCTTCTTATTTTTTGAAAGATGAGTGCACCTTATCGTAATTTTCCAAGTCCGGGACCAAATATTTATATATCGTGATCTTCGTAAACCTCTCTCTCGGGGAACGATGTGCCACACACACACACACACACACACACACACACACACACACACACACACACACACACACACACACACACACACACACACGGGCATATGTATTGTAACACAAACAAACAAACAAATAATAATTGTTGTTTTTTAGGATGCCTGGTCCCTATAACCTCGCCAGGGGTGCATGTGGTGGCGGCGAAATCATCACGAGTTTAGATTTGTACTGTGAATATTGTCAAAAATTTAATCAATATTGTTTATTCTCGATGCTAGAATCTTACATAAATTATTCTCTAAAAACGAAAATCGATAATCCTATGCCAAGCCCCCAAGGTATTCAGGCAATTTCTAATGTTTGCGTGGATAGCGATGCTTGGTAGAATTTTTCCCGTCCCTGTGGAGAAATTGTGTTTCGTCGCTCAATGTAATATTTTCATCACGGACCAAACTATCCACAGCAACCCCTCCCCGAACCCATTCACCTTGCATCCTCTTCCGCCCGAAGAGATTCTATTTTTTTTTTTAGCTTTCCCACGGTCCTGAATAAAAACCCATCACATCCCTGATAACAATAGAATTAGAAGCGGATGCGGCGGAAGCGAACACAGCAGCATCTTCCGCTTTTTGAGTTTTGTGCTGGGGATCGTCCGTTTCACACACCACACCCTGACGGGGCGTGGAATAGAGGCCGAGGGGGAAATGATCGACAATACATGCATACAATATGGAACTGTCAACGTCCCGTTTATTGTTATTTGTCCCCCACAGGATATTGTGCGCATCACAAAAGTTTTTTGTTGAAAAAAAATATAGCATGAGCGCTATAGTCAACAAGGGTTTTATTTGCTAGGACATTGACTATAGCGCTCATTGTGTTTTCACCAAAGAGAGTCGTGTGGAGTAGGAAGGAGGGAAGGAGAAAAAGGAGAGGAGTTCCTATATAACGTATCAGTTTCTTTTTTGTACATCATTATCATAGTGAACGTCAATCGTGGCAGTTTAGTATTCTTAATTGTTTGTCTGGCAGTATACATATATATCATCGTGGAAGTTTTAGTGAGCTACAAGTTTTATTTTGAAGTTTTTTTATCTCTCTTGAAAGGTGAACGTCAATTGTGGCAGTTTAGTATTCTTAATTGTTTGTCTGACAGTATACATATATATCATCGTGGAAGTTTTAGTGAGCTACAAGTTTTTTATTTTGGAGTTTCTCTCTATCTCTCTTGAAAGGTAAGTTTTTATTTTCATGATATATTAATATTTTTGTTTTGCCTCTGACACACACATATTCAGAGGAGTCATAAAAATTGACACACACTTACATGTCGCATATTTTTAACCTCCTACAACAGTGCACACACACATACATACATACATACTGTTCGCGTCTAATATATATATGTGGAAGGAAAAAATGTCTAGCATTTTTTCAATTTTTTTTTCTTCTGTTTCAGTGCGCTTTCCCCTACCACCACCACCATCACCACAACCCCCCCAAAAAATTTCTCTGTATATATATATATATAAATAACAGAGAGAAAAAATGGAATCGCAACCAGGTCCCTCCGGTCTTTGCGGGAAAGTGGCATGTCGCAACTGTGGAAAGTTGATTTCTAAACCTAATATTGCTAGGCATTTGAAAAAATGTCGTCGACCGGATCATGATGTTGTAGCCCCGCCGGCAAAAAAATCTCGCATTGATGTGCATGAAGATGGTGCTTTGAATAAAAATGCACGCATCATGACGTATAAATCTGGAAGCGACGAAAAATGTGACTCGAGCATCTTCCTCGACAATGTGAAATCTCTGGTAGTCGATAAATTACGTGATTGCCTCGTCAATGTTGCAATTAAAATTCATCTCGTCTTGACCCTGCTGTATGAGAAAGTTGTCTCGTCCGAGTCAAGCACTTTTAGCTTTTACGTAGGGTGTGAAAGCTTACACGATGACAATAACGAGAATCTTGACGAGATAGTGACACGGCTATTTGAGCACCTGACACAAAAACAAGAAGAGTTTGAAGGTAGAGGAAGTGGGTGGAGTCTTTGCGGTCACAACCACATGTTAGAACTTCGAGTCTGCAATTTCAAACCATTACGCAGCGCTCAAAAAAAAAACAAAAAAACAAAAAAAACAAAATGCAGTGTTGAACATACAAAGTAATGATCAGAAGAGTTTCCTATGGTCTGTCATCGCCGCATTACACCCAGCTAATAATGTTCACCCCGAACGCCTGTCCAATTACAGAGGATACGAGGGAAGATACGAGAATATGATGAGAGGAATTTCCTATCCTGTGCCCCTGAATAAGATCAATCAAATTTTAAAAAACTATAGAGAGGAAAAAGGAGAAGATATCGATATTTCTGTTTTTGGGGTTGACGATTCCGGCAATATTCGTGTCTTAAGACCTGCTAGAACCCAGAATAATGTAATTCGACTCTTGCTTGTAGATGGCCGTTACAGTTTAATTCGGAATTTCTCAGGATTAGTAGGAAGACAGATCAGCAAGAATCACGATAAGATCGAAATTTGCGATCGGTGTTTGAGAATTTTTCGCGGGGGTAAGAAGATGAAAGAACAGCACAAGTGTTTTGGCTCTGTGAATGCAGAACCCGAAGATGTCATGCCGGAACCCGGAACCAAGATGAAATTTCAGAAACACCAGGCTCTTCTCCACCATCCCGTCGTCCTTTATGCCGACTTTGAAAGCTTCCAAGTTCCCATGACGTCTTGCAACCCTGATCCCTCTACCTCAAGCACGACCCAAATTTTTCACCACGAGCCTTGCAGTTTCTCCATCTACGGAGAAAAATTGAATGATGTCATCTTGTATTGCGGACCCGATGCGGCAAAACATTTTGTTGAGAAGATAGCGGAATGCGCGAGAGAACTTGCACCCAGCCTGAAAGGCTCTTACGTTTCTCCACCTGCTCTCACAACAGAACAACAACAGAGACATGACGCGGCGACAAGATGCGAGGAGTGTAACCAGGCTTTCACCCCCGAAAATTACAAGGTCGTCCACCATAACCACCAGAATGGATTATTTCTAAGCACCATCTGTAATTCGTGCAATCTTAAAATTAAGGAGTCGCATTTTGTTGCCGTGTTTCTACACTACACGGAGAAGTACGACACACATCTCTTCGTCAAAGAACTCCACAACATAACTTCTCGAATCAGCATCATTCCGAGAACGAACGAGAAGTATATTACAGTGAGAGTGTGGATCCCTCTCCAAGAAGGAGGAAATGTGGAAGTGCGAATCCTGGACTCGTACAATTTCCTGTCCTCCAGCCTCGCAAGCCTTGCATCTCAACTTGACGACGAAGATCTTGTGGCCACCAAACAAAAATGTTTTTCGGGGAGAGATGAGAATTTGAATCTGTTGCGTCGCAAGGGCGTCTACCCCTACGAGTACGTCAACGATTTCGAGAAATTTGATGAGACGGAACTTCCACCCCGGAAGACATTTTATTCTCATCTCACAGAGGACGTCTGTTCCGAAGAGGACTACGAACACGCTCGTAGTGTATGGACGGCATTCAATTGCCAAACTTTTCGGGATTATCACGATCTCTATCTCAAATTGGACGTGACTCTCCTCATGGACATTTTCGAATCGTTTCGTAAGAGATGCATCGCGATATACAAGTTGGATCCTGCGTATTTCTTCACCACGCCGGGATTGACTTGGGAATCGATGATGAAATACACCAACGTGGAACTGGGACTTATTGCAGAGAAGGAACAGTATGCTTTCATGGAGAGTGCGATACGCGGTGGCATCGTCCAATGTCCCCGACGCTATGCTCAGGCAAACAATCCTCATACGCCTGGTTACGACGCATCGAAGCCCAACACCTACATCGTCTACTGGGATGTCAACAACCTGTACGGCCACTCCATGTCCCAGTGTCTTCCCATCAACAACTACGGGTGGATGAGCGAAGAGGAACTCTCCTGCGAAGATTTTCTCAACTGGAGGGAAGATAATGAATGGGGTTGTTTCTTGGAAGTGGATCTCGATTATCCCGAAACGCTTCACGAGAAACATCACGGATTGGCCCTGGCCCCCACCAAGGAGAAGCCACCTGGAGGATCGGAGCCAAAACTAATACTAAGCATGGAGAACAAGCGGAATTACGTTCTGCACTACCGACTCCTCCAATTTTACATAAGTCATGGCTTGCAGTTGAAGAAAGTTCATAGAGGATTGAAGTTCCGACAGAGCAAGTGGCTCGAACCGTACATAGCCGAGAACACGCGACGCAGAGCGCAATCGACATCGCCTGCAGACAAGGATCTGCACAAACTGTTCAATAACGCCATCTACGGCAAGACGATGGAGAACGTGCGTAATTACATCGATGCAATGTTGGTCACGGACGAAAAGAAATTTGAGAAGATCGTCGCGTCACCCTACTTCAAAAACTTCACTATTTTCGACGAGAATCTAGTATTCGTTGAGAGGAACAAGAAGCAAGTGATGCTCAACAAGCCGATTGCCATAGGTGCCACCGTTCTTGAACTATCAAAATTGCACATGTACCAATCGTACTACGATCAGTTTCAACCCTTTTATGGAGATAACATCCAAATATGCTACATTGATACGGATAGCTTCATTTTTCTAATCCAAACACCAAACCTCGAACATGATCTGACTAAGATGAAGCATCTGTTTGATTTTAGCAACTTACCATCAGGCCATCACTTGCATTCGACAGAAAACAAAATGACGATTGGAAAGTTCAAAGATGAAGCGGCTGGTAATTACAGCAGGTAATTTGCGGGGCTTCGTGCCAAAATGTACTGTGTAAAGATTACAGAAGAAAAAGAGATCAAGAAGGCGAAGGGGGTGGGAAAAATAAGTACCAGCAAATTTAGCATGCAAGACTACAAAGAATGCCTTTTTCATGGTAAAAGGCAACTCAGCACCGATCATCGCATTGCAAGTAAATTGCATGATTTGTACACGACGCGCGTAACCAAAGTAGCATTGGATGCAACGGACAACAAGTTACGTGTTCTCAATTGTCAAATCCACACGCGAGAGTGGGGGCACTACAATAAAAGCGATAAATGTGACGTGTGTTAACCGTAACCTCATAGCCATGAAGTCCGCTGTGTCTTTGCTATTCTTCTTCAAAAACAGACGGAGGAAAAGAATGAAAGAGGGAGCCCTCGGGCGATGAAAAATAAGAGTTGAATTTAATGAGCCTCGGTTTGGAGCGGGCTTAACAACATAATAACAGGTTGCAACTTTTCATTGCCCGAGGGCTCCCTCTTTCATTCTTTTCCTCCGTCTGTTTTTGAAGAATAGCAAAGGCACGTGTTAAATAACTAACAAGGACAATGAATCTCTTTGGTTTTCGCAAACAAAACAACATGGAGACTGCATCACCAAATTCCAATAACCTCTTACCTTCCGTGTTATCTAAACTCAATGGTCTACTAATTGTACATCTTAATAGTATATGGACGGAAATAAATAACGATGTGGGCAAGATGTTTTATGTTTTTAATAACAATTTACATTTCTATGAAATTCCGATCGACGGGAAACTTCAAATCACCGTGAATCCGGAGAACACAGGCGAAATCAAAATTTCTACCGGCAAGAACATTTTTCGACTGAAGCACGACAAGATACTTTCTAACATTACGTACGATGTGTCTGCAGGAGATTACCTGTACGTGGAACTCCTCGGAGACTACGACAAACTTATTCCTCTCTTCGTAGAATTACGAATCGTCTATCCTATTATAAATAACCGTTAACCAAAAATGCCTAACGACATTTTCGGCAACACCAAGCGTGTAGACCATGCAGAAGAGATTCTCATGCTGGACGTTCGAGTTAAGAAGTTGAGGACTGATTTGATCGCTTTGCAGGAAACCTTAAACAAAAGTTTAGAGTCGGAAATCGCTACGCTCCAAACGCAATGTCTCGACCCTATTCTGAAAATCGATTCCGAACTGAAAACGCTGATAAAAAATTATGTCGACGTACCTTCTTACGACAGCGTTCAAAATATACAGTTGAACGTGGATTCGCTTCAAAATGATTTGGCCAAATTACAGCAATTTCAATCGAAAAATGAAGATTTGGAAAAATTGAAACTCGAAATCGAAGAACGAACTTCTGCAATAGAAAAGAATTTCTCTGAACTTCAAACCGTGGTGAACGATATTGATGTAGAACGCTTGCATGTCGTCGTTTCCAAATTACAAGAAGAATTCACCGGCACGTTGGAAGAAATTAAATCCAAGTTGCAGACTTTGGAAGATACAATGACGAACCTACCATCGTCGGACGAACTGCAGGTCATCGGTAAAAGCGTCGCGAACATAAAAATTCAACTGGAGGCTTATCAAGATTTCGAACACATTCAAACCACCATTGCTACGCTTCAGGCGTCTCTGGAGTTGATCAACGAAGAAATTAAAAATATTCACGCTGAAGCAAGTGTGTTGACGAGTATTCAGGACACGTTAAGCACAGTTCAGCAGAAGATCCAATATTTGGAAAATTTGAACGTCGAATCCAATCTTACTCATTTTCATCACGTACTGGACAACATACAGGGTGACTTGGAATCGTTACGAACGAGCGTGCCTTCAAGCGAAGATTTGGAAAAATTGAAAACGGCGGTGACGGCACTATCCGATTCGAGTGACATCAAAAGTTCGTTGAGCGATCTCGAGAGTAAAGTGGCCAATCTCCCCACCTCCAAAGAATTACACGCTTTGAAAAGGAACATATCACGTATGCTGAAACGACTGGAAACGGAAACGGCGAACGTGGAACAGATTCGAGACGAACTTGCTTCGCTGGTGTCGATGCTGCCCACTTCGCAGAGCGTCGCCGACCTTCACACGCAGTTTACAGAGATGCGAATCATCGTGAACGATCTTACCGAGAAGAGCTCGAAATTGAATCAAATCGAGAACCTTCAGAACATTGTGGTCAACATCAGAGATCAAGTTGGAGTGCTGGAATCAACGCAGGAATCAACGCTGACCTCTTTCGGTGCCAAGTTGCAAGAACTCAACGAAAGCTACAAGCAGTTGAACGTGGAAGTGAAAATCAAACCGTCATTTTCTACCGTAACGGATACCATAGTCGAACATTTGTTGCCCGTACAAAACACGCTGGGTCAGCTTCACAGCAACCTCGTTAGCGTCGATACTAAATTCGCTAAACTGCATTCTCTGCAAGCCATCGAAATCAACAGCGTACCCAATCAACAGAGAATCTCCACGTTCGTCGAAGGTAACAAACTGTACATGCTACATCCTTATCATCCGTACTACAAGTTTCTCCTCGATGGTACGATTCAGATAAACGAATTTTCGTACTGGTCTCACGGTAGAAAAGCTAGCGTTCCTACCATGACTTTGATATCGAATCGTGGTGTCCAGAAAGCAGGAAACATTCCTCTGGCACGTTGGAACGAAACGCGCAACATATATGAAATACACGAAGACGAAGATCTCACCGTTTTCGACGTGAGTGCCGGCGATAAGCTGATCATTCAAAACACGAGCGAAGTGCCACCCTCTTTGAATCCCATCACGCTGGTGCTTCTCTTCAAACGTAATCTCTAAAAATAATAAAAATGTCTAGGCAGGCCATCGTCCAAGAATTGCATAAACCTGCACGCCGCAACTACGAACGTTTGGCTGTGGTAACCAAGGGAATCGACGACCTCTGGGAAAGCGACCTCGTCGAAATGAGTAGCGGCAAGTTAAAAAACGTACATAAATTGAACAAGGGCAACAAGTACCTCCTCACCGTCATAGACACATTTTCGAAATTCGCATGGGCTCTACCTTTGAAGGTGAAAACGGGAACGTGCGTCACGGAAGCATTCAAGACAATTTTTCGCGAAAGCGGTGGCAGACGACCTCGGTTTCTGCACACGGACAAAGGGAAGGAATTTTACAATGCCGTATTCCAAAAGTTTATTCGGAAACACAACGTTCAACATTACTCGACCTTCAGTGACGTCAAGGCCAGCATCGTGGAAAGATTCAATCGCACTCTGAAATCGCGCATGTGGTCACGCTTCACGCTTCAGGGAAGCTACAAGTGGGTCACTATTCTTCCGGAACTTGTTAACGACTATAATCACACACGGCACGCAACGATAGGCATGAAGCCAGCTGACGTTACCAAGTCTGACGAGCAACGTTTAATTTCTAGCGTTTACTGTCCAAAATACACGCCCACGACAAAAAAGGCTAAATACAAAATTGGAGAACAGGTGAGGGTCAGTAAATTGAAGCGAACGTTCGACAGGGGTTTCACACGAAACTGGAGCACCGAACTTTTTACCGTGGTTCGAGTTCTACCCGGGAACCGTCACACGTATATAATAAAGGACAGTGGCGGTGAAATTTTATTGGGGCGCTTCTATGAAGAGGAACTCTCTAAAACTAAATACCCCGACACGTACCTTATTGAAAAAGTTTTGCGCAAGAGAGGCAACAAACTTTTGGTGAAATGGCTGGGACTTCCGGAAACAAGTTGGATCGATTCAAACGAAGTGATTCTATGAGTATGTGGAATGTTGTGAAACGTTTACCTAATTCGGAAAGTCAAACGAGAAAAAAAAAGAACAGCGAATTGCTTCCCGACAGCATCCGCTGTCTGATCGTAGGTCCTTCGGGGTGTGGGAAAACGACACTGCTCGTGGACAATTTTCTCCTCGCACCGAATTGGTTAGATTGGAAGAACAGGCACCTGTACGTGTTCTCGAAAAGTTTGGAGCAATCCAAATACCAGCAACTGATGAAACTGTACGATGGTCTGGACATTGCAACGTTCGCCTCGGAAATAAAACCACTTGACGATTGTCGTGAAAATTCAGTCGTTGTGTTCGACGACGCCATCCTGGAAAATCAAAATGAAATTCGCAACTTTTTCACGCAAGGTCGTCACAAAGGAATGGATTGCTTCTACCTAGCTCAAACGTTTTCCAAAATTCCAAAACAGTTAGTACGCGACAACGCTAATTTCATATGTTTGTTTCGTCAAGATCACACCAACCTCAAGCACGCGTACGATGACTACGTAGGCGGAGACATGAACTACAATCAATTTTCGGAAGGCTGCTCTTCTTGCTGGAACGGTGACGATTTCGGATTCGTGACGATCGACATGACGAGGAAACCCAACGACGGAAAATACAGAAACAAAATCAACGACTTTCTAAACGTTGCAACGTTGTGAGAAACGACGTATATAAATAACGTCATGAGGAAACGAAAAATTGAAGACGAAAATCTCAAGCTTCGCGATTACCTCGCGAAACGCTTCAAAGGTTGGAAATCCGAGAATCGCGGATTCTACGAAGAGAAGAAACGTCAGGATCAACCTGTGATCGATGCCATCAGCGGTCTAGGTAAAGAAATTAAAAGTGTCACGGAACAAAATAAAAATTTGATTAATGAACTCGTACCGCTCGCAGCTAAAAGTTATGCTGTACCCACGCCCATTTCGAGCATTCCTTCGACACCGTTCGAACTGAAGGATGCACCGGTACGACGTCGAGCCATTGGTAGCACGTCGTCTTCGGATAAAATCGAGTTGGGACCTTTGGCACGAGACTACCTGAGCACGGGGAAGTTCGACAAGGATGAAGTGTTCGGATTGTATCCCAGCATGGAAACCAACGAAGGCGGCGGTGTGGTGTGGAAGATTGGGAAATCGAAGGTGACCTTCGAAGGCAACGACATTAAAGTCAATTTAGGCGACAAGGATAGTTGGACCAGGTATCCGGGTACGGTGGGACTGTGGGAACTCGTCGCCAAAAAGCAGCCGAAAGATTACACCGACGAAGATTACCAAAGTTACAAGGAAATTCTGATCATGACGGATGCCTTGTACCAGAACAACGACGCCTCGCAGAATAGGGTGAAATCGAGCAGCGGCGAGAAGTACAGGAATCTCATCAAACCGATTTGGAACCAGGTCAAAACAGGCAGCGGCGTCAAACGCTACAACACGTTACCCAAAGAATTCGTTTGGGTGGATGATGTGAGGAAACTCGTGGACCGATTGTTGGTGATAGCCGGCGAGGAGAATGCAGGCAACCGTAATTTCTACAACGAGAAGGTTGGCATTGTGGACATGATCAGCACGAAACTTTCCAACTTCATCGTGAACGACGACAAGGGCATAGGTTACCTCATCAAAATCATCAACACGCTGCCTCCGAAATTTTGGAACGTGGCCGAAGGAAAGGGACTCGTGAACGACATCATCAACAAGTTACCTTTCGAGATGCATTTACCTGGCTACCAGTACTGCGGACCGGGTACCAAACTCGAGAAAAGATTGGAGAGAGGAGACAAGGGTGTGAATCCGTTGGACGCGGCATGCAAAGATCACGACATCGCCTACAACACCACGCAGACGGATCTGGATGCACGTCACGAAGCAGACAGAAAATTGGAACATGTAGCTTTCGAAAGGTTCGTGAGCAGAGACGCATCGCTGGGTGAACGGGTCGCCGCACTAGGCACCACCATCGCCATGAACACGAAACAAAAATTGGGGTGGGGTATATAAATAACATACCGTAAAAAATAAACATGTCTCGTATAACTGATTTACCACCCGAGCTACTATCTAAAATATTCAAAAAGATAGTAAACGGAGATGTTAATAAACTTCTAATCATAGCAAGAACAACGCCGGAATTTCGCATCCCTTGTGAAATGGTTCTCAAGGACCATCTTCGGGAGATCAGCGGGCTGAGGTGCAGTGATCTCAACATTCTGCTTTCGGCTGCAGGGGAAAAATTGAACGAGAGGTCGGACGAACTGGACGAGGCAAGGCAGGGAAGAAGATGGTACACAGTAGATTGGTACAAGTCTATGCAGGAGACGGAAGATATCATTACGCACATCATCGCGTTTTCCGAAGCACGGACTTTCTTCCTCTGTTAAAAAATAATAATATATATATACGTGTCAAAAAACTTGATATATAAATAACACACATCGTGAAAAAAAATAATCTTCGGTATATATAAATAACACACATCGTGAAAAACAATTAAATTTCTCTCTAACACTCTGAAATTTTTTTGATATGACGACTGAAAAAATAAGTGAGCTCCAAGCATTAAAACAAATGCTAAATTTGTCATTTGAGTATGTAAAAATTCGGGAATTGGAAGTCGACAAATCTTACACGATAACTTCCGGTTCAATCGTTTCTACCCAGTATGGTCCCAAGGTACGCCTGTTGCTCAACGCACAATACAGTCTATTTTTACCAGATCGATACGCTAACATGTTATCGGATGAGAAGCTATCTATTTTAATCGAGAACAAAACTCGAATCGTGTACAAGGGGACAAAGGAACTTCTTGGCAAGAAAACAAAGCACGTAATAGAATTTGTGTAGCGACTGCGGGGCCGTGAAAAAAAAATCTCGGAATATTTATATATAAATAACATACCGTAAAAAACTACACAAGAAAAAATCTCAGAATATATATAAATAACATACCGCGAAAATAACACATAGAGCATCAACATGAAGCCCAAGGGTGTCGTGTACCAGATACCATATTCGAATCTAAAAAATCTAGGTACCCTCGATGGGTTACTCACCAAGAAACAACGCGAGAAGAAACGTTCTTGCTTGTCGAAAGGACATGGAATGAAATTGCTGCTCAGCACACCTCAATTGAAAAGGTTGCAGCGTTCGCGGAAACAGCAAAAGATCGGAGGTTTCATATTCAGCATCCCGGCCATCCTGGCAGCATTGGGGGCCGTTGGAAGTTTGGCCGGCGGAAGTGCCGCCATTGCGAAAACCGTCATCGACTCGAAGAAGAACAAGGCGGAATTGGAAGAACAGAAACGTCACAACCTGGCCATGGAGAAGAAGGGGAAAGGTATAACCAAAAAACAAAAAAGCAACCTCGATGCTTTGAAGAAATATAAAAAAAAGAAACAGAAGCACTCACCAACCGAGACATTGAATCTCTGATCGAACCGTTACAAATCAAACACTTCAGAGGAGTTTTCATGTCCGACTCGTTACCTTCAAGCGTCAAAAGAAGAGAATGCGGAGTAGTCAACTTGGACGGCCAAGAAAATCCAGGCACGCATTGGATATGTTACCACAAAAACGATAATGATAAAGCATTCGTTTTCGATTCTTTCGGAGGTGTTCCACCTACAAATTTAGTTCATTATCTGAAAACAAGCAAAACCTCCATATACTACAACGACGAACGCATTCAAGATTTCGGAGACGTGAACTGCGGTCATCTCTGCCTCTCCGTGCTCGCGTTTCTCTCTAAAATAAATAACCCTACGATCGAGGATTTCCAGAAAGCATTGTGGAACCTCAAACAGCATCACTAGGATGGGTGTGTTCCATCTCACGAGCGAATCTTCAATTTTGAAACTCACGCTGCACGACGACATCGTCTATCCTAAATCCGTGGCTCTGCGTGCATTCTACAGCATGTACCTCATACCCAATGTTACGCAGCACAACAACAAAATTAGCGTCGGAAGCGAACACATCGTCGTCACGCCAGGACAATACAATCTTTCCACTTTGCAAGCTCAATTACCCAAAGGCACATATCTTTCTCAAAATTCGGTCACGCACAGAGTGGAAATCCTATCCGCGACGGAGACCGTGGACCTGGGCACCATAGGAGAACTTTTAGGTTTCGAGAACGACACCAAACTCGAAGCTGGCATCAAGCACGTAGCAACCAACATTCCTAAATTCTTGGCCATAGAGACTTTGAACGTACACTGTAACGTGGCGGAAGGAATGATCACGAAATCCTCGGACGGATTATTAGGAAGTCACAAGCAGACGGGAATCATAGCCACTTTCAAACCAAGTTCCGAGTTCATGGAACCGATCATCTACACGCCCTCTTCGCCGATCTATTTTCCAGTATGTCGCAACCGCATAGACGACATAGAGTTGGTGGTGACGAACGAGAAAGGAGACGTGGTGGATTTCGCAGGTGCCACTACGACGGCCATCGTGGAGATCAACGTATAATAAATAACCATACATGTAAAATGGAGCAAATCGAAAGTTACGAATTGCAATCTTTCCCTCCCAACCGTCGCACGTTCGCCAATCTGAACGAAGCGAACAGGGAGATCGAATACGACGTGGACGTAGGCGATGGGTTCATTCATCCTCACAGAGCAGACCTCTACCTTCAATTCGACGTGGTGAAGAAAGAAAGCGGAGACGCGTTTCCCGCAGCAGCAAACTTGATACTCGTGGACAACTTCGTGCCTCACCTGTTCTCGCAGGTGGAGGTGAGGAAACACAACACCGTCATCGACAGAATAGATTATCCAGGCATCACGTCGACGGCAGTGGGAACGTTGAAATTATCCAAAACGGACGCAGCGTACTATCAAGCGGGAGGATTCGAAGCCGGGACCAAAATATCGACGAAAAGTCACACGGTGCTCTTTCCCATGCGTCTGCTGCCTGGTTTCTTCTCGGACTACAAGGAGATCATGTGGAAGGGAGGACTGAGAGTCACGTTTCGAAGAGCGGCCAACGACAACGACGCACTGATGCGATACGCTACTTTGGGCCCGGACGGCACCACGCCGATAGCCAACACTCTACCCGAAGCAGCCAAGTGCGTCATCCAAAGCATGGAATTGAGAATGCCGGTGGTGGAATACGAAACAAACTACGCCCTCAAGTACAAAGCGGAGATCTTGAAAAGTCCGCAGGTACCGATTCACTTTCACGGTTACCAGTGCGTGCAGAAGATGGCGACGGGAAGTCACATGGAATTCGACGTGACGACGCAGTTCAACAACATACAGTTCGACATGCCAGATTTTGTCGTAGTGCTCTTTCAGACCGGGAGGGACAAGAATCAGGAAAAAGATTCCAGCAAATTCGACGACTGCAAGATCAAGAACGTTTATCTGAAGAACGGACGTAATGAAGTGTTCCCGCGCGAGAATTACAATCTTGACGTGACCAAAAACGATTACCTCAAACTTTACGAAGCGTTTTCGGCTTACAAACGCGTGACCGAGGGAAGTGTGGACATGTACTACACGCCCAGCGAATTCAAAGCACGGAGACCCATGACCGTCATCAACACATCTAAGAGAAAGCAGGTGGTGGTCAACGATCGAACCAACATCAAGGTCGTCTGCGAGTTCCACGATGCCTTGCCCGAGGATACCCTATGCAGTGTCATCCTGATTGCAGAGAAGTCCTTCGCCTACGACGTGAAGAACGAGAGGGTCACAGAGCAGTTTTAACAAGTTTTTATCATCTATTTTCTTGCACAATAAGAAATTTTCTGCACTAGCACAATCAGTTACAATAGCACAATACGAATTTCACTAGTTCAGATCAGTTACAAATGTCAATTTCATTAGTTATCACTTACAATATCTTTTTGCACTATAGCACGAGACAATCAGAAAATTTGCACAAAAAAATTTGTTGTTGTTTTTACACGTGAAAATTAACAATAAAATTTCTTTTTTATCGTTTCAGATGCTGTCGAAACATCAAAAACACATACACACACACACTAGAAAAAAAGCATGCAACTTTATTTGTAACACACACACATACATTCTCCATCTTCATCAAGAAAATATTATAATAAACATAATCATTTTTATCTATCTCATAATAAAACTCTATATCCAAAAAATATCACAACATCAAATAACACTAGAGTCGTTAGTACACGTTGCATGCATTACGGAGGTCCTCTGTAGGGTTTCATGGAAGTTTGGGGGAAAAAAAAAAACACGTGAAACTCTACAGAGGTGCGGTAATCTATAACCGCAGCCATTAGAAAACTTTTACATTTTTGGTTGGGCACCACGCACCCTGGCGAGGTTATAGGGGCCAGGCATCCTAAAAAACAACAATTATTATTTGTTTGTTTGTTTGTGTTACAATACATAAGCGCGCGCACGTATGTGTGTGGCACATCGTTCCCTCCCCGAGAGAGAGGTTTACGTAGGTCGCAATATATAAACATTTGGTCCCGGACTTGGAAAATTACGATAAAATACACTCATCTTTCAAAAATAAGAGGATGAGAGGAGAGGTTTACGAAGATCACGATATATAAATATTTGGTCCCGGACTTGGAAAATTACGATAAGGTGCACTCATTTTTCAAAAATGAGAAGATGAGAAGATGAGAGGAGAGGTTTACGTAGGTCGCAATATATAAACATTTGGTCCCGGACTTGGAAAATTACGATAAAATACACTCATCTTTCAAAAATAAGAGAATAAGAAAATAAGAAAATGAGAAGATGAGAGCGCGCGCGTGTGTATATGCCACATCGTTCCCCCGAGAGAGAGGTTTACGAAGATCACTATATATAAACATTTGGCCCCGTTGATTCCAGCACTCCAACTTCATCTCTAATGTTGACGACAATATTCTAAAGGTAGAGAGAATGAGAGAATGAGAGAATGAGAGGATGAGAGAATAAGAGGATGAGAAGAGAAGTTTACGAAGATCACGATATATAAACATTTGGTCCCAAACTTGGAAAATTACGATAAAGTGCACTCATCCTTCAAAAAATAAGAGAATGAGAGAATGAGAGAATGAGAAAAGAGGTTTACGTAGGTCATGATATATAAACATTTGGTCCCAGACTTGGAAAATTACGATAAGATGCACTCATCTTTCAAAAAATAAGAAAATAAGAAAATAAAAAAATGAGAGGATAAGAGAAAGATGGGAGGATGAGAGGAGGATGAGAGGAAGATGAGAGAATAAAAAGAGAATGAGAAAGATGAGAGGATGAGGGGATGAGAGCTCATCTTTCACTCATCACTGCCTTTTTGCGCCCGTGAAACGTCGTCAGCGTAATAAATGAGGCACGGAACGGGGAGAGAAAGTGAGTTTTTCAACTTTTTGTAGTCGTTTGGTCAAGAAATCAGAGTTGTCGTCAGATGCACAAATTTATACTACTTATTTTTATCTATATCTCACAATAAAACTCTATATCCAAAAATATCACAACATCAAAATAACACTAGAGTCGTTAGTACACGTTGCATGCATTACGGAGGTCCTCTGTAGGGTTTCATGGAAGTTTGGGGGAAAAAAAAAAACACGTGAAACCCTACAGAGGTGTGGTAATCTAGAACCGCAGCCGTTAGAACCTTTTACTTTTTTGGTTGGGCACCACGCACCCTGGCGAGGTTATAGGGGCCAGGTATCCTAAAAAAACAACAATTATTATTTTGTTTGTTTGTTTGCGTCACAATACATACGCGCGCGCGTGTGTGTATGTGTGTATGTGGCACATCGTCCCCGAGAGAGGTTTACAAAGGTCACGATATGCGAAGTTGGAAAATTACGATGTGGCGCATCCGCCCGTTACTGTTGCCAGCCATAAATCTCCCTCTCTCCTCATCTTACAGCAACGTTGACATCTCTATTTTTTTTTAGTTGTAAGTAAATTGCCAACACACTCTAGTTAATAATGCTACATATTATACGCACACACATACTATATTACCATCCACCCATCTCTCTCTCTTTTACGGCAGTGCCCGGGCTCTCCTTGTTTAGTGTGTGTAGGTTACCAACCTTGCTTTATGCACTGTAACGCAAGCCTCAAGCAAGATTGCCAACTCCTTGCTTTAGGTTAGGTTAGACCAAGAAGAAAAAGGCTGTGGGTGGGTTGTCGGTTGTTTAACTCTTCCCTCTCTCTCCTCTCTCTTTTGTAAAAAGCCATGGTAAAAGTACCAGTAGGTTGGCAACCTTGCTTTAGGCTAGGTTAGACCAAGAAGAAAAAGGCTGTGGGTAGGTTGTCGGTTGTTTAACTCTTCCCTCTCTCTCCTCTCTCTTTTGTAAAAGGCCATGGTAAAAGTACCAGTAGGTTGGCAACCTTGCTTTATGCACTGTAAAACAAGCCTCAAGCAAGGTTGCCAGCTCCTTGCTTTAGGCTAGGTTAGACCAAAAAAAGCTGTAGGTAGGTTGTCGGTTGTTTAACTCTTCCTTCTCTCCTCTCTTTTTTGTAAAAAGCCATGGTAAAAGTACCAGTAGGTTGGCAACCTTGCTTTATGCACTGTAAAACAAGCCTCAAGCAAGGTTGCCAGCCCCTTGCTTTAGGTTAGGTTAGACCAAGAAGAAAAAGGCTGTAGGTAGGTTGTCGGTTGTTTAACTCTTTCTTCTCTCTCCTCTCTCTTTTGTAAAAAACCATGGTAAAAGTACCAGTAGGTTGGCAACCTCGCTTGAGGCTTGCCTTACAGTGCATAAAGCAGTGTTGCCAGCTTCTTGCTTTAGGTTAGGTTAGACCAAGAAGAAAAAAGCTGTAGGTGGGCTGTCGGTTGTTTAACTCTTCCCTCTCTCTCTCTTTTGTAAAAGGCCATGGTAAAAGTACCAGTAGGTTGGCAACCTCGCTTGAGGCTTGCCTTACAGTGCATAAAGCAAGGTTGCCGGCTCCTTGTTTTAGGCCAGGTTAGACCAAAAAAAAAAGTTGTAGGTGGGCTGTCGGTTGTTTAACTCTTCCCTCTCTCTCTTTTGTAAAAAGCTATGGTAAAAGTACCAGTAGGTTGGCAACCTTGCTTTATGCACTGTAAGGCAAGCCTCAAGCAAAATTGCCAACTCCTTGCTTTAGGTTAGGTTAGACCAAAAACCTTGGTGACTTTTTCAAGTAAGATGTTGGCAACACTGCGAGAAAATAAGGCTTATGCCTTACAAGAGCAAACCATTAAGGCGAGCCTCAAGCATGATTGCCAGCTCCTTGCTTGAGGCTAGGTTAGACCCAAAAAAAAACCTTGGTGATTTTTTCGAGTAAGCAGCTGGCAACACTGCCAGAAAATGAGGCTCATGCCTTACGAGAGAAATCCATTAAGGCGAGCCTCACCGAGCCTCATTTTCGGGCTTTGAACCGGTGCACCTGCACTACTGTGCATTGGTATATTAAACTACTAAGAAGTGTATATAATATACGTATATGTGAATACTGGAGGTCAAATAAATCTTAGAGTTCAACAATTTTCAGGAAGCAAGTCAATTTATGTAATTACTATTAAACTATTACTTTACAGTTTTCCTTAATGTATTTTACTTTCTGCTTGTCTCAATGACAACCTCTTCTTTTTTATCGAAACTATATCCCCTGTGGAAGTGCTAAACTGATAAATTATTCTGTGTAGGATCTTTCCTATTCATTCTGGAGGATACCGGAATTTTTTTTTCACCTGTTCGAGCGGCTCCGGTGCCCACCCAGCGTCGTACGTATAAAGTGGGTAGAGTGCCACACACGTAAATTTGCCGTTGCGTAGAAACGTATTTAAGTTTCGTCTCCCTCTCTCTTAGCATCACGTGTTCTACCCTGCTCGAAAACCTTCGCTATTGTTGCCATATTGTCATTCCATTCCTGGACACACTCGCGCAAACTTCATTGAAAACAATTGAACAGCGCTCCAGCTCGCGGTTCCCACCGGTCAGCAGGGACGGCAATGTGGCAATATAGCACGGCGTAGTCGTTGCTTCTTTTATGCAGTGCATGTTCATTGGCTAGCTAGTAACTAGTGTTGCCAACTGTAATAATGAAGCACTATTTCTGTCACGGAAGGGGAAAGCAGGTAAAGTGGCGGTGAGTTTTGTTGGATTGGAAGCACCATATTTTTATTTTATACTAAGTATTTGACCGGTTTGACGTTGTGTGCGTGTATTGCGTGTGTTTATGTAAAAGTGTGTGTTTGCTGATGAACGTTAAATTCCATAATGCCTCCAGTTCTGTCGAAGTTGAAATCAAAAACCTTGCATAGCCAAGCTCGGGAAATTTGTTTGTTTGAAATCACTCAAATAAGGAATCGTATGAAGAAGTCTTCTTTGCAGCATTTTTGGTAATTTTACTTATGTGTTAGTTCATATTTTGCGAATTTTTAGTCCATATGTATGTAGCTACATACATAGTCACTTGTTAGTACATATTAATCCTAGTCCCGGTATAATGCATGACGTTTAAAACTCAACGTTAGATAGACCTGAATTCTCTAATTTTATTGTTGTACGTAACAGCTGTGCATCGGCGCACCGCAGCGATTTTTCTATCTGCTCCATTAGCAACACTGCTTCTTTAGTTCTGTCGCGCATTGCACGGCAGAATTATCTGCGCTGGACTCTACATGGAGGAAACTCTGGCAGGTAAACGAGGCCAGGGACGTGGTGCTGATTGATCACATCACCTCCACCTTCGGCCGTGATCAAGAAAGTGTGGAGCCCTAACTACACACCCCTATACGCTTTCATGGCATAGCGAAAAGCACAGGGGAGCACATTACTTTACTTTTTTCATTATTTGGTATCCAGTACGTCATCATTAACAAATCATATTACATACACGCACACGCACACATATACACAGTTTTTTGGGGTAACAATTATAACTTGTTACTTATGAGAAACGCTTATACTGAAAGCGAAGCGAACAAGAAAAATATTACTAATTTCATACCTTTCATTCTTTCAAACAGGCAATAACAAATACTTTCACGAGTCATCATGTAAGTAAACTGCTACATTTTCTTCGTCCTCTTGCATCTGCCCCTCCTCCCTCCCCAAGCCCTCCTACCTCCTCACTAAAGTTATTGCTTGCTCGAAGGCAGCGAGGTCATTGGACTGTTCTGGTACTTGGCACCCTGGATAGAAGCAAAATCTAGCAGAATGAATCGAAAACAAAGGTTTACTGGGGAAGGGAAAATTTAACCGTATTTGCGTATTGCCTTACAGAAACGGTGCACTGCAACAGCAGGGTACAATAACTCAACCCAGGGATAAGTCTTCCTTGCCAATTGAATGCCATTTCCTTCCCTTAATCCCTTAAAGCAAGAAAGACCGCTCCCTGCAATTTGTCAGGTTCGACACAAAGGGGTCTAGTCATACAGTGACGACCACAGATTAGAAATAGGTCTCGCAGGAACATTTTATGACGGGCAGTTCAAAGAGTATTTGGGACGCAGTGCCGCCTTTGGTTGTCCGCAAACATCTCGCCAACATTTGTTGAACAAGCTTGTTGTATTGTCTCCATTCAAGCTTTGTGCTGGTCTTAGGGCCGCCTGTCAAGATGTTGCTTTCCTGAAGAAAGAAGATCGCGTTTTATTCTAATTTCTGGGCCTTCCCGATGGCGCAGTGGTACCGTCGTTCCCTTGTAATTAAGGGGTCCCGGGTTCGATACCCGGTGGAGGCACATAGTGGTTCGGATCCCACTTGAAACTGTAGGTCCAGTCCCGATTAACCTTACTGTGCACAAAGTGGTCTTAAAACAACTCAATCAATCAATCTTATTTCTGGCTGTGAATTTAGGCAGGGACGTAATTATAACAATAATAGGACGTTATAAAAACATTAATAATAATAATAATAATAATAATAGTAATAATAATAATAATAATAATAATAATAATAATGACGCTTTTAACATTGAAATTATTGTCAAATTTAAATTCTAGCACATTTAGTAGTATTCCAGCGCAAGCAGCACTTTAAACTATGCGAGTGATTTGTAACTCTCCTCTAGACACTAACGTGTGCAGGTTTTTTTTCAGAGGGGAGGGGGAGAGACAGTATAACATATTTCATAATTAACCACTTTTAAGCTTCCTTTTGAAAGTTGTTCAAAGACAGAAATTTCGAGAGAGTTATAGCCGCATCAGCTCCCCCATGTGTACACCAGTGCCTCGAGATGTAGTAGGAAAAATAGATGCGTGCCACTTTTTTTTGCGGCAATTTCGAAAATTGTGCACCACTTAACTTGCACCCTGCATTCTCGCAAAACGACGTTGATGGTTTGTGCAAGTATCATGCACAAAGACACTGAAGTAGGTGTTTTCACACTTTGTTTATTTCTGTCTTGAGTTCATGTTATCAGTAGGGAGCGGGTTTATAATAGCCACAAAGCATGCTAAATAGACAGGTAAATTGGCGCCAAAAATGACAAAATTTGACAACTTCAAAAAGCACAAAAAATATGTAGTAAATATCAACTTGTTATTACCTTTCTTTTTCAGTTTCACACCTATTTTTTTTATTCTACGTACTATATTATATATTTTTTAAATGTTGTGCCGATTTTCTGTTACTTTTAGTTAATCGCAATGTTGACGATCATGAATGGCAATTAATGAAGGAAAACTCACAAATCGCCATCACAATTATGATATGTAATATGCAGAATATTATTGGCGACTCAAATGTTCTGTTTCTTGTTGTTGTTGTTTTTTAACATTCTTAAGAATAAATTCATGTTTTTGCTTTATATTGCATATTTATTATAACGTCACGTTTACCACGGCGGACCTCCTCGGTGTGGTTTACCACGTTGCCTTGTAACCAAAGAGTGCCAGGTTCAAGTCCCGATGGAGACACATTGCACAATGGGTCGGAGTCAAATTTAAATTATAAATCCAGTTCCAATTAATCTATTTGAGCATAAAATGGACTTTAAACTATTTTTGATTACGACGACAATGGGATCAGTTATTGTAATAGTGAAAGAAAATAATATCTCCTTCAGGATTCAAACCTCGGACTCAGTTTTACAGAAATTGTAATCTCTAGACCAGTGGTTCCCAAAGTGCGCGTCGCGGCGCCATGGGGCCCCCTGGTAGGCGTACGGGGCCGCCGCGAGATGTTCCAATATTTTCACTAAAATTCAGTCATTGATATGATTGTTCCAAATACATGTTCTTATTTAGAACATTTTACATAAAAAATGTTTCTGAATTTGAAATATATGTTTATTTTTTAACTTAAGGAAAGCAACCTATACACACTAACAGAGCGTTACAAGTGTTAGATAGGGCCTCCCCTGTGGCGTAGTGTTAGAGTTGCCACCTTGTAATAAAGGGTTCACGGGTTCGTTACCCGGTGCAGGCACATGGTGGTTCGGATTCCACTTTAAACTGTAGGTCCAGTTCCGATTAGCCTTATTGTGCATGAAATGGACTTAAAACATCATTTCAATCAATCAATCAATCAAAGCAAGTATTAGATATGCCTACATTGTGATTTGGACGCCGTGGAAAAATCTTGAAACACTTATGGCGCGGCGAAATGAAAAAGTTTGGAAATTCCTGCTCTAGACCATAGAGATTAGCTTTGTTCCTTCGTTCGTCAGTGCTATATATATTTTTTAAAACAATGCAAATATAGGTAAAGATTATTTCTCCGTTGTGTGAGGTATCGGTAGACCGTTAACATCTGCTGGCAATGCCAACAATGCATTAGTGTACATTGTTATTAGCTAGGCTTCTACTCTCCCCGACATCCATTCTAAACAATGGCATTACTTATTTCATTTATTCCAGTGTTCGTGGCGGAGTTGTAAGCGTAAAGGGCTACGGAATCAGATATCCCATGTTCAAACCTCCACCAGCCATTGGTGACTCATTCTGTTTGTCTATGCTCCCATCACCTTTCCATCCGTCCATCATTCATCCATCCACATCGACTTGTAAAAATTAACCTACGAGGTAGGAAAAAAGGTAAAATAGCCAAAATGAAAACCTATTGAATTCTAGCCGCCTCAATGGCTGAGCACGTTAGCTACCGAATTACGATTTTGTCCCAAATTGATCTAAGTTCGAGTCCGTGAGTTTTTGTATTAAGTCCTCTTCATGCACAGATAGGCCAATCGGGACTGGACGTACAGTTTAAAGTTGGATTCAAACCACTATGTGCGTCCACTAGATATCGAACCTCTTAATTATATGGTGACGACATTACCGCTACGCGATGTCCTCGCCTGGAGAGGCAGGCGCTTTTTTTGTTACTGTCCATGCATTAATTTCTTGTATCACCGTTGCATATCTTTGACATTAGCCAGAAGTGTCAGTAAAGTAATGTAAAATCAGGATACGAAAATCAAAGTACATCCAGTGTTCAAATTGAAATTTTTAATTTAACTCCTGACCAGGTAAAGAATTTTCCTCTTAAATATTCTCGATCATATTTTGCTATTGCTAAGAATTTGACGTAATCATTTCTTTCAACTTCAAGTAAATATTACATTAATATCAGCATATAAATTGTCAGCTTCTGTACTGAATTTTACATTAAAATTAATACTGTTGTTGGTTTTCAAATTACAATATGTATTTGATGAGAAAATATTTCCTGATTAATTTGCCTTCCTCTAAGAAAAATAATTCTGATATGAATTAAAAGTCCACTGAGACGAGATCAGTGATTACTGAACTCTTGAACATTAATTGGAAAATTTGTGTTATTTACTTTGAACCATCAGTCCGTATGTTTTAGGTACAAATCTCAAAATTTGAAAAGGGAAGCTGATATGACTTTTCTCCTCAGCATTTTTTCAATTTGAACACTCGATATACAGACATATACATATTTCATTATTTAAGTTAAACTACGAACACACACACACACACACACACACACACTTTGTAATTCGCCCACAGTTCCATGCATTTTAGATGATAGGACGTTCCTCCGTTTTCCTTAATTTTTTCACATGGTTTCTTCCAGTTGCGAATCCCTATTTACCTGAAACTTGATTCTGCATATCCTGAATCTGTGCCAAATTTACGGCATGGAAAACAAAAGCATGCGCCAAGTTCCACACTATATTCTAACCACGGCGCAGATGCAAACCAGTATTTTTGACATAATCGCTTTCGCTTTCCGAACGTAGTATTTGGATAGTTTTGCAAAAGTGGTTGCCTAGGATTATCTACCCCAAGATCAGTAATTATTTTCACATTAGTACATTCACTTGTTTTGACTAACTTTGGAACGTCAGAACTTGGATCAACATCATCTTCATTGTCGTCATGTTCCACATGTTTTGAGATAGTTTTAAAATATCCAGTTTTGATAAATTTATCCATTCAAAATGGAAATGCACAACAACGCTAGAACTCTTCCCACACACGAATAAAAACACAGTGACCGTAACAACCCGATAGCAGACTTTGCTCGCAAGCAGGAACACAAAGCTAATCTGTGGCTCTGAAGCTGAAGCAAGGAGCAATTTTAAATCTCAGAACAATGTCAGTACTGGAGAACTCTCTCCATATGTCGCTCGACCCCCTACTGTTGACCGCTCGGCCTCGGCGGAGTCTTTGATTCCATCTGTAACGGAAGGGTCATTTGCAACAAAAGGCAAAAGGTTTTCACAAACTTAGGGTAGGGCAAGGGTAATAACCTCAAAGCATTTTATGCCTTTGGTTACAAACTGGTAAGCAACGAAAGGGTGGAATTTTGCTGTACTACATTTGCTTCCGAAGATTTTCTTCGGAACAGTGTTTCCAACTCTGCTACAAATTTACCAGAAAATAATATGTAGTATTAATTTAGGATAATTTTTAATCGATCAAAATTTTGTTTGCGGGGGCCAGAGTTACAACTGCCGGGGCCAAAGCCCCCCCAGGCCCCCCCCTAACGACGTCCCTGCACTTTTGGCTAATTTTCGAAGATGGGGATGAGTGATGACATGATGATATTGATGAATGGACACTCAATCCATGCCCAAGCCGGGATTCGAACCCGTGACCAACATTATTATTATTAGTAGTAGTAGTCGTAGTAGTAAGCACACAAACTATTTTTGAAATTCAGAAAATGCTTGATAAATGCATTTCAAATATAATTCATTTTTAGTACATTAACATGTATAACTTTCATGCACGATATATGTTTCACACATATGCAACATGGAGCGACGTGGACACTAAATTGTGTATAGATTCAAAGTTTCTTTAATACATATTATATACAACATATATTATTTAAATACATTACATAACCAATTCATCTATCTCAGAATAAACCAACAGCAAAAATTACATAAATTGTCTCTCAAATGTGCACGCTCCCATTCCTCAAAACAATTGTTCATGGATTTAAAAGAAAATCCGTTAAGACAAGTCATTTCTCTTCATTCTTAGTTTTGGACTTTTAACCACTGTGTTAATTTTAAAAATTACCAACGTTTCAGAGGCTGATTCTACCTCTGTCTTCAGGGTAGTGTGTAATCTACTAAATCACATTGCAATCCCTGGGCACATGATGTGTTTGGTGATGGTGTCTATTCAGAATAAATTGTTGTCTTGTAGAATTATTCTGGGTGGCCAAGGCTCCACCTCGTCACAAGGACCTCTTGTACATGAAGTTGCCAGGGAGCAGAGGCTGGTGTTACCGCAGGTAACAACAAAATGTAAATAATTAAAAAGTTGTTTCAATAAAATGACAACATTGTTAAATACGTTAATGAACACCGTTGCCGTCGAGTAGATATTGACTAGGACATTTTTTCTGCAGCCGACAGGCGATAGAAGCGAAGAGGGAGGCCGTTCCGCTACCCTGAAGAGGCAACAAGGGAGAAGAGGGCGCCAATGCAAGGAAAGAGCGGTTGATTGATTGACTTAGTTTATTTTACTTCGCGTTTTGTGCCTCTTGGCTAATTTGCGAAGATGGCGATGAGTGATGAAATGATGAAATGGATGAAAATGGACATTTACAAACAACCATACCCGACCGGGATTCGAACCCGGGACCCTTAAGGAAAGAGCGGGGAAGGACTTTGGGGCATAGTGTGCCTGTTAAGGGGCCCTGTTGCCGTTCAGACCTACCGGATCAGCCAGTGTTGTCACATCGGATTTGCAGAAAAGAACTAAATTCCGCCTAAAATAGGAATACCATTTCTGTGAAGCAATTAGAGGTAGACTGCAGAGCCAAGGCTGGATTGAACTACAACTGAGACCAGTTAGGTAATAGACGAAAATATAGTTCCTTGGTGTGATTTGTGATTTGGACAAACCTTGCTCCAAAATACTAAGTTGGCAACAGTAGTACGTAAAGCTGGGCTTCCTTTCCACAAAGGAGCGGAGGTCTGTCGTCTGCTCAGTGCTCACCACTCAAACGTCAAACTGACCCGAGAAAAGTGTGGTTCTTCTTCTTCCCCTTCGCACCTCATTGCAAAGAAACAGAGACAGATGAAGAATTGACAAGGGTCTACCACTATTCATTGGATGTTCGTGGTAACTGTCTCATGAGTGGTAGTTCTTTCTAGGAGTGTTTGTGGCTAAATCACTGTGCTGATTGCAAAACAAGAACGAAATAAACAAACATCTAGCTCGAAGACATGTTTTCTTTACCGGGGGGGAGGGGGGTGATAACGTCTAGCAGGCATAATTGTCGTACTGATAGCCGGTAAAACGTTTGAAAAAGTCACGCCACGCCACTGCCAGGGAGAGATATGAGTGGTCCAGGCTCCACTTCGTCTGATGGTCACGTCAAGACTCTTTTTCTATGTAGGCTGCCAGGGAGGATTAATTTGCGGTGGCCCAGGCTCTCCTTGTCAAAGGATTGATATTGTTGCGAATCACCCCCAAAATTGTAATACTCCTTCAGTGCCGCTTACGTGCAACTGTCAGACGCGGAATGGTTGTGGACATGCAGTTCTCCCAGTCCGTGTGCTACACTGATTCTCGTTTGTATGCTGACTGGCCAAAGCAGTGTTGGAGGTGTGTCTGTCTGGTAATTTACAATGCATTGCAGAGAACAATGATACAATGCAAGCAAAGCGAGTAAGAAAATTTTTGGATCCAATTTTCTTGCAGGCTGAAATCAATATGGATTTAATAGGGCGCAAATAATTTCATGGGACGCCAATGCATTCTCTCTTTCACAACTTTTGTGCCTCGCCGATGGTGTAGTGGTAACATCGTCGCCTTGTGTTCAAGGGGTCCCCGTTCGATACCCGGTGGAGGCACACTTTAAACTGTAGGCCCAGTCCCGATTAGCCTTTCTGTGCGTAAAGTGAACCTAAAACCACAAACCAATCAATCAGTTTTACAACTTATTTTCATTTAGATCGTTCGCCGTTCACGGCCGACTTGCGCCGCCCCTGATAAGACCAAGAAAAGTAGACATAGCGAGCGAAGGGAGTAAGAAAATTTTACGAAAAGTATATTTATTTGCATAAAATGTGAAGTTGTGGGCGGTAATTGCCCCCTGCAGGTAAACTTAACCGTCAATGTTAGCCCCCCACTAGATCTCATTTCCGTCTAAGGTTGGGGAGGGGGGGTCAATGCCCTTTGTGGTTGCGCCACTGCTGCACAAACTACGTGAATGAAAGGAAGAAAGGTCAAAGAAAATAATGTCAGACCAAGTCTGGATTTAAATAAAGAATACGTTAAGAAATCTACATGGGTAGAAGAGGTGGTTGGTGGGCTAAAAAAAAAAAAACATTACAAAGGCAGGAAAAGATGTCAAAATGAGGACTGACTACTAAAAACAGTATATATAACCCCCCCTTCGAATATCCTAGATATCCTGGATACGCCACTGTACATGGGAGATTAACACATTTGTTGATGGTATTTTAATAGTTATTAATTAAATAATGGTATTAATCAACATAAAGACATGCTTGAATTTGTCACATGAGGGGAGGGCCTTCCCGATGGCGTTGTGGTTACGTCGTTATCTTGTATTCAAGGGGTCCCGGGTTCGATAACCGGTGGAGGCTCATTGCACAGAGGTTCAGATCCTACTTTAAACTGTAGGTCCAGTCCCGATTAGCCTATCTGTGCATAAAGTGGACTTAAAACATCAATTCAAACTCAGAGGAGCAGAGTAAGATTTCATATCTTGCCCTTCAGTCATATAAACGTTTATTATTATTAATATTATTGCCATTATTAATACTAGTACTGCAGCTGCTACTACTACCACTACTACTAATTTACAAATCATAAAATTCAAATTGAATTGAATATATTTTGTCATTGTATACAAGTTCAGACTCTAGTCTACTATTTAAATAGAAACTGAAATCGCCTTACTTCTTTCCCATAAACATCTCTGTCACTTCGTTGATGAACAGTTGTATATCTTTTTGTACTTTTGTTTTCACAATGCACAGATATCAAACGGAAACCACTTAATCTACTGTCCTTCCTGGTAGCCTACCTCTGATCCATGTTTTTATATGGCGAAGGTTACTGTTAAAAAAAAGCAATAATTCAAAATGACGTGGTGTAAATTATTATGGAGGAAATGCTTTTCCGACTTTTCATAATCCCACCAGACGAGAAATTCCATAGGATCTTATTTAGAAGAGGTTAATTAATTCTTGATATTTTCTGCACTACAAGTGTCTGAAATTAAACGTTTTCATGCCAGAAGTGCAAAAACAATCAATTGAAGGCAAAAAAAAAAAAAAAAAAAATCCCGACCTGTTCGGAAAATGGAGATTTTTTTCAGTCCTGGACGTCAGAATTAATAATATTTTCTTCCAAATCCCGTCCCGACCAAAATTTTTCCGACCCGCACACCTCAAGTTATGACAGTCAACATGATTCTAATTCCTCTTGTAGAAACGTCCACTCGTAATTTTGTTGGATATGGCTGTTAATTGGTGTAACTGACAGCCTCTAAAAAAAAAAAGAAAAACACGTTTCCTGCGGACGCCCTTGAAGGGGTCACTGGTTCGCTTGCCGGTGGAGGAACATTGTCCAGCGGTCCAGAAAATGCTTTAATCTTTCTGTATGTCCGGCCCACATTACCCTATCTGAACATAAAGTGAAAATAAAAAATACATTTTGCAAGACTTTTTTTATATATATGTTTGTCAAAGATAATATTTTATCAATATTTTCTTTCTCTTTACTTCCTTAGACCTGACATAACAAGGGCTACTGTTTAGCCAATGTGAGATCTCTTTTTCTCGTCTTCGAAAAATAACTAAGAGAAAAATATTCGTTATCGATCGCCAAACAAATTTTATGCTGTATTCTATTCCGTCTTTTGTGGTCATGCATTGTGAAACTTTTCGTGGGAAAATTTGCCTTCACACGGTTGGAATGATTTCAAAATATCGATGCTTATAGTAATGAGTAGGGCCCGGGACTTTATGTTATAACATATTTTTCAATCGGCTTCGGATCTATTATTGGGGTGAGATCTTTACATATCTGATGAAAATCAGCCGAAATAGACAAACTTGAAAAAGCATATTTTGACATATTTCACCAATTTCGCGTTGATACAACATATTTCTTCAATTTTGTTGTAATAAGACATATTTCTGTATAATTTCGTAATTCTCTCGCACATGATCGGTTATTTCATATTTTTTTTCTTCGTAGCTTTAGCACAACGGATAGTTCATATTGTCGATGGCAGGATATGGAAATTACGGAGGAAGAAAGGTGTCATCTTTTCTTAGTACAGTACAATATAATATCCCACTTTTTTATCCCGCCGACAATTGATAGCCATGCAAACATTATTGAAGCAAAATGTTCTCTCTCATTGTTGCACGGGAAGTAAAGAAGTTTCGTTCTCATTTCTTTGCCTTTTTCGCTTTTCACAAAAATCAGTCATAAGTAAAAATAACATTAGGTACATTACAGCCCCTACTCTACTCTATCGGGTATGGGAGAAATTCGAGAGTACTGTTGTGCATATTTTTGGCTTTACTGGGAATATTTCTGCATTTTTCTGACATATTTGTAATTTTTCATGACATATTTTCCAATTTATATGACATAATTACATACATATTTTACAGTTTTATAGGACATAAAGTCCCGAGCCCTAGCTAATGACGTAGTTAGAATGTGAAATTGAGAGAACAACGTAAACATTATTTTCTTCTGTTTTTGAGCCTCAGTGCGTAGGAAGATATACCTAGGTATATTAAAAACGCGCCCTTTCTTCGCTCAGTTACCAGGTCAACAATTTATTACACCCTCTCGCCTGGTTCAAATTAGAATTTGAATACCACATGTGACTTGATGTTCACGCTAATATTACCATCTTTTTACCTATCACATCTTGGAAATAGAATTCTCTGAATGTAATTTTGTTTCTTTCGACGAATCCGTGAGCCACTGGGGAACAGGAATTATTTCTGAGAAAGAGAAATCAGGAAAGCTGCTATTGTAGAACATCCGTAAATTTCCTAAGGGAATAATACTATCACCTGAGGGTGAGAGGAGGTTTATGTTTTCTTTTTATAGTAACGTGCGAATGTACAGTGCGTTCAATTTGGCTCGGGGCCGAGATAACGCGTGACTGCGGACAGCGAGGCATGGCGCGCGCAGATGCCGACTTTTTCGATCTGTAACGTCTCGCTTATTTTTACGCAGATATCTTCAGCATGCAGACAATTACATTTATATTGCATAACGAGTTATAACTTGTGTTATGGAGTTGTTGAAAGTGGTGGCCAACTGCATTCACACATTCCCATCTTTTGATGAAATTTTGATTGACATGTTTGTTCTGTTGTAAGATGTTTTCTTGCCATTGTTAACTCGGCAGGACCCACGCTCTCCGCTGGGACGTAAGGACGCGTGCTGGATAAAAAATACCAAGAAGAAAATTGATTTTAAAGTCCGAATTTTAATTGTTTTAAAGCATATCATTTGATTCATACATGTTTTTTTTAATTTTGAAAATTTGATTTTAATCACACAATTGATAAAAACGAAAAAAATATAACATTTTGAAATACCAAACTGAAACGTATGAGCGTGCGTCGGGTGAAATTTACCCAGGCAGTGTTTCTACGGCACTGCGAGCAGAACTAACGAACTAACTGACAGCCGATTCAAGGTCCCGGCATTCGGAAGGGTTCATTCGAAAGGTACTGAGAAGAGTGACCTCAGACAATAATCGGAAGTGTTCAAAAATATGTATTTCAAAATCGACTGTCTGGGCCTCCCCGGTGGCGTAGTGCTAGCGTCGTAATCAAGGGATCCCGGGTTCGATAACCGGTGGAGGCCTCTAGTGGTTCGGATCCCACTTTAAACTGTAGGTCCAGTTCCGATTAGCCTATTTGTGCAAAAAGTGGACTTGAAACAACAACTCAACTCAAAATCGACTGGATAATTTTACCCATAAGCGCGTCCTTACGGGTTAAACGCTAGACGCAAGTTGTGAGCAGTTACAGTGTTGTTATTCCTGATCATTCTGTGAAAGGAAACGCTATCGCATCGACATGCACAAGTTGATTATTTAGGCGCCGGGAGAGCGCACAAAGCGACACACTGTCTGAAGTTCACGTTCCAGGCGTAATTGTTGCTCGCTTATAGTCGACGCGCTAGCTACGTTAACGACCGGCTGGCTTTGAAGTCGACGGAGCGCGCCCACCAGCTGTAACAATCACATTCAACGCACAGTGTTGCCACACATCTACTTTCCACATCTACTCTACGCCACCATGTCCCTTCACACACAACCACCTTCCCACGTCTCCACATTGAAGTTGCAAAGTACGGCAACAGCGTATCCTCAGTCATGTGACTGAGACTCCACGTGGAGTAGACGAGCAGAATGACAGCTGCGTCCATTGGCTGAAGGTTGAGTGTCATTGGATGAAAACAACTCGCCCGCTATTTATCCCCACCCACGTTTATGGCGACGGCTTTCTTCAGTTCTTCGACGTTAACGAAGTAAACGCGTTGACTATACCAGTACAGTTCTGTTGGACTTAGTGTGCAGATAATTTCTCTGTTTAATTTCAACGAGTGTGTACCCCGTGTCCAGTGTAATAAGTCTCTTATAGATCACATACGTTACTTTCAGTGTTAGAGTTTTCTATGTAATTTCAGTGTGTGTTGTGTGTGTTTAATAAGATTGTGAGACCGTTGAAATGCCAGCCGAAAAGTTATCGTTAGACAAAGATTCTTTTTTTATGACACTTATGTGAAAACGAAATCATGTCGAGACATTTGTGGTGGGCAATTTTTACAGATAAATCCCTGGCGTTGCAGCCCCAGGCAGTAGCGGCTTCTGCCTATTCGCACATTCGCACGTGCACACCCAAATAAATCTGTAATTCGATTAATTTTTATTATATTTATTCACTGAACACTATCTCCTTCAAAACATCAAACGTTCCCATGCCCCATCGGTGACCATATCTTCGTATTACGAGCGCCTTAAGACTGGGGTGCGTTCGATTCGCACAAGTCGCAGTGCGCTCAGATGCCGCTGTTTGCAGCACGCAAGAAAAGAGAAGAGATTGGTGACCGTAGCTTGCAGAATTATGGGCTTGACGAGCACTTCTAGTGCTGTGTTCACGCAGTGTTGCAATCCCAGTCCATTCTAGATCTTGTGGAGGAGTGGAGGCAGCCCACACATCATCGTAAATGGAGTTGTTTTTTTTTAAAAAAAGGGACATTTCTATGGTATCTACACTGTTCCAAGTATGGCAGGCGCAAGAAAGAAGGGGAGTAAGGGGGACAACTGAGACCGAAACGCGTGTTTTAAACAATGTCTTGCATTGCCTTTTATTAGTGCAGCAGTTTGGTCAAAATAAACTGTCCTTATGGCGCTGTAGTACATCAACGCATGCGGGGGGGGGGGGGTCGTTGATCAGTCAGCTGTTTTCATTGTGTGTCTGTTCATGCGTTGCAAAATTATTGCACTGTCCAAAGCTCGTTCCTGTTTCAGTGCAAACTGTTTGATTTCATGATGAAAGGGAAAATTCTACACAGCGAAAGCGTATACGTATTTGGAGGGAAGTTAGCTACAAAGCGTGCAGCGACTGCAGTAATAATACAGATACAGGGAAAGGTGAAAACATCTGAAATACGAAGCAGGGCAGTGTTGACTGAGTGAGTACTGTTATTTTCTTTAATATTTATTATTCGCTTGATTTTGTTTGTTTGGTCAGTAGGTCATTAGAAATAAACAACTGCTAGATAGATTAAAACTGATTTTCTGCATGTGGTCTTTGGATAGGCTACTTTGTTTGCAGTAGCTGCTTCAGATAAAATTTTCACCCGGGCGAGGTGTTGCCCCCTCTTTTCCACCCTGGTGCTTCTACATTCCACCTTGCTGCAATGTAAATAATGGCCATGTTATATATATCACAGACTAAATTTGTCTGTGTATATATTTACGGTTTTGATGATAAAAAATAATACCCTTATTTTAAAAATACTTTGAGTGTTACTGTTAAAGAACATGTTTATTATGAATATGTCTTTATTACATATCTACATACATAATGACATCAAAATAACAGTAATTTCTTAGCTTAAATTCCTACATGATTTTGCAAGATGCTTATTAATTTATTCAACAGTAACTTCAATTAATTCTTGACAACAATAAATCCAACTCGTTTAAGAAACAAATAGCCACACACCCGGTGGAGGCACATAGTGTTTCGGTAACCTGTAGGTGGCGTCTGCTTTTCTATGCATAAAGTGGACCTAAAAAATAAACTCAAACGAATAAATAGCCACGCTTGGGATTTGGCTCTAATCAAGGAGGATGCTCCGGTTTGGTCATAACTTTGGTTGCCAATATATTTAGCATCATAACACCATTAAGACTTGTTTCCATGATATGAAAAACTCAATATGCTGACCAAGGCAGAAATATATTCTATTATAAAACATAAACTAAACGTAACGTTTCAACATTATGTACGCAAAAACGGGTGCGAGTGCTTGAGAGGGATGACTTCTTATAACACTTCTTCTGGACACAAGGCTGAAGTACATACCCATAGAGTCAGACCACCAGCCACCACTGGCCTCAGGTAGAGAAACAGTTAGGCAATTTGTTCTGAAATTAAGAGAAACAGGACTTACAAGAATTACAGGGTTGAAACGTTACGTGTTAAGTGATTTTACATCTTAATAAACTGCCTTGGTCAGCAACTTAGTGTTTTTTTTTTAAATATGGAAACAAGACTTAATTATATTACAATTGGACATTTTCAGAGCATGATGAGGAAAATCAATGACTGGAAGGACTTGAAGAGGAAGGACATACACAAGCAGGAGTAAGAAAGATTCTTAAGGGAGTGTTTGGAGAAGGGTACAACACCAAAGGGACTGAAGATAAGTAAGAGGGGAGTAGATTGTCGCACCACAAGATGGAAGAATTTAGTACAGAAACTTGAAAATTAAATGATATGGAACGAAATAAGAAAGAGGAAGAATGAAATCAGAACAATAAAGGAGGAACTAGCATTAATGGAAGAAACCATAGAAGATGGACTCACCATATTTACTAGATAATTCACATTCCATGAAATGAAAAGCTAGTAAGAAAACTTTAGAGAGAAGGTGAAACTGAAGATGAAGAGGAAAGGAGAAAGACTGGGATGGAGAGAGGAAAGAAGAGGAGAGGAAGAAGGTGAAGAGGGCAGGAGAAGAGTGGTGATAATCGGAGACGTTCAAATATCGGAAGAGGAGGAAGCTTTTTTAAAATTAGGCCGACGTTTCAGAGTGATGGAGAGAAATGTGGACTATGAAGAGATTGTATATGACACTGAGGAAGCGGAGCTACAGATTGAAGAAGAGGCAGAAAAGGATAAGATTAGAAGAAGAACAGCAGCCATTTTGAAGAAAGAAATGGATAAACAGAGAAGATTAGATAATTTGAGCCAGAAGGAAAGGGAGGGTATGAAAAGAATCAAGACAAGGAACAGCCAGGTGGTGGAACAGCCAGATAAGGGAGGGGCCACAGTCGTGATGGAAAAAGAATGATACGAGAAGAAGTATGAAGACCTGAAAGGAGACACGTATGAGAAGATTTGTGGAATGGAAGAGGAACGCAATATTAGAGAAAATATCATAAGCTATTGTGGGAGGAGGAGGTTTAAAAAGTTCACGAAGGAGGCAGGAAGACTACCAAGTTTAAAAGGCTTTTCCAAAATACATAAAGAAGAGATAAAGTCGAGACCAGTGATGGATTGCAGGAACAATATTTTGGAACAATTGGAGAAGATGTTAAAAAATGTAATTGAAGTGTTAGTGAGAGAACAAGAAAGCAAAGCCGTGAGAAGCATGTTCCCGAGCATCAAAAGGGGACACGTAGTGGATATAGTGAGAAAGAAAATGGGAAGAAACATTATAGGGAAATGGGATAGTGAGAGAGTGGTGCAAGCACTCGAAACCATTTGAGACAATGGCTACAGCAGAGTGGGGAGTAAAATAATCAAGATTAGTGAAGGTTTGAATATAGGCTCTTGCTTGATCCTTGTGCTGACGGAATTAGTTATGAATGAATGGGAGAAGGAAGTGATAGTGCAAGGAGGAGATAAGTCAATTTTGTTTTCTAGATATGTCGATGATTGTTTTGGGATATGGAAGGGAACAAAAAGGCAGCTGAGTAAGCTAGTTAAAGATATAGAAGATGAGCGAGCAGGAATATTCCTTGAGCTCGAAACGGAACAGGAAGGGACATTAAATTTCTTGAATATTATGATGAAAAAGAAGAGAGGAATGGGGATTGTGGCTACATGGTATCAAAAGAAGTGTTCGGCAGGAGTGTTCTGCCACAAAAGAAGTGATGTGGATGACGCAACAAAACGTAATTTTATAAGGAACATGAAAGACCGAATAAAGAAGATATACACATAGAAAGGGGAAGAAGAAATCAAGATTAATAGCCTGTGGGAACAACTGGATGAGAATGGCTATGAAAAGAAAGACAGGCACAACATCAACAGAAGAAGGAAAGAAATAAAAGAGAAAAGACCGTAAGAGAAGGAAGAAAAAGAAAAAGAGAGATGGTTTGGTATAAGAAGTATGGGAGATGCCACAGAGAAGATATGCAAAGTGCTGAGGAAAGTGGGTATAAGAACTTACAGGAAGAGAGGACGCACTGTTTTAAGTATAGCCAGCAAGAAGAAGGAAGAAAAGAGAGAGGAAGAAGAGGACGGGGTTATCTACGAGGTGAAGTGCAGAGACTGTGAAAGTGTAGAAGAGACTGAAAGACAGGTTAAAGCAACACATGGATGATGTGAGATTGAAGAGAGAAAGGAATGCCATTTCCAAACACACTAGAGAAACGGGACATCAAGTAGAATGGGATTCGGCTAGGCGAATAGGAAAAGAGAAGAGGCCAAAGAAATAGAAAGGAAAGGAGAAGACATTATGAATTGGAATGGAGGACTCAAGATAAACAAGGAATGAACGACTGTGTTAGAGAAAGTTGAAAGGATGAAGAAAAGGAATGAGGGAAAAAAAGAAGAACAATGAACAAGGAAGAAAGAGAAGAGAAAAGAAGACGACCAGAGGAGGAGGTATTCATCCATATCCAAAAAGACAGGAGGGGTGGGGGAATGGTAAACAGGTGGTTCCAGAATCTTGCTAATCTTGACCTGTCAATAACCTGTCAATGGTAGGCCCATTAGTCATCTGTCAAGAGGGGAAATGTACTTAATTCCTTTGGAGAAATTGTCCAAGATAAGGACTGTCAAACTGATTTGTTTTTGTGTAACTAGTGACCCTGCTATGTGTATGAAATCTTTCTGTGGCTAGTATATTTTATCATTTTAGTTCAGTTCTTCGTCTGAGGAAGACCCTGATACAGGGTTGAAACGTAAAGTGTTAATTGTTTTTTACATCTTAATAAACTGCCTTGGTCAGCAACTTAGTGTTTTTTTACATATTAGGCCTTAATTGACACGGGGGTTGTGGGGGGGATTCTGAATTAAATGTTGGGGGGGGGCAGTATCCAACTCTAGGTCTTAGATTATAGCGGGTATTTTAATTAGAGGGGGATTGAGCATTAAATTGAGGGGTAGTCAATTCTTGTGTATTACTATTGTCTTACACTGTTGTGGAAATTCTTGTATGGAGACTGAGAATTAATTTTTTGGAGGAGGCAAAATCCACTCTTCAATATCAACAGTAAGTCTAAAATTGGCATGGAAATGTTGGTGGTAGAATTGAGTATTACTAGGGACATTGAATTTTCGCGATGCGCGAAATCGCGAAATGTGAAAAAAAAAAGATGCAATTTTGAACATTCTGCACGTAACTACACCTCCAATGATGAAACATACATGAGTTTTATTGGCGAAGTAATGCGAAATGAACGATTTTTCGCGAAATAACCGTGAAATATCATCAAATTAAGTAGAAAACACGCAAAAACCGGCAATCGAGGTTGTGCGCGCAAACTGTGGATTTGTAACGAAACGTTTGCCTAAAGTTTCCTACCACTTGCAGCTGAAGAACGTTTTATCTTCGATCACATCAGGAAGACGCTGCAAATTGGGATTTCCGCACATAATCTCAGTTCGAAAACTTCGCTCCCTGTCAAGCTGTATTCCTTTCTTCCCCCGAATATGCAATTTAGAAATGAAGTGATTTTGTGTTGATGTTTTCTTTATGGTTGGACAGCTAAGTACTTGTGTATGTGTACAGTATATAAAAATGAAGTACAAGTAGTTTATCAATTTATAGCTCTCTTGTTTCCTCTCATGATGAAAAAGTGTGTGCCACCGCTGGTATATACCGCTGACCTAACATTTTATTTACCGCTCTCCTCAGTTTTTATTTACCATAAATTTGTCTCCCTAAGTATTACATTTAAAGGTGGAGATAAGAAGCTCTTGATAAAGTGTTAAATCTTAGATTGTCAAGGTATTTCTGTAGTGGAGAGAGAATTCGAACATTAAATGTTGCAGACTGTACGTATTTAGCGATGTGGTATCCACAGGTTTTCGACCCCAAACGTGCCAAAAGAGAAGCTGGAAAAGACTAAATATCTCGGGATCCTAAGAAACTATTTACACCCCATTAAATTAATATTCTTGAAAGCCTGCAGAGAAACGGGTGCAAAAATTTTCTTGCTCGCTTCGCTCGCATGTATGTGTTGCGAGAATGCGTGTTTGGCGCTTTACTGAGGTTAATGTGAAGTTTTATACTATAGCTGCATTACAAGACAAAAGGGTCAATCCATATCAAGGGGTACAACATGGTTGCTTGACCATTTTTTAAAAAATATCTTTTGTGTAATGTGATCCTCATTCATATGTTGACAGTTCAGAACCACTGTTATTTTATTTTTACTACCACTGATTTCAAGATGGCGGACATTGTTTTATCGTGCAGTGCGTTATTTTCTACATCCGTAAGCATCAGCAGTAACTTTTTTTATCTCAACTCTGATAAACTCTACGACATTGAGACAAAATCTGTGGTGTTAAGCACATTCTAGGCTATAATTATATTTGTGCCGGACCCTGTGGCTGAGTGGACTCTGCGGAAGTGCCCGCGCGAGCAACATCGCCGTGTCTCTGCTCGTGAACCAGTGAGTCATCGGGACTCTGGCGTGCTAGACGGGAGGGAAACGCGTAAATTTTCAAGTTACGTAAAGTTGTTAAATTGAAGGAAAATGGAAATCCGTCGTGTAAATACGCTAAAGTTATGGTTTTCAAGTGTGAAGAAGTGCCCATCATCGCTGATGCTTCATCGTTGGATACGGGATACTCTTGCCTTGACTGAAGACCAGGTATTAAGTATTGAACTGGACCAATACCGTAAGTGCGTATATATTAAGCTAGTGACGCGTCTATTAGGCGAACAGTTAATGAATAAATTTGAAGGGAAGTTAGTGTATTGTGATGAGGATGATGAACATGAAATTAGATTAGATTGGGCTGATAGGACAACTACACTAGTGAGACTACATGTTATACCAATGGAAATAACCGATAGCCATATCCGTACAGTGCTTGCACAGTATGGTGAAATTAAGACCCCTCCGGTGGACGAGCGATATTCGGATGAGCATATTTATAAAACTCGTACAGGCATTAAGTTGGTGAGAATGGTTCTGAATAAGCCAATCCCGTCCTATGTATCAATACAGGGCATGTAATATTGGGTAACATATTATGGACAGAAACCTACCTGTAAAATATGTGAAGACACTCAACACACAGCACGGTTTTGTCCACAACGACGTGGTGCTATGGGTGAGCGAGTGATGCAAGATAATACTGGAGCATGTGCTACTCCTGTAGAAATCCAGCCTAAGCAGTCATATGCAGCAAAGGTACATGAACCACCTAGCCAACGTTCAGCGCACGAGACGGATATAAAGGCTGACACACAATTTACAGTGTTGCCAATTCCAATGCAGTTGCAAGAAAAAAATGTGAACAATGAACGCGATAAAAATCTGCAAATAGAGCCGAAAAAAGCTGATGTTTTAGAACACAAAATGGACCCTACGAAGGAAACACCTCTACCTGCGTCTATCCACAGCACATCGTGGGCGGAAGATGTGGCATCTTTAGACAACCTCCACAGTGACGTACGGGATAACGTGTTGGTGACTGACAGTCTGGAAACAACTGATCAAGCGATGCGCGAGTCTGACACTATGAGTAATCTTCAAATGGAGACTGACATGTACGAAGCAGGAGGAACCCATACACTGGAAGATCAACAAAACAAGGTTCAGCTTGGTGAAACCACAACAGGAACGAAGGACAATGCCAAAAGAAAATCAAATGTGAAGAGACTCCAGGAACAGAAGCAGTTGAAGAAGAAAAAAGTACAACAAAATGTGGCACCTAACCCCCACCACAAGAAGAACGTGAAGCAGCAGGCAATAGCCCCCTCCCCAGTGCGTATAACCAGATCCCAAAGCGTGACAAATTTGGCCCCGAGTGTTGATTTACAACCTGTGATCGGATCCAAATTCAGTGTTTCCCCTAGTGCGTCTGGTGAATGTGTGGGTGCAAGTAAAACTGAAAGTCAGAAATAGTATGTGTAAAATGAGTAAAGGTATATGATGCTTGGTCACGTGTTTGCACGAGGTACCGTGCACATATGCAAGGTTTACGTTTCGTGTGCATGGAAGTGAGTGGAAAAACAGTGTACGAATATTAGTGTCCTCTGGGCAAAATGTATAATTCAAAATTTTGGGTAACCCTAGTTCTTAAATTTCTGTTAATTGTATATATGATGACTACTCTCCGTTTAGCTACGATCAATATTAACAAAATGCGATCTTTTACTAAACAGGAGGCGCTAGGAGATTTTTTCCTACAATCATCTTTAGATATAGCACTTCTTCAAGAATGTGGAATAACAGCATTTAACCTTCCCCCAAACATATTAGTCTATAATAATGCGACCTTTCAAGTGACAGGAACAGCCCTGTTAGTACGTAACACCGTACCGATTACCAGTGGCGTAGCATGGACATTTCGGGTGGGAACGCAAAGTCCAAAGGAAGAGTCGGCCCTTTCTTGCTTAATAATTTACTTATGGTATTAGTCGCCACAGGTATTATTTGCCTGAAGTAAGCTGGGTTTTCAATAAAACATCATCATTGCATGTTTTAGCTAGAAAATTAGATGCCTCACTATGCCACAGATGTTTTGAACTCTGGTGTTTTATACCCTTTTTTATATCTTTCTGCATGACGCAAGTCATTAAAAACCTACCTGAATCACAAGCACCTCTGCACAACAGTAGACGTCATTGTTGTGGGCGATCCAGCTACTGATTGATTTGGTTTATTTTACTTCGCTTTTCTACCACTTTTGGTTAATTGCGAATATGAATATGAGTGATGATATTGATGAAGGGACACTGACAAAGAACACCCGTGCTCACGCCGGGATTCGAACCAGGGACCTCTGTCGTCTTGGCGCACTGTGAAAAGCAGAGTGGATGATCCAAATATCGTACACTCTACTGACGTAACAGTGCCGATTAGTAATTCAGACCACTGTTTAATACATCTTGAGAATGCTGATAAACATTTTAAAATAATTTTGTCCAGAGACCATTCGATGTTAAGAGTTTTCAAATGAATGCTAAACATTTCCATTCACACAATATTAAGTAGTTAGATAATAACGAGAAAATACAATAAGAAAATAATAGTTTTGCGGGTTAAGTGGTAGAGCAGCCACAGGCTGAATTTCTATCACGAGGACTTCACCAACTTATTTGACAAAAACTGTGTTGATCTTTTAGTTTCTAATACACATCGCTGTTCGTGCGATAAATTATACAATGCAGTGGCCATTAAGAAGCAGTATATTTGAGACTGGTAAAGTTACGTCAGTCAATATTGCGTATTGTAGCATCACACAGCACGAGTTGCATGAGAGCGAAGAGCGAAGAGCGAAGGACCGGGTAGGAATTCTGCCGCTGTCGTCTGCTTCAGAAGGCAGGAAGGGTCACATGAACAAATCACGGTAGACCTCTCGTACGCTGGCGTAAGAGAGCCCATTTGCGCGCGTGCTGTAGAAATGGAAGCTTTCCCTCCATAAAGGCAGCAAGGAATATAGGAGTCCTGTACGCCGAACGTGCTCGGCGTCCGGCCGGGAAAGGCATTGAAAAGAGATGCTAGAACGAGTGTTGAGAGTGGAGCGTTGCAAGGGGATCGCGAAAAATAGCCATTATAATGCCATGAAGGTCAAACATATATGAAATTAGTCACGTTTTACTTTATAATCACAGCATTTAAGCATTTTTGAAATTTTAAATCTGGGAACGCCGGGCGTACGGGCGTACTATAACGCTACGCCACTGCCGATTACAAATGTGATGTGCCATCCCAATGGTAGAATTATCTCAGCAAAAATAGCTAATGTTTGGGTATATAATTTATATGCACCTTCAGGGACACAATTTAGGAAACAGAGGGATGCTTTAGTAAATGGGTTTAATTTTACAGATGTATGGAATGACAAATATTTTGGACAGAAAGGGTACACGTACATTCGTAATAATTGTGCTTCCCGTTTAGATCGATTTTATGTAACACCACATTTACGCCAACAAATCAAGTCACTTAGTATAATACCAGTAGTATAAAATTGTGACTCCCACTGCAACTCTGATTTCTTGACCAAACGACCACAAAAAGTTGAAAAACTCACTTTCTCTCCCTGTTCCGTGCCTCATTTATTACGCTGACGATGTTTCACGGGTGCAAAAAGGCAGTGATGAGTGAAAGATGAGCTCTCATCCCCTCATCCTTCTCATCTTTCTCATTCTCTTTTTATTCTCTCATCTTCCTCTCATCCTCCTCTCATCCTCCCATCTTTCTCTTATCCTCTCATTTTTTTATTTTCTTATTTTCTTATTTTTTGAAAGATGAGTGCATCTTATCGTAATTTTCCAAGTCTGGGACCAAATGTTTATATATCATGACCTACGTAAACCTCTTTTCTCATTCTCTCATTCTCTTATTTTTTGAAGGATGAGTGCACTTTATCGTAATTTTCCAAGTTTGGGACCAAATGTTTATATATCGTGATCTTCGTAAACCTCTCTTCTCATCCTCTTATTCTCTCATCCTCTCATTCTCTCATTCTCTCATTCTCTCTACCTTTAGAATATTGTCGTCAACATTAGAGATGAAGTTGGAGTGCTGGAATCAACGGGGCCAAATGTTTATATATAGTGATCTTCGTAAACCTCTCTCTCGGGGGAACGATGTGGCATATACACACGCGCGCGCTCTCATCTTCTCATTTTCTTATTCTCTTATTCTCTTATTTTTGAAAGATGAGTGTATTTTATCGTAATTTTCCAAGTCCGGGACCAAATGTTTATATATTGCGACCTACGTAAACCTCTCCTCTCATCTTCTCATCTTCTCATTTTTGAAAAAATGAGTGCACCTTATCGTAATTTTCCAAGTCCGGAGCCAAATGTTTATATATATCGTGACCTTCGTAAACCTCTCCTCTCATCCTCTTATTTTTGAAAGATGAGTGTATTTTATCGTAATTTTCCAAGTCCGGGACCAAATGTTTATATATTGCGACCTACGTAAACCTCTCTCTCGGGGAGGGAACGATGTGCCACACACATACGTGCGCGCGTGCGTATGCCTCTTATTATTTTCCGTATTGTGACGCAAGCAAACAAAATAATAATTGTTGTTTTTTTAGGATCCCTGGCCCCTATATAACCTCGCCGGGGGTACATGGTGGGGACGAAATCATCACGAGTTTAGATTTGTACTGTGAATGTTGTCAAAAATTTAATCAATATTGTTTATTCTCGATGCTAGAATCTTACATAAATTATTCTCTAAAAACGAAAATTGATAATCCTATGCCAAGCCCCCAAGGCATTCAGGCAATTTCTAATGTTCGCGTGGATAGCCACGCTCGGTAGAATTTTTCCTGTTCCTGTGGAGAAATTGTGTTTCGTCGCTCAATGTAACATTTTCATCATGGACCAAACTATCCACAGCAACCCCTCCCCGAACCTATTCACCTTGCATCCTTTTTCGCCTGAAGAGATTCTATTTTTTTTTTTTTTTAGCTTTCCCACGGTCATGAATAAAAACCCGTCACATCCCTGATAACAATAGAATCAGAAGCGGATGCGGCGGAAGCGAACACAGCAGCATCTTCCGCTTTTTGAGTTTTGTGCTGGGGATCGTCCGTTTCACACACCACACCCTGACGGGGCGTGGAATAGATGCCGAGGGGGAAATGATCGACAATACATGCATACAATATGGAACTGTCAACGTCCTGTTTATTGTTATTTGTCCCCCACAGGATATTGTGCGCATCACAAAAGTTTTTTGTTGAAAAAAAATATAGCATGAGCGCTATAGTCAACAAGGGTTTTATTTGCTAGGACATTGATTATAGCGCTTATTGTGTTTTCACCAAAGAGAGTCGTGTGGAGTAGGATGGAGGGAAGGAGAAAAAGGAGAGGAGTTTTTATATAATGTACCAGTTTCTTCTTTTGTACATCATTATCATAGTGAACGTCAATCGTGGCAGTTTAGTATTCTTAATTGTTTGTCTGACAGTATACATATATATCATCGTGGAGGTTTTAGTGAGCTACAAGTTTTATTTTGAAGTCTCTCTATCTCTCTTGAAAGGTGAACGTCAATTGTGGCAGTTTAGTATTCTTAATTGTTTGTCTGACAGTATACATATATATCATCGTGGAAGTTTTAGTGAGCTACAAGTTTTTTATTTTGGAGTCTCTCTCTATCTCTCTTGAAAGGTAAGTTTTTATTTTTTCATGATATATTAATATTTTTGTTTTGCCTCTGACACACACATATTCAGAGGAGTCATAAAAATTGACACACACTTACATGTCGCATATTTTTAACCTCCTACAACAGTGCACACACACATACATACATACATACTGTTCGCGTCTAATATATATATGTGGAAGGAAAAAATGTCTAGCATTTTTTTCAATTTTTTTTTCTTCTGTTTCAGTGCGCTTCGCCCTACCACCACCACCATCACCACAACCCCCCCAAAAAATTTCTCTGTATATATATATATATAAATAACAGAGAGAAAAAATGGAATCGCAACCAGGTCCCTCCGGTCTTTGCGGGAAAGTGGCATGTCGCAACTGTGGAAAGTTGATTTCTAAACCTAATATTGCTAGGCATTTGAAAAAATGTCGTCGACCGGATCATGATGTTGTAGCCCCGCCGGCAAAAAAATCTCGCATTGATGTGCATGAGGATGGTGCTTTGAATAAAAATGCACGCATCATGACGTATAAATCTGGAAGCGACGAAAAATGTGACTCGAGCATCTTCCTCGACAATGTGAAATCTCTGGTAGTCGATAAATTACGTGATTGCCTCGTCAATGTTGCAATTAAAATTCATCTCGTCTTGACCCTGCTGTATGAGAAAGTTGTCTCGTCCGAGTCAAGCACTTTTAGCTTTTACGTAGGGTGTGAAAGCTTACACGATGACAATAACGAGAATCTTGACGAGATAGTGACACGGCTATTTGAGCACCTGACACAAAAACAAGAAGAGTTTGAAGGTAGAGGAAGTGGGTGGAGTCTTTGCGGTCACAACCACATGTTAGAACTTCGAGTCTGCAATTTCAAACCATTACGCAGCGCTAAAAAAAAACAACAAAAAAACAAAAAAAAAAAAATGCAGTGTTGAACATACAAAGTAATGATCAGAAGAGTTTCCTATGGTCTGTCATCGCCGCATTACACCCAGCAAATAATAATAACCCCGAACGCCTGTCCAATTACAGAGGATACGAGGGAAGATACGAGAATATGATGAGAGGAATTTGCTATCCTGTGCCCCTGAATAAGATCAATCAATTTTTAAAAAACTATAGAGAGGAAAAAGGAGAATATATCGATATTTCTGTGTTTGGGGTTGACGATTCCGGCAATATTCGTGTCTTAAGACCTGCGAGAAGGCAGAATAATGTAATTCAACTCTTGCTTGTAGATGGCCGTTACAGTTTGATACGGAATTTCTCAGGATTAGTAGGAAGACAGATCAGCAAGAATCGCGATAAGATCGAAATTTGCGATCGGTGTTTGAGAATTTTTCGCGGGGGTAAGAAGATGAGAGAACAGCACAAGTGTTTTGGCTCTGTGAATGCAGAACCTGAAGATGTCATGCCGGAACCCGGAACCAAGATGAAATTTCAGAAACATCAGGCTCTTCTCCACCATCCCGTCGTCCTTTATGCCGACTTTGAAAGCTTCCAAGTTCCCATGACGTCTTGCGACCCTGATCCCTCTACCTCAAGCACGACCCAAATTTTTCACCACGAGCCTTGCAGTTTCTCCATCTACGGAGAAAAATTGAATGATGTCATCTTGTATTGCGGACCCGATGCGGCAAAACATTTTGTTGAGAAGATAGCGGAATGCGCGAGAGAACTTGCACCCGGCCTGAAAGGCTCTTACGTTTCTCCACCTGCTCTCACAACAGAACAACAACAGAGACATGACGCGGCGACAAGATGCGAGGAGTGTAACCAGGCTTTCACCCCCGAAAATTACAAGGTCGTCCACCATAACCACCAGAATGGATTATTTCTAAGCACCATCTGTAATTCGTGCAATCTTAAAATTAAGGAGTCGTATTTTGTTGCCGTGTTTCTGCACTACACGGAGAAGTACGACACACATCTCTTCGTCAAAGAGCTCCACAACATAACTTCTCGAATCAGCATCATTCCGAGAACGAGCGAGAAGTATATTACAGTGAGAGTGTGGATCCCTCTCCAAAAAGGAGAAAGTGTGGAAGTGCGAATCCTGGACTCTTACAATTTCCTGTCCTCCAGCCTCGCAAGCCTTGCATCTCAACTTGGCGACGAAGATCTTGTGGCCACCAAGCAAAAATGTTTTTCGGGGAGAGATGAGAATTTGAATCTGTTGCGTCGCAAGGGCGTCTACCCCTACGAGTACGTCAACGATTTCGAGAAATTTGATGAGACGGAACTTCCACCCCGGAAGGCATTTTATTCTCATCTCACAGAGGACGTCTGTTCCGAAGAGGACTACGAACACGCTCGTAGTGTATGGACGGCATTCAATTGCCAAACTTTTCGGGATTATCACGATCTCTATCTCAAATTGGACGTGACTCTCCTCATGGACATTTTCGAATCGTTTCGTAAGAGATGCATCGCGATATACAAGTTGGATCCTGCGTATTTCTTCACCACGCCGGGATTGACTTGGGAATCGATGATGAAATACACCAACGTGGAACTGGGACTTATTGCAGAGAAGGAACAGTATGCTTTCATGGAGAGTGCGATACGCGGTGGCATCGTCCAATGTCCCCGACGCTATGCTCAGGCAAACAATCCTCATACGCCTGGTTACGACGCATCGAAGCCCAACACCTACATCGTCTACTGGGATGTCAACAACCTGTACGGCCACTCCATGTCCCAGTGTCTTCCCATCAACAACTACGGGTGGATGAGCGAAGAGGAACTCTCCTGCGAAGATTTTCTCAACTGGAGGGAAGATAATGAATGGGGTTGTTTCTTGGAAGTGGATCTCGATTATCCCGAAACGCTTCACGAGAAACATCACGGATTGGCCCTGGCCCCCACCAAGGAGAAGCCACCTGGAGGATCGGAGCCAAAACTAATACTAAGCATGGAGAACAAGCGGAATTACGTTCTGCACTACCGACTCCTCCAATTTTACATAAGTCACGGCTTGCAGTTGAAGAAAGTTCATAGAGGATTGAAGTTCCGACAGAGCAAGTGGCTCGAACCGTACATAGCCGAGAACACGCGCCGCAGAGCGCAATCGACATCGCCTGCAGACAAGGATCTGTACAAACTGTTCAATAACGCCATCTACGGCAAGACGATGGAGAACGTGCGTAATTACATCGATGCAATGTTGGTCACGGACGAAAAGAAATTTGAGAAGATCGTCGCGTCACCCTACTTCAAAAACTTCACCATTTTCGATGAGAATCTAGTATTCGTTGAGAGGAACAAGAAGCAAGTGATGCTCAACAAACCGATTGCCATAGGTGCCACCGTTCTTGAACTATCAAAATTGCACATGTACCAATCGTACTACGATCAGTTTCAACCCTTTTATGGAGATAACATCCAAATATGTTATATTGATACGGATAGCTTTATTTTTCTAATCCAAAACACACCAAGCCTCGAACATGATCTGACTAAGATGAAGCATCTGTTTGATTTTAGCAACTTACCATCAGGCCATCACCTACATTCGGCAGAAAACAAAATGACCATAGGAAAGTTCAAAGATGAAGCGGCTGGTAATTACAGCAGGGAATTTGCGGGGCTTCGTGCCAAAATGTACTGTGTAAAGATTACAGAAGAAAAAGAGATCAAGAAGGCGAAGGGGGTGGGAAAAATAAGTACCAGCAAATTTAGCATGCAAGACTACAAGGAATGCCTTTTTCATAGTAAAAGGCAACTCAGCGCCGATCATCGCATTGCAAGTAAATTGCATGATTTGTACACCACGCGCGTAACCAAAGTAGCATTGGATGCAACGGACAATAAGTTACGTGTTCTCGATTGTCAAATCCACACGCGAGAGTGGGGGCACTACAATAAAAGCGATAAATGTGACGTGTGTTAACCGTAACCTCATAGCCATGAAGTCCGCTGTGTCTTTGCCATTCTTCTTCAAAAACAGACGGAGGAAAAGAATGAAAGAGGGAGCCCTCGGGCGATGAAAAATAAGAGTTGAATTTAATGAGCCTCGGTTTGGAGCGGGCTTAACAACATAATAACAGGTTGCAACTTTTCATCGCCCGAGGGCTCCCTCTTTCATTCTTTTCCTCCGTCTGTTTTTGAAGAATAGCAAAGGCACGTGTTAAATAACTAACAAGGACAATGAATCTTTTTGGTTTTCGCAAACAAAGCAACATGGACACTGCATCACCGAATTCCAATAACCTCTTACCTTCCGTGTTATCTAAACTCAATGGTCTACTAATTGTACATCTTAATAGTATATGGACGGAAATAAATAACGATGTGGGCAAGATGTTTTATGTTTTTAATAACAATTTACATTTCTACGAAATTCCGATCGACGGGAAACTTCAAATCACCGTGAATCCGGAGAACACAGGCGAAATCAAAATTTCTACCGGCAAGAACATTTTTCGAATGAAGCACGACAAGATACTTTCTAACATTACGTACGATGTGTCTGCAGGAGATTACCTGTACGTGGAACTCCTCGGAGACTACGACAAACTTATTCCTCTCTTCGTAGAATTACGTATCGTCTATCCTATTATAAATAACCGTTAACCAAAAATGCCTAACGACATTTTCGGCAACACCAAGCGTGTAGACCATGCAGAAGAGATTCTCATGCTGGACGTTCGTGTTAAGAAGTTGAGGACTGATTTGATCGCTTTGCAGGAAACCTTAAACAAAAGTTTAGAGTCGGAAATCGCTACGCTCCAAACGCAATGTCTCGACCCCATTCTGAAAATCGATTCCGAACTGAAAACGCTGATAAAAAATTATGTCGACGTACCTTCTTACGACAGCGTTCAAAATATACAGTTGAACGTGGATTCGCTTCAAAATGATTTGGCCAAATTACAGCAATTTCAATCGAAAAATGAAGATTTGGAAAAATTGAAACTCGAAATCGAAGAACGAACTTCCGCAATAGAAAAGAATTTCTCTGAACTTCAAACCGTGGTGAACGATATTGATGTAGAACGCTTGCATGTCGTCGTTTCCAAATTACAAGAAGAATTCACCGGCACGTTGGAAGAAATTAAATCCAAGTTGCAGACTTTGGAAGATACAATGACGAACCTACCATCGTCGGACGAACTGCAGGTCATCGGTAAAAGCGTCGCGAACATAAAAATTCAACTGGAGGCTTATCAAGATTTCGAACACATTCAAACCACCATCGCTACGCTTCAGGCGTCTCTGGAGTTGATCAACGAAGAAATTAAAAATATTCACGCTGAAGCAAGTGTGTTGACGAGTATTCAGGACACGTTAAGCACAGTTCAGCAGAAGATCCAATATTTGGAAAATTTGAACGTCGAATCCAATCTTACTCATTTTCATCACGTACTGGACAACATACAGGGTGACTTGGAATCGTTACGAACGAGCGTGCCTTCAAGCGAAGATTTGGAAAAATTGAAAACGGCGGTGACGGCACTATCCGATTCGAGTGACATCAAAAGTTCGTTGAGCGATCTCGAGAGTAAAGTGGCCAATCTCCCCACCTCCAAAGAATTACACGCTTTGAAAAGGAACATATCACGTATGCTGAAACGACTGGAAACGGAAACGGCGAACGTGGAACAGATTCGAGACGAACTTGCTTCCCTGGTGTCGACGCTGCCCACTTCGCAGAGCGTCGCCGACCTTCACACGCAGTTTACAGAGATGCGAATCATCGTGAACGATCTTACCGAGAAGAGCTCGAAATTGAATCAAATCGAGAACCTTCAGAACATTGTGGTCAACATCAGAGATCAAGTTGGAGTGCTGGAATCAACGCAGGAATCAACGCTGACCTCTTTCGGTGCCAAGTTGCAAGAACTCAACGAAAGCTACAAGCAGTTGAACGTGGAAGTGAAAATCAAACCGTCATTTTCTACCGTAACGGATACCATAGTCGAACATTTGTTGCCCGTACAAAACACGCTGGGTCAGCTTCACAGCAACCTCGTTAGCGTCGATACTAAATTCGCTAAACTGCATTCTCTGCAAGCCATCGAAATCAACAGCGTACCCAATCAACAGAGAATCTCCACGTTCGTCGAAGGTAACAAACTGTACATGCTACATCCTTATCATCCGTACTACAAGTTTCTCCTCGATGGTACGATTCAGATAAACGAATTTTCGTACTGGTCTCACGGTAGAAAAGCTAGCGTTCCCACCATGACTTTGATATCGAATCGTGGTGTCCAGAAAGCAGGAAACATTCCTCTGGCACGTTGGAACGAAACGCGCAACATATATGAAATACACGAAGACGAAGATCTCACCGTTTTCGACGTGAGTGCCGGCGATAAGCTGATCATTCAAAACACGAGCGAAGTGCCACCCTCTTTGAATCCCATCACGCTGGTGCTTCTCTTCAAACGTAATCTCTAAAAATAATAAAAATGTCTAGGCAGGCCATCGTCCAAGAATTGCATAAACCTGCACGCCGCAACTACAAACGTTTGGCTGTGGTAACCAAGGGAATCGACGACCTCTGGGAAAGTGACCTCGTCGAAATGAGTAGCGGAAAGTTAAAAAACGTACATAAATTGAACAAGGGCAACAAGTACCTCCTCACCGTCATAGACACATTTTCGAAATTCGCATGGGCTCTACCTTTGAAGGCGAAAACGGGAACGTGCGTCACGGAAGCATTCAAGACAATTTTTTGCGAAAGCGGCGGCAGACGACCTCGGTTTCTGCACACGGACAAAGGGAAGGAATTTTACAATGCCGTATTCCAAAAGTTTATTCGGAAACACAACGTTCAACATTACTCGACCTTCAGTGACGTCAAGGCCAGCATCGTGGAAAGATTCAATCGCACTCTGAAATCGCGCATGTGGTCACGCTTCACGCTTCAGGGAAGCTACAAGTGGGTCACTATTCTTCCGGAACTTGTTAACGACTATAATCACACACGGCACGCAACGATAGGCATGAAGCCAGCTGACATTACCAAGTCTGACGAGCAACGTTTAATTTCTAGCGTTTACTGTCCAAAATACACGCCCACGACAAAAAAGGCTAAATACAAAATTGGAGAACAGGTGAGGGTCAGTAAATTGAAGCGAACGTTCGACAGGGGTTTCACACGAAACTGGAGCACCGAGCTTTTTACCGTGGTTCGAGTTCTACCCGGGAACCGTCACACGTATATAATAAAGGACAGTGGCGGTGAAATTTTATTGGGGCGCTTCTATGAAGAGGAACTCTCTAAAACTAAATACCCCGACACGTACCTTATTGAAAAAGTTTTGCGCAAGAGAGGCAACAAACTTTTGGTGAAATGGCTGGGACTTCCGGAAACAAGTTGGATCGATTCAAACGAAGTGATTCTATGAGTACGTGGAATGTTGTGAAACGTTTACCTAATTCGGAAAGTCAAACGAGAAAAAAAAAAGAACGGCGAATTGCTTCCCGACAGCATCCGCTGTCTGATCGTAGGTCCTTCGGGGTGTGGGAAAACGACACTGCTCGTGGACAATTTTCTCCTCGCACCGAATTGGTTAAATTGGAAGAACAGGCACCTGTACGTGTTCTCGAAAAGTTTGGAGCAATCCAAATACCAGCAACTGATGAAACTGTACGATGGTCTGGACATTGCAACGTTCGCCTCGGAAATAAAACCACTTGACGATTGTCGTGAAAATTCAGTCGTCGTGTTCGACGACGCCATCCTGGAAAATCAAAATGAAATTCGCAACTTTTTCACGCAAGGTCGTCACAAAGGAATGGATTGCTTCTACCTAGCTCAAACGTTTTCCAAAATTCCAAAACAGTTAGTACGCGACAACGCTAATTTCATATGTCTGTTTCGTCAAGATCACACCAACCTCAAGCATGCGTACGATGACTACGTAGGCGGAGACATGAACTACAATCAATTTTCGGAAGGCTGCTCTACTTGCTGGAACGGTGACGATTTCGGATTTGTGACGATCGACATGACGAGAAAACCCAACGATGGAAAATACAGAAACAAAATCAACGACTTTCTAAACGTTGCGACGTTGTGAGAAACGACGTATATAAATAACGTCATGACGAAACGAAAAATCGAAGACGAAAATCTCAAGCTTCGCGATTACCTCGCGAAACGCTTCAAAGGTTGGAAATCCGAGAATCGCGGATTCTACGAAGAGAAGAAACGTCAGGATCAACCCGTGATCGATGCCATCAGCGGTCTAGGTAAAGAAATTAAAAGTGTCACGGAACAAAATAAAAATTTGATTAATGAACTCGTACCGCTCGCAGCTAAAAGTTACGCCGTACCCACGCCCATTTCGAGCATTCCTTCGACGCCGTTCGAACTGAAGGATGCACCGGCACGACGTCGAGCCATTGGTAGCACGTCGTCGTCTTCGGATAAAATCGAGTTGGGACCTTTGGCACGAGACTACCTGAGTACGGGGAAATTCGACAAGGATGAAGTGTTCGGATTGTATCCCAGCATGGAAACCGGCGAAAGCGGCGGTGTGGTGTGGAAGATTGGGAAAACGAAGGTGACCTTCGAAGGCAACGACATTAAAGTCAATTTAGGCGACAAGGATAGTTGGAACAGGTATCCGGGTACGGTGGGACTGTGGGAACTCGTCGCCAAAAAGCAGCCGAAAGATTACACCGACGAAGATTACCAAAGTTACAAGGAAATTCTGATCATGACGGATGCCTTGTACCAGAACAACGACGCCTCGCAGAATAGGGTGAAATCGAGCAGCGGCGAGAAGTACAGGAATCTCATCAAACCGATTTGGAACCAGGTCAAAACAGGCAGCGGCGTCAAACGCTACAACACGCTACCCAAAGAATTCGTTTGGGTGGACGACGTTAGGAAACTCGTGGACCGATTGTTGGTGATAGCCGGCGAAGAGAATGCAGGCAACCGTAATTTCTACAACGAGAAGGTTGGCATCGTGGACATGATCAGCACGAAACTTTCCAACTTCATCGTGAACGACGACAAGGGTATAGGTTACCTGATCAAAATCATCAACACGCTGCCTCCGAAATTCTGGAACGTGGCCGAAGGAAAGGGACTCGTGAACGACATCATCAACAAGTTACCTTTTGAGATGCATCTACCTGGCTACCAGTACTGCGGACCGGGTACCAAACTCGAGAAAAGATTGGAGAGAGGAGACAAGGGTGTGAATCCGTTGGACGCCGCATGCAAAGATCACGACATCGCTTACAACGCCACGCAGACGGATCTGGATGCACGTCACGAAGCAGACAGAAAGTTAGAGCACGCAGCTTTCAAAAGGTTCGTGAGTAGAGACGCATCGCTGGGTGAACGGGTCGCCGCACTAGGCACCACCATCGCCATGAACACGAAACAAAAATTGGGGTGGGGTATATAAATAACATACCGTAAAAAATAAACATGTCTCGTATAACTGATTTGCCACCCGAGCTACTATCTAAAATATTCAAAAAGATAGTAAACGGAGATGTTAATAAACTTCTAATCATAGCAAGAACAACGCCGGAATTTCGCATCCCTTGTGAAATGGTTCTCAAGGACCATCTTCGGGAGATCAGCGGCCTGAGGTGCAGTGATCTCAACATTCTGCTTTCGGCTGCAGGGGAAAAATTGAACGAGAGGTCGGACGAACTGGACGAGGCAAGGCAGGGAAGAAGATGGTACACAGTAGATTGGTACAAGTCTATGCAGGAGACGGAAGATATCATTACGCACATCATCGCGTTTTCCGAAGCACGGACTTTCTTCCTCTGTTAAAAAATAATAATATATATATATATACGTGTCAAAAAAACTTGATATATAAATAACACACATCGTGAAAAAAAATAATCTTCGGTATATATAAATAACACACATCGTGAAAAAAACAATTAAATTTCTCTCTAACACTCTGAAATTTTTTTGATATGACGACTGAAAAAATAAGTGAGCTCCAAGCATTAAAACAAATGCTAAATTTGTCATTTGAGTATGTAAAAATTCGGGAATTGGAAGTCGACAAATCTTACACGATAACTTCCGGTTCAATCGTTTCTACCCAGTATGGTCCCAAGGTACGCCTGTTGCTCAACGCACAATACAGTCTATTTTTACCAGATCGATACGCTAACATGTTATCGGATGAGAAGCTATCTATTTTAATCGAAAATAAAACTCGAATCGTGTACAAGGGGACAAAGGAACTTCTTGGCAAGAAAACAAAGCACGTAATAGAATTTGTGTAGCGACTGCGGCGCCGTGAAAAAAAAAATCTCAGAATATTTATATATAAATAACATACCGTAAAAAACTACACAAGAAAAAATCTCAGAATATATATAAATAACATACCGTGAAAATAACACATAGAGCATCAACATGAAGCCCAAGGGTGTCGTGTACCAGATACCATATTCGAATCTAAAAAATCTAGGTACCCTCGATGGGTTACTCACCAAGAAACAACGCGAGAAGAAACGTTCTTGCTTGTCGAAAGGACATGGAATGAAATTGCTGCTCAGCACACCTCAATTGAAAAGGTTGCAGCGTTCGCGGAAACAGCAAAAGATCGGAGGTTTCATATTCAGCATCCCGGCCATCCTGGCAGCATTGGGGGCCGTTGGAAGTTTGGCCGGCGGAAGTGCCGCCATTGCGAAAACCGTCATCGACTCGAAGAAGAACAAGGCGGAATTGGAAGAACAGAAACGTCACAACCTGGCCATGGAGAAGAAGGGGAAAGGTATAACCAAAAAACAAAAAAGCAACCTCGATGCTTTGAAGAAATATAAAAAAAAGAAACAGAAGCACTCACCAACCGAGACATTGAATCTCTGATCGAACCGTTACAAATCAAACACTTCAGAGGAGTTTTCATGTCCGACTCGTTACCTTCAAGCGTCAAAAGAAGAGAATGCGGAGTAGTCAACTTGGACGGCCAAAAAAATCCAGGCACGCATTGGATATGTTACCACAAAAACGATAATGATAAAGCATTCGTTTTCGATTCTTTCGGAGGTGTTCCACCTACAAATTTAGTTTATTATCTGAAAACAAGCAAAACCTCCATATACTACAACGACGAACGCATTCAAGATTTCGGAGACGTGAACTGCGGTCATCTCTGCCTCTCCGTGCTCGCGTTTCTCTCTAAAATAAATAACCCTACGATCGAGGATTTCCAGAAAGCATTGTGGAACCTTAAACAGCATCACTAGGATGGGTGTGTTCCATCTCACGAGCGAATCTTCAATTTTGAAACTCACGCTGCACGATGACATCGTCTATCCTAAATCCGTGGCTCTGCGTGCATTCTACAGCATGTACCTCATACCCAATGTTACGCAGCACAACAACAAAATTAGCGTCGGAAGCGAACACATCGTCGTCACGCCAGGACAATACAATCTTTCCACTTTGCAAGCTCAATTACCCAAAGGCACATATCTTTCTCAAAATTCGGTCACGCACAGAGTGGAAATCCTATCCGCGACGGAGACCGTGGACCTGGGCACCATAGGAGAACTTTTAGGTTTCGAGAACAACACCAAACTCGAAGCTGGCATCAAGCACGTAGCAACCAACATTCCTAAATTCTTGGCCATAGAGACTTTGAACGTACACTGTAACGTGGCGGAAGGAATGATCACGAAATCCTCGGACGGATTAGGAAGTCACAAGCAGACGGGAATCATAGCCACTTTCAAACCAAGTTCCGAGTTCATGGAACCGATCATCTACACGCCCTCTTCGCCGATCTATTTTCCAGTATGCCGCAACCACATAGACGACATAGAGTTGGTGGTGACGAACGAGAAAGGAGACGTGGTGGATTTCGCAGGTGCCATTACGACGGCCATCGTGGAGATCAACGTATAATAAATAACCATACATGTAAAATGGAGCAAATCGAAAGTTACGAATTGCAATCTTTCCCTCCCAACCGTCGCACGTTCGCCAATCTGAACGAAGCAAACAGGGAGATCGAATACGACGTGGACGTAGGCGATGGGTTCATTCATCCTCACAGAGCAGACCTCTACCTTCAATTCGACGTGGTGAAGAAAGAAAGCGGAGACGCGTTTCCCGCAGCAGCAAACTTGATACTCGTGGACAACTTCGTGCCTCACCTGTTCTCGCAGGTGGAGGTGAGGAAACACAACACCGTCATCGACAGAATAGATTATCCAGGCATCACGTCGACGGCAGTGGGAACGTTGAAATTATCCAAAACGGACGCAGCGTACTATCAAGCGGGAGGATTCGAAGCCGGGACCAAAATATCGACGAGAAGTCACACGGTGCTCTTTCCCATGCGTCTGCTTCCAGGATTCTTCTCCGATTACAAGGAGATCATGTGGAAGGGAGGACTGAGAGTCACGTTTCGAAGAGCGGCCAACGACAACGACGCACTGATGCGATACGCTACTTTAGGTCCGGACGGCACCACGCCGATAGCCAACACTTTACCCGAAGCAGCCAAGTGCGTCATCCGGAGCATGGAATTGAGAATGCCGGTGGTGGAATACGAAACGAACTACGCCCTCAAGTACAAAGCGGAGATCTTGAAAAGTCCGCAGGTGCCCATTCACTTTCACGGTTACCAGTGCGTGCAGAAGATGGCGTCGGGAAGTCACATGGAATTCGACGTGACGACGCAGTTCAACAACATACAGTTCGACATGCCAGATTTCGTCGTAGTGCTCTTTCAGACCGGGAGGGACAAGAATCAGGAAAAAGATTCCAGCAAATTCGACGACTGCAAGATCAAGAACGTTTATCTCAAAAATGGACGCAACGAAGTGTTCCCGCGCGAGAATTACAACCTCGACGTGACCAAAAACGATTACCTCAAACTTTACGAAGCGTTCTCGGCTTACAAACGCGTGACCGAGGGAAGCGTGGACATGTACTACACGCCCAGCGAGTTCAAAGCACGGAGACCCATAACCGTCATCAACACATCTAAGAGAAGGCAGGTGGTGGTCAACGATCGAACCAACATCAAGGTCGTCTGCGAGTTCCACGATGCCTTGCCCGAGGATACCCTATGCAGTGTCATCCTGATTGCAGAGAAGTCCTTCGCCTACGACGTGAAGAACGAGAGGGTCACAGAGCAGTTTTAACAAGTTTTTAACATCTTTTCTTGCACAATAAGAAATTTTCTGCACTAGCACAATCAGTTACAATGGCACAATACGAATTTCACTAGTTCAGATCAGTTACAATGTCAATTTCATTAGTTATCACTTACAATATCTTTTTGCACTATAGCACGAGACAATCAGAAAATTTGCACAAAAAATTTGTTGTTGTTTTTACGCGTGAAAATTAACAATAAAATTTCTTTTTATTGTTTCAGATGCTGTCGAACATCAAAAACACATACACACACACACTAAAAAAATAAGCATGCAACTTTATTTGTAACACACACACATACATTCTCCATCTTCATCAAGAAAATATTATAATAAACATAATTATTTTTATCTATCTCATAATAAAACTCTATATCCAAAAAATATCACAACATCAAATAACACTAGAGTCGTTAGTACACGTTGCATGCATTACGGAGGTCCTCTGTAGGGTTTCATGGAAGTTTGGGGGAAAAAAAAAAACACGTGAAACTCTACAGAGGTGCGGTAATCTATAACCGCAGCCATTAGAAAACTTTTACATTTTTGGTTGGGCACCACGCACCCTGGCGAGGTTATAGGGGCCAGGCATCCTAAAAAACAACAATTATTATTAGTTTGTTTGTTTGTGTTACAATACATAAGCGCGCGCACGTATGTGTGTGGCACATCGTTCCCTCCCCGAGAGAGAGGTTTACGTAGGTCGCAATATATAAACATTTGGTCCCGGACTTGGAAAATTACGATAAAATACACTCATCTTTCAAAAATAAGAGGATGAGAGGAGAGGTTTACGAAGGTCACGATATATATAAACATTTGGCTCCGGACTTGGAAAATTACGATAAGGTGCACTCATTTTTTCAAAAATGAGAAGATGAGAAGATGAGAGGAGAGGTTTACGTAGGTCGCAATATATAAACATTTGGTCCCGGACTTGGAAAATTACGATAAAATACACTCATCTTTCAAAAATAAGAGAATAAGAGAATAAGAAAATGAGAAGATGAGAGCGCGCGCGTGTGTATATGCCACATCGTTCCCCCGAGAGAGAGGTTTACGAAGATCACTATATATAAACATTTGGCCCCGTTGATTCCAGCACTCCAACTTCATCTCTAATGTTGACGACAATATTCTAAAGGTAGAGAGAATGAGAGAATGAGAGAATGAGAGGATGAGAGAATAAGAGGATGAGAAGAGAGGTTTACGAAGATCACGATATATAAACATTTGGTCCCAAACTTGGAAAATTACGATAAAGTGCACTCATCCTTCAAAAAATAAGAGAATGAGAGAATGAGAAAAGAGGTTTACGTAGGTCATGATATATAAACATTTGGTCCCAGACTTGGAAAATTACGATAAGATGCACTCATCTTTCAAAAAATAAGAAAATAAGAAAATAAAAAAATAAGAGGATAAGAGAAAGATGGGAGGATGAGAGGAGGATGAGAGGAAGATGAGAGAATAAAAAGAGAATGAGAAAGATGAGAAGGATGAGGGGATGAGAGCTCATCTTTCACTCATCACTGCCTTTTTGCACCCGTGAAACATCGTCAGCGTAATAAATGAGGCACGGAACAGGGAGAGAAAGTGAGTTTTTCAACTTTTTGTGGTCGTTTGGTCAAGAAATCAGAGTTGCAGTGGGAGTCACAATTTTATACTACTAATACCCACCTGTTTTTCAGACCATAGTGCCGTAATCTTGGCGATAAATGTGGATATACCAATAGTACCTAGAGGGTATGGCTACTGGAAATTAAATGCTTCTATCCTTACAGATGCAAATTTCCAACGAGCCTTTCAGGACCAATGGAATGTATGGGAAGCACACCGTACCAGACAAAGTGATTTCGCTGGTGGGATGAAATTCTTAAACCAGGCATAAAACGGTTTTGTCTTAGTTATTGTAAGGAACGTTCTAGTGACTGGAATAATAAATATAATTTTTATTACCGTGTGCTGCGTGAACTTATTCATGAAGCCAGTGAAGGGAAACAAGTGCAAACAGAGGTAAAACGTGTACAAGCTGTACTGCTGAGGATGACAGCTGAAAGACGACAAGGTGTAAAAATTCGCAGCAGACTCCTCCACTTTGATAAAGAAGAGGTTGCATCTATAAGTCATGTGCTGCAAGAAAGACACAATGCGAAAAGACAATTTATTAGCGAAATAAACGATAATTCTGAAATTAAAATAAAAACAGCCCCGGAAATACGTAACAGATTTTACAACTATTTTGAGAATCAATTTTCCAAACCAATAACACATAATGTAGATTTGACGTATAACTTGGAATCCTTGTCCGAGGTCCTTGACGATGAGGAACGTGAGCAATTAAATAACGACTACACAAGCGAAGAAGTATTCCGTGCGGTTAAGTCGGGGAAGCCGTTTTCTGCACCTGGTCTGGATGGGATACCAAACAAACTCTACCAAACATTTTGGACGTTGATGGGAAAGACACTAACTGAATGGATAAATGCAGTGTTCCGAAGGTATAAAATGGGAAAATCCTCAAATACTGGGATTATAGTTTTAATACCAAAATGTGTGAAACCCACTGAAGTTGGTCAATATAGACCCATTACCCTCTTATGTACTGATTATAAAATATTCTCTCGCTGTATGCTAGGCAGACTGATGCCCTATGTAGAAAAACTAGTTGGAGATACACAATATGTTTTTGGTATGAACAAGAAAATTACAAATGTCTTACAAATGCTTCGTGAAGTGCTTACCTGTTATACATAGAGTCAATAGCAATAACCATGATAATGCTATATTAGCAATAGATTTTGAACGAGCATTTGACTCGGTACACCATGATTACATATTTAATGTGCTTCAAAAGTACGGTATACGTGGACATTTTTTGTCAGCATTTAAAAGCCTTTATAGTAACGCAACATCCAAAATACAAATAAATGGATTTATGACAAGAGAACTTCCTATTCACAAGGGAGTAAGACAAGGTGACCCATTATCGATAATATCTTTCTGTATCTCATTGAGACCCCTCCTTTCTGCATTAGAAAAGCAAGTACAAGGCATCACCATACAATCTATAAACACAAAGGTGTTGGCCTATGCTGATGATGTCAATGTATTAATAAATACGCAGTCTGATATTGCTGCAACGTCTAAAGTATTACAGGAATTTTATCCCCTTTCAGGGCTCACAGTAAATCATAAAAAATCAACTCTTATGCATTTAAACCCGGATATAACTTACCCTCAGAGCGGAGAATTTCATGTTGTTCAATCGATAAAAATACTTGGAATAATTTTCGCGCGCTCCCTTCAACGAATGATCCAGTTAAACTATGACAGAGTGATAAATTGTGTTAAAGCAGTTCTACAAATGAATAAATTTCGAATACTTAGTATACAGTCAAGAGTGACGTTTGTACAGGTGTACGCACTCTCCAAGGTGTGGTATGTAGCAAAAATCCTCCCGTTGCGGCAACTGGATATTTTTAAGCTCAAGAGTGCTGTGAACTGGTTTGTCTGGAACGGTCAAATCTTGCGTGTAAATCACGCAACGCTTTGTTTACCCTATGAAGAAGGGGGAATGAACCTTGTAAACGTGGAATATAAAAGTCAGGCTCTACGTATTCAAGCTGATGTAACGACACTGATTCAACACCCAAACAGCCTCACTTGTAAAGTTCTGAGACACGCCTTGGACAACATTCAATTGGAGGCCCCCATTGATGTTACAAGACTTCCAGACAGATTATAGCATTTTAAGAATACAATAGTGGATATCAGTTACGCTTTAATACAATCTCCTATCCTTCCAACGCAAGAGACGTCAAAAATATATAGAAGAATGTGTTCACTATCAGAAAAACAGAGTAAAATTGTAGATCGGAATCCAAGAGTCAATTGGCGGGAAGTATGGAATAATATACAGGCCCGCCACCTTACGTTAAGAGTCAGATCAGCGTGGTATATAATTGTCAGTGGCGTAGCGTTATAGTACGCCCATACGCCCGGCGTTCCCTAATCTAAAATTTCAAAAATACGTAAATGCTGTTAATATAAAGTAAATCATGACTAATATCATATATGTTTGACCTTCATGTCATTATAATAGCTATTAATCCGCCTGCAACGCTCCACTAACAACACTCGTTCCAGCATTTTTTCAATGTCTTTCCTGCCTGGACGCCGGGCAGGTTCGGCGTAAAGAACTCTATATTCCTTGCTGCCTTCCTGGAGGGAAAGCTTGGATATCTACAGCACGCGGGGAAATGCACTCTCTTACGCCAGCGTATGGAGCAGAGGGCTACGTGATTGGTTCATGTGACCCTTCCTGCCTTCTGAAGCAGACGACAGCGGTAGAATTCCTACCCGGTTCTTCGTGCTCGTGCCACTCGTGCTATGTGATGCTACAATACGCAATATTGACTGACGTAACTTTACCAAACTCAAATATACCATTTCTTAATGACCATTGCATTGTATAATTTATCGCACGAACAGCGATGTGTATTAAAAACTAAAAGATCAACATAGTTTTTGTCAAATAAGTTGGTGAAGTCCTCGTGGTAGAAGTTCAGCCTGTGCCTGTTCTACCACTTAACCCGCAAAACTATTTTTTTAATTATTATTATTATATCGTTAGTATTTAACTGCTTAATATTGTGTCAATGGAAATGTTTAGCATTCATTTGAGAACTCTTAACATCGAATGGTCTCTGGACAAAATTATTTTAAAATGTTTATCACCATTCCAAGATGCAATAAACAGTGGTCTGAATTACTAATCGGCACTGTTACGTCAGTAGAGTGTACGATAGTTGGATCATCCACCCACCTCCGTGTCATAGTGTTTTGCACAGCGCGCCAAGACGACAGAGGCCCCTGATTCGAATCCTGGGGTGAGCACGGGTGTTCTATGTGAGTGTCCCTTCTTCAACATCATCACTCATATTCGTATTCGCGATTAACCAAAAGTGGTAGAAAAGCGAAGTAAAATAAACCAAATCAATCAGTAGTTGGATCATCCACAACAATGACGTCTACTGTTGTTCGGAGGCGCTTGAGATTCAGGTAGGTTTTTAATGACTTGCATCATGCAGAAAGGTATAAAAAAAAGGTATAAAACGCCAGAGTTCAAAACATTTGTGGCATAGTGAAGCATCTCATTTTCTAGCTAAAACATGCATGGGTGATGTTTTATTGAAAACCCATCTACCTTCAAGCAAATGATACCTGTGGCGACTAATTCCATAAGAAAACGACGTATTAAGCAAAAAAGGGCTGACCCTTCCTTCGGACTTGGCGTTCCTACTCGAAATGCCCATGCTACGCCACTGATTGTACACCAAATATTCATTACTGGAGTTAAACTTTATGATATAAAATTACTAAATACTCCAATATGTGCTACATGTAATGTACAAGATAATTTAGTGCATAAGCTTAGTGAATGTCAAATAATCCAAAAATCATGGTTATATATCAAAAAAGTTGTGAGTACAATTTGTCGTACATCAGAACGTAACATTTCAGTAGATATACTTTTGTATCCTTCCTTTGCATATTATCCAAGAACAAAACGCCACAGTGTACAATGGCTCTTAGGCCAATATGCCCTTTTTGTATCCATATATAGGCAACAAGATTTTCACACCCAATTTATCAATCACCTGCACCAGGAATACCAAATGATCCCTCGTTGTAAAAGAGATATGTTATATGCAAATTTCCTAAATGTAATGTTCACTTTAAAATGACCTAAAATGTATAACATGCACAATAATATGTAATAGTTTCAAATAAAAAAAATTAAAAAAAGTCGGTAACGCGTTTAATAAAAAGAAAAAAGTGGTTAGCACATTGTGCTGCGACGCCAAGGGTCCCGGGTTCGAATCCCGCTTTGTTGTTTGTGAATGTTTGTTTGACACTTGAATTTTTTTTGCATTTACCTGTGTACCAATAGTGTATGTCAAAATTACAGTGCGTCCATTTCGATCTTCAGCCGAGAGATCGGGAGAAGCGTGGCGGGCGGCGCTGACGGAGATGCCGACATTTGCGGCCTGTAGTAATACCCGCTTATTTTTATGGACATACGCAGACATTTATATAAATATTGCAAAACGGGCACTAACCTGTGTTATAATTTATCATCTGTAATTCATCCAAGTTCTGCCCTTATATACACAAAAAAATACGCTTTAGAAACGATGTTAAGAGCCATGGATAATAAAACATTTTAATCATAATTTTGACCAGTAACGTCCTGCTTAAGTTTATATCCTTGAAAGAGTTTTGTGGCGATGGGAATCGTTTGGAGGTTTCGAATGTGCAACACTGTATCAAGATTACGCTGCAGACGAAACCGTTAAAAGTGAATGGTTTTCGTGAGCTTCCTTGCAATCCGAAATCTCCGAGCTCGAGTTTTTTTGTTCCTTCGCGACTAGATGAAGACAGAGCTGTGAATATAGTGGCGAGCAATGTAAACCAAGAGCGTGTTAATTTCGTACTGTGCGCAAGAGTGTTATTCTTGGTTACTTGCAGTTACTTGTTTGTGTTATTGCAGTGTGTATGTGTGTTGTGTCAGTGAGACGATTGGAATGCCAGCCGCAAGGTTCACGTTAGAACAAAGAATTCTTATGTATGACACTTACGTGAAAACAGACTCGTGTCGAGACGTGTGTAGGCAATTTGTACAGAAATTCCCAGGCGTTTCAACTCCACATAGAGATACGGTTAGACATCTTGTTCTTAAATTACGAGAAACTGGATCGTTAAATTTTAAAACACCTAAGCAAAAACGACGGATTCTAACCGAAGCAAAACTCGATGATATTGGTGCAGCGTTAGAACGTTCTCCAAACAAACCTCTACGCCGTGTTTCAAAAGAGGTGGGCGTGTCAGCATCATCGGCAATTACAGCCACTAAGCTACTAAAATTAAAACCGTAATCTTATAACACAGGTTAGTGCTCGTTTTGCAATATTTATATAAATGTCAGCATATGTCCATAAAAATAAGCCAGCATTACAGGCCGCAAATGTCGGCATCTCCGTCAGCGCCGCCCGCCACGCTTCTCCCGATCTCTCGGCTGAAGATCGAAATGGACGCACGGTATTTGAATCTTGAGACTTGAATTTCTTTTCTACAGAGTCTTAAACATGTACTTTTTGTTAAAAATGCTCCAACGTCAGGGTTAAATATCTCTGGTGAGCAGTTGCTAAAAATCTGAAATTTGTGCACAACACAGAACTCTATGATAAGTGACTTCAGTTAACATTTTGAGTTTGAGATTTATTTGGTTTAGGAGATACGGTCATGCAAACCTCACGAAAAATTCAATAATTCGCATTACATAAGGTATGTCCAATTTCATTTCTTATTAACATGTTGTTTGTTAAAATTCTGCAAACTGTAACTCGTAATGTAAATGAACAACATTAGAATCCTGAAATGGATCCGCAATAAAGTATATATACGAGGGCGTGCTGAAAAGTAATGCCTCCTACCATGTGCGTATTTAAGGGGGGTTCAACGGGTCCAACCCCCCTTATGGTTCAGTAAAATTACCAGATTACCTGATCTATCCCCTTGTTCATAAAAATTATTTCGGACTTCTAATATTCTCCTAAATTCGATACGTATAGGACGGGATACGGATGGGAAGGAAATTACGGAATTCCACACACCAGATGGGCCTGCAAACCAAATGTCTGCAATTACCTGATAGCTTCTGAATTTCTGCTATAAGAAACTGCATTGGGACTGTCAAATCAGTTATAATTTTTTCCCTCGAGTCTTCTTATAGGAATTTGGTTTTTAAGAACGCAGTGCAAGAAAACCAGGGAAACACCGCAACATTCTCAAGTTATTTGACACAAGATGAAAAGTTGTTGTTGTTGAGTTGGTGTTTTAAGTCCACTTTATGCACAGTAAGGTTAATCGGGACTGGACCTACAGTTTAAAGTAGAATCCGAACCACCTGTGTCTCTACTGGGTATCGAACCCGGGACCCCTTGATTACAAGGCGACGACGTCAAGATGAATAGAAAAGTATCAATACTAAGTAGCGTGACTTGTGGAAATGTATTCACTAATTGTAGAAACTTTACAGACTTTACAATTTACTATAGGTCGTTTCTACTCTTACGGCGGCCGGTCCTAGTTCTGGCAATGGAAGCGGGGAGCGGGGATTACGCCGCAGACCAACCAGGCAACAACGGAGGCGCCAAGAGACACGGCGCAGTGGGAAGAAGTACTATGTGAACCTCATTCTACTGGCCGGTGCGTTTCTTATCGTGCTGGATTTGTCGCTTCGCCTCTCCCCTTCCCTTGCCAGCATTAGGATCGGCCGCCGTAACAGTAGAAAAGATCTTTAGAAGAGAAATATTTCAGCAAGCTCACCAGTTTCTTCACTGTGTAACCTGTGGGGAGATTGTTCTAACCAAATTGTTTTCATGCAGTGCAAGATTATGTTGGACACCTCAAAAGGTGGACTGTTCAGTACTGTGAGCATGAGAGTATTCTAATATATATATATATATATATATATATATATACATAATACACACACACACACACACACACACACATATATATATATATATATATATATATATATATATATATATATATATATATATATATATATATATAGTGCGCGTGCGCGATTTGTAATTAATACACTTACAAGGGAGTTTATCTAAGTGTTCCCATTCGATTTCCATGAAATTTGGCAGGTGTATAGAGGGGCCCAAAGGAAGAAGTCTCACATTTATGTGTGTTTCCATTTCCAATACATTCGAATAAATACATATTCGTTTCAATGGCATTTACAAAATCACCTCTGACATTTTATGTTAAACAAGTAAGATTATTTTTGTGCACGAGTGTGTTAGCCGATGAATAGCAAATTATTTTAGGAACAATACTTGAAAAAAAATCTTTTAGGACTAACAAATGAAAAATTTCTTTGTAATAGAAGATCATAATACCTTTTAAGGTGTGGTAATATTATAATGGGATTGAGATACGAAACTATCGGATCCGGAACTTTCGGATCCCGATCCAGATCCGGTATTTACTTTTGGATCCGGATCCGTTTGGCCATCCAGTATATATATATATATATATATATATATATATATATATATATATATATATATATATATATATATATATATATATACACACACACACAACTAAGAGAGAGTTCTGAGAACTTTGAGAACTTTAATGAAATTTAATCCAAAGCAGAGAAACTGCTTGGAGACTATGATGAAGAAACAAAGAGACCTAGAACACCCAGCCGTGAAATCTTAAGGAATAATGCATCAGCTGAGAGCACAAAAGAATATCACAACGTAAACTTTCGTTGTCCATTTTTTGACCATTTTGTAGAATTGAACTCGCGTTTCTCTGAATACAGTCAACACATTGCAAAATTGCAACAACTTATTCCAAAAATGTGAAATGTCTATCCCTCATTCATTGGAACAGTGTGTCAAAATGTTGGATGGCCTGGTTGTTAGATTGGATTTTGATAGCCTGATCATACCTAGGCCTGCTATACGTCTCGGATTTTCCGGGACAATCCCGGAATGATATCGTTTGTCCTGATGTCCCGAATAGTTTCTTCGGGATGCACAAATGTCCTGGAATCCGGTGGGAAAGAAGAAATGATTAAGACAGAGGCGGCGACAGAAATTTTCGACCGGGTGGGCAGAAGGGTGGGCAGTATTAATGTAAGACCACATGTGAGTTTTACATATTATTATGCAAAAAATACAAGGCGCGTACTCCATTTTATATATTCGGCCAAGACAGAATTTGTGATTGGTAGGCAGTGGTGAAGAAGTTAATTAGTTTTTCATAATTCTACTGAGCATGGCATTTTCATAACATTAATTTTTAACTGAAAGAAACGTAGCTTTCTCGTTGGGAGTTAACGATCACTTTTCTTGGCTTACAAGGTTTTTTACAACTGGCAAATGCATATGAATGTTTGGATTAAAAGGAATTTCTTATTAGGAAAGTTTCAAAACACACGGAAAAAATCAATTCTTCCATCATTCTGTATAAAGTTTTCTTAGGCTAAAGAAAGTCATTATGACAAAATATCACGGAAAATACAAGTAGCATTGAAAAATCTGTTCAGAATTGAAGGGATTATTTGCTAAGCTGATATTTGATTTCTGAAGTCAGTCTTGGTCTCTCTCATGCGGGAGAAATAATAAACGTACAGTTAGATGAACACATTCATTTATGTAACAAATAGTTTCCTGTTGTGGAAATCGATTTTGGCAACAAGGAATTTATCAAAGTTGGTCATCGCATCCCGTAATTCATCTCTTTTTCACAGATTACCTGGGCTTCAAGGGATGACTCTTTCAAACTCAAATGTCAACCTCTCTTCTACATAATACACCATGGAAACTTAATTTTGCAGACCAACGAGTCTCTGGCGCCTGGAACCTCAGTCAAGATAGTCATTTGTGGGGTTTGTTTGTGTTTGAGTTCGTTTTTGAGTCCACTTTATGTACAGAAAGGCTAATCGGGACTGGACTTACAGTTTAAAGTGGGATCCGAACCACTACGTGCCTCCACAGGGTATTGAACCAGGGACATTATCACTAAAACAACAAGGAGACCCCGTTTGTGGGTTATGCTTCGTGTGCCTATGTGTGTTTGTGTGTTTGCCCCTTCATCACTTTTATCTAATCATCATTCAACCTCTCGTCGTCATTAGCTACAACTAACAGAAAAGTGGCTTGAAATAAAACAATCAGTTGAATCAGCCACAGCATACTCTTCCACAAATGAAGATTTATTAGTTCTTAGCACTTCGAAAACTGAGTTAGTGGTTTCAATTCCACAGGGTTTCATTTTTGGATCATGGCAGCTAACTCCGTGAACAATGATACTGTTTTCCGTAACTTTCAAATAGTTCTGTCTGTAAGTGGAAGATATATTTTTATCCTCGGGCAATACTTCTCTTAAATGGACGCACCTCCTGTTTTGATAAGACGACACGTTTGGTGTGAGCTTTTGTATGTTCTCTCCAACGGCATAATGCTGTCGCCTTGAAATTAAAGGGTCCTTGGTTTGAACCTCGCCGGTGGAAGAACACTACATACTAGTTCTGACCACACTTTGAACTGTAGGTAGTGATTTGCGTCTACGCGTAAACAACGATAGTCTACATTCTACACGTAGACTATTTTATACACGTAGATGACGTAATCTATGTAAACAACATGGCGAGAGGTGATAACTTAGCAAAGGGCGCCGTGAAAGTAAAACAAAATTATACTGCTTATCAGTTGCTGATATGTGAGGAGAACTTTTCATACTCTTTCTTCCAAATTCGAACAATTTCTCACCTAGGAAGATACCTAATATAGGAAATATTCTAGTGTTTTATGGGGAAAAGACCACTCTTGCCTCACGACTGCCATCTGTTGCATTTTTTTGCATACTATTTATCTACTTCCATAGTTGATGATAGAAGAGAAGAGAAATTTTGTTGTAAGTAGGATTCTTTTCATTTCGTTTAGAACCAATATAGTTGAAAATGTCACTTTCCTTTCATGAAATCCTTGAAAATTAATTTTAATGCACTTTAAATTGTCTACGTAGTCTATGTAAACTACAACCCAATGTAATCTACGCGTAGATTACATGTAGACAACGCACGTAGACGTAAACTTATAGTCTACGGCACATCACTGACTGTAGGTCTAGTGCCAATTAGCCTATATCTTAGTATAAAAGTGGGCTTACAAACAAACAAAAACGTCTTCCGGATATTGTGTGACAACTTATTTTCTTAAATTCAGCTTTATCTACAGATTCGGTTGAATCTTTGATGCTTCCGAAGTTTAAATCATTATTATTGTGCCTGATTATAATTATAAGTCTCTGATGCCCTCAAATCAAAGTTTTCCTTCCATCCCTTCCCTCTTTTTAATTCTATGTAAGTTAGTCACATGATTGCATAACTGACAGGCAAAACTGATATCTGGATAGAGGTTCTCATCAACTCAATAATTATGTAGCTTCTTTTCAAACCTACAGAACTGTTATATCAAAATCTATTTATCTCAGTATTGTAGTGATGATTGTGATTGCTTCTTATTAGTATAATGAAAATAAATATTATTTTGGCTATTTGAAGATGACAAGTGCATAAAAATTGTGATGAAATAAGGAAAGGGACACATCAAATTGCCCATGTCTTTTCTGGTATTTCAATGTAGACCTAATTAAAAAGACGAAATGATTTGTGTGTTGCTGGAGGAAGCAATGCAAAGAAGATAGATTACTTTCATACCCAGGTCGGAATTGTCGGAATTTATATATGTGTAAGTCCAGAACTATCATCAAGAACTCCCACCCCCTCTACACAGTTTCAATTCGAACTTTTTGGTTAAGTTATGTCAGATAGTTAGTTATACTTCCATATTTTTTACCACATTCCAAGTATCTATTTTCTTTCATTATGTTGCCCTTTTCAAAACATTTTGACCCCAGTGCAGGTGCGGAGCTCAGCCCTCACGTCCCCTCGCCCAAAATCCTGATCTAATCTTCATTATACCTCGCATAATTTTGTGCCTCCCACAAAAAGCCTCGTAAGCCTACTGGCTGCTTCTAATCATATAAGTGTTCATTGGACCACAGTTTTTGTTTCAAAAGCTCTGGTAATTCGTTTCAATTTACAATGACCAAGTTAATGACGTTGAAAGAAAATTTAATTAATTTCATTCAACGTAATATTTTTTCTCCAACTTTCCTAAACTTATTCAATAGATCAATGTTTCAACAAAAGACAGTAAAGCTTTTCTGGGGTGATAATATGTAAATATTTCTAGTGTATATAATATTCACAAGTAAAATATACATGGAATACACTGATATATTGAACATCATTCATATTTACCATAGTGTATATACTTGTTGAATTTTATTGGGTGGGCACAGTAATTTTTGGGTGGGGGCTTGCACACCTGTGCCCACCCCTGTCGCCTTAAGACTATACTTTCGTCAAATTTATTTATATTTAAATGCGTAACATTAAAAGGCTCATTTTACTAAGCAATCTAACTGTATGTTGAACCGCTCGCTCCCTCGATAATACAAGAGTTATCGAGTTACAAAAAGATGCCGCAAAGATATAGCGTCGCCGTCTGCTAGCATCACTGAATTTCAGTTGCAAATCTCTTCCATTGCATAGTAAGCTGTTTACTGTAAGCAGTCAGTACTTGGGTGTCCGCACTGTTCAGTCCGCAGTTCTCAAACAAAGTTTCGATATTGTGAGATAGCACTAGCAGCTTAGTTCATTATGGCACCGAAAAGGAATTGCAAGATTAGTGATATACTTCGAAGTAGATTTCTGTTTCTTTCTAAGAAGTGTAAAGAATATCATAATGGATATGTACTACATACACACACCTTTGTCGGGTCCAGCACCGCCCCCCAACAAGTTTCCGGTCAGCATTGTCCCAGAATTTTACTTATGAAATATAGCAACCCTGATCATACCAAAAGTTGACCCCCCCCCTTACGTGAACTATATATACGCCCATGCCTCCCACTCTTTTGTTACTGTGTAAACGCATTTTGGATTTGAGCAACCATGCATTGTACTTATCAGATGTTCCCGCTTCTCCATTGACGGTTTCAAACTTCTATCGCTATTTTTTTTCTAGGAGGTGCTGACTATAGCGAGGAAAATGGCAGCTTGTAACCATGCAATGTCGTTGGAGTTCCTGAACCAGCGTGCGGTGATCGAGTTTCTAACCGCAGCAAATGTGCCCACAATTGACATTCAAAGGAGAATAAAAACCTCAGCTGAAGAACTCACAACGTGTGTGACAGAATGGAGTGGAAGACCGCGACTGCAACTGATGGAGGTCATCGAAATCGTGTTGATGAATTCATTAGAAAATTGAGCTCAGAGAAAAGACTGCCTGTCATGAAAGCAAAGATATTTTTACCACAAGAAAGCAGGGGGGGGGGTGAGTTCTTTGAAAGAGGAAACGTATTATATTATCGCCCTGAGCTTAAGAATTTCTAGGTAGGGTTCTGTAATGTCTCGTGAAACAATAATTGAATCGGTCATATGGCTGGAGCATGTTATTTGGTTTGCCAAGGTTGAATTTTCTATATTTATCTTAAGTTGTGTAACAATTTGTGTTAAATACTCAAATTGTGAGTTTTATAAACCCATTCACAAACACTATTTATATGCATATTTACATAATTTAATTTACTACATTTAACCAATGTGCTAGCTTTAAGTTTTTTCGAAAATCGATTAATTTAAAAATATGGACAGTTTAACATGGTATTTCATTCAAATAGACATCAATTATTACTTATTCATCCAAACTCTTCTGGGGAGGATTATGATGAACGATTTTAGGGGCGGTCTTGAGTGATGGGCACCCCTGTTTATGGAGGAGGGGCAGATCAAGTGTGTTCAGTAAAGCTAAGAAAAAGTTACTTTCGGTAGACACGCTGTCGTAATTAAATACTTTGTGGGGATTTCGATATTTATTTATTTATTTTATTTATTTATTTATAAGCAATCCCATAACAGAGCAATGCTCCAATTACAATGCGATATCACAAACCCAGTACTCACATTATGCAACACTAAGGAATTATGCAAAGGAATTCGAAACACTGAGAAGAAGAAGAAATGAACTACAATGTGAAGAAGATATATTGCTGCGGAGTTCTAAGAGTTATTGTACTTAATTCAATGAGACAGCCAGTTTTGGAGAAAGCTCATGAGAATCACGATGGCATAGTTGAAATGAAGTTGTTATTGCGTGAAAGATATTGGTGGCCTGGCATAGACCAATGTATTGAACATCACGTAAAATCGTGCAACGTTTGTAATGCTGTGAAACCCGACACCAAAAAGAAAGAATCCAATGATTGGAAGGAAGTAACTAAGCCGTGGGAGAGAGCACACATGGATTTCTTCTATTTTCAAGGAAAAGTTTTGCTTCTCGTTGTTGACGCATTTACTAAATGGTCAGAATGTGAAGTTGTATCTTCTACATCATTCAGGGATGTGAAAGGATTTATGTCGAGACTAAGTTCAAGGTATAGTCAGCCATACACCTTAGTTACGGACAATGGTCCTCCCTTCCAATCTGCAGAATTCAAGAAATATTGTGAAGATCAAGGGATTGCTTTGATGCATTCACCGGCTTATCATCCGGCTAGTAATGGACAAGCTGAGAGACACGTACAAATTATTAAAAGTGCTCTGAGATGTAAATTATACGAAACTAGAAGAGATGACAAGCATTTTGATTTAAATAATGCTTTGCTAGATGTGCTACATAATATCCGAATGGCTCCAAACACCGTTAATTTGAAATCTCCTGCTGAAATGATGTATGCATTTGAGCCGAGGCCGAAAGATAATGTAGATCGGTTGCAGGATATTTCTGATAAAAACAAACGCAAGGATACCAGAGGAGGTGTCGAAGTTTGGGTGAAACTTGCCAACCGAGATTCCAGTGGTGCATCCTATGTTCAAGGTGAAGTTGTCCGGAGAGCAGGGACATATACTTGGTATATTAAAGTTGGTAAAGATGTTAAGTTAGTGCATGGAAACCAGATAAAATGGAGGAATGTGAGAGAAAATAAAAGAGGAAATCATCATGATAGTGATGTAACAGGCGATAAGAATAATGATGCATCTTCAGAAGTCCACGAAGGAAGATATTTAGATGACAATGATATGTTTAAGGATTATGAGAGAGGAGACAATCATGAAGTGATGGAAGAAGCTGCAAGAGAGAACATAGATTTAGATAGACGTAAAGCAGCAGAGTCAAGAGTGTTAAGGAGAAGTCAGAGGCAAAGTAAACCACCTGACAGATTGGATTTGAGTGATTATGGTAAAAAGAAGTAAAAAAAAAAAATAATAAAACCAAAATTTTGCGAATGCAAAATATCATCGGCGCCGGGGAATGTCGTATGTGTGACGCTCATTGTGTAAATAGTCTGTATGATCTTTGAAATTGTGGATATGTGTATAAAACAGATTGTGTTTTGTCTTGTATAAATGGAGTTCATTATAGTTTGTTGAATGGTAAATTTGAGGTTAATTCAATAATGCTGAATTATGTCTGCATATAATTTATAATGTATTCAACACCTTGTGTGAGATCTGCATGTGTTCCAAATACACATCAGCGCCATAGGCCTTCGGGAGGATGGTCACCCCTGTAGCTCAGCCCTATAGTCGAGGAAAAATAATGTCGTCTGGTGAACTAATTGCAACAGAAATTAAACCAACTGCCCCTATAGTAAAAAAAAAAAATTGTGAGAAATCCGATTTTCAAGAGTACCATGCTCTCTGACCTGTAGGTTCGCCGCCATCTTGAAAAATGGAGCCAAAAATTAATTTTGAAAAGTAAAATAAATAATATCTCGAAAACGGTGCATTGTACACAAAAAGTAAAGATAACCAAAATGAAAGAGCAGAAAAATTGCTAAATTATGGTTTTTGTTGGATAGAGCTACCATAATTTTAATTTAATTACAAGGCTTCAAAAATTGTATTTAATTTTTAGAATTAGCATAAAGGTTGGTTTCCGACCCAAATAACAGCAAATATGTAAGAAACTAAGTAATTTAAGTTCTAAAATCACTGGACCAATTTCATAGATCATGATTTTCTCGAAAGAATGGTTTTTGTTTCGTGTCTTTAGAGTTAGGGGTTGAGGAGAAATGTAATTTAATACAGAGTCATGTGATTCCCAGTATTTTACGTGTTCCATTTCTTATGATATTGGGGTGTACGTAATATTTTTTTCTGCAGTGTTTCGTTCACTTGCGTTTGTTACATGTAGTTTTTGTTGTTTAAAAATGTATGCACACAGTGGCGGCGATTAGGTGTCTAAACTGGGGGGGGGGAGCAAGGACAGTTTACGTACTGAAATTAGAAAGAATCGTATTAAAAATGGAATTCGGGCAGATGATTTTGGGTCAAATCCACTGGTAGACAAGGCTTAGCATTAAGAGAGCATAGTGTGTGGTCGCATGGGCGTATATACAGGGTGGCTCAAAAAGTCACTTAACACCCCCGATACAAGGCCACTGCAGCGCTCAACATGGAGTGGTGATGACCAATCGTTATCAGACCAAGGGGGAACCACATCGACGCCACCCGCGCGGTCGGCGGCCATCTTGATGTCCGCCATCTTGAATTCAACTTCAGAATTTTAAATGGGAAGGGGGTGATATGATATATCAAATCAGGCTAGAATTTCACGAGAAATGCAATGGTGAAGGTTTTTTTACGTATCTTTAACCAGTAAAAAGTTATGACTGAATTCTTGTACCCATTTGCTCCTTTTCGAGGTGTTAGAAAAATGCCTTCAAATTTGTTTAGCGCATCGGTAATGCATCGAGATCGAAGTGATGTCTAGGGAGAGAAGTTCGCATGCCATTGCACAAGATTTTAATCGGATACATCCACGAAGACCTGCGCATTATGAATGGTTGTCGCGAACAATTTAGTGTGACGCTTGCATTGAATTAAAAGTCCTTCACAATGACAAGGCTAATGTTTATGTTAATAAGGAAGTTCATAAACATAATATGCGACCCTTGTCATCTGATAAAATAACTTTGGACATAAACTGCTTCACAACGTTCCCATAGTGTTCTGGTGTTCCTCCCTATTGAAAAAAATACTCTGTAAAAAGTACCTTCTTCCATAAGCAAGGATGAAAAAACCTGTTTATTTAACAAATCCAAGAAGCCCTAAGCATTTAAGGTTCCGTTGATGAAAAATTGACTAACCAATCGTGTTCCACACAGCACGACACACAATTAACTTACCAGTACTAACCATTCAGCTTTGATCTGTCGAAAATGGGTTATCAGATAAAAAGCATCGAATATTCTGTTTATGAACTTCCTTATGAACATAAACATTAGCCTTGTCATTGTGAAGGACTTTTCATTTAATGGAAGCGTCACACTGTAATTGTTCGGGACAACCAATAATAATGCTCAGCTCTTCGTGGATGTATCCGATTAAAATCTTGTGCAATGGTATGCGAACTTCTCTCCCTAGACATCACTTTGATCTCGATGCATTACCGATGCGCTAAACAAATTTGAAGGCATTTTTCTAACACCTCGAAAAGGAGCAAATGGGTACAAGAATTCAGTCATAACTTTTTACTGCTTAAAGATACGTCGAAAAAACCTTCACCATTGCATTTCTCGTGACATTCTAGGCTGATTTGATATATCATATCACCCTCTTCCCATTTAAAATTCTGAAGTTGAATTCAAGGTGGCGGACATCAAGATGGCCGCCGACCATGCGGGTGGCGTCAATGTGGTTTCCCCTTGGCCTGGCAACGATTGGTCATCACCATTTCCACGCTGCAGTGACCTTGTACCGAGGGTGTTAAGTGACTTTTTGAGCCACCCTGCATAACTCACGTAAGGGGGTGGGGGCCAACTTTTGGTTCAATTAGGGTTCCTATATTTCATAAGTGAAAATCCGGGACAATACTTGACCGGTAGCTTGTTTGGGTGCGGAGGGAGGGGGGGGGGGGGCTGGACCCGATAACGTTGTATGTATGTACAACTAAATTGTCATTTACATCACACATTGTGTGGGAACTTTATTTGAAAACTGCGGACTGAACAGATAGGCACCCAAGCACTGACTCTTTATAGTAAGCAGGTTACTATACAATGGAAGATGATCGTAACTGAAATTCAGCTCTGCTAGCAGACGGCGGCGGGATCTTGAAGTCAAAGATGTTTGCTGTACCGTCTGTATCTCGTTAACTCTTCTATTATGGAGAGGCAGAGGTTCAATGTAGAGTTAGATTGTTTTGTAAAATGAGCATTTTAAAATTACGTTCACACATTTAAATATAAAGAAGTTCAGGAAAGTATAGTCTTAATCATTCCTTCTTTCCCACCCGATTCCAGGACATTTGTACATCCTGAAGAAACTATTCGGAACACCGGGACAAATGATACCATTCCGGGTGTGTCGCCCCTGTCAACACATGATTTTTCAAGCAAAAAACTATTCAATCTGTATTATATTAATCTATGTTGGAATCTTTTCTTTAAAAATGTGTTATTGTTAATGTTACTATGGGTAATGAATTGTTTAACTTAAATGTTGAAACTATAGAAATATTAAACAACTAAGTAATAACCATGGTAAATTGTAAACAACAATATGATATAAAAGAGCTAGACTTTTGTGAGTCTGCGGGACATTCTCCTGGTTGCCGAAAGGTTGATGGTTCAGGGGACATTGGGGAATATCTTGCCTCAATCTTCGGATTGGCTGGTGTACTTGTACTCCATTTTGGCGGATATTCTACAAACCCAACTCTGAATAAGGTGTTCTCCTGCATCATCAAAAGACCAGGGTTATAAACTTCGGTATAACTAATAGGTTTAGGCCTACAAGTTATACCGGGTGAATTGTCTGTTTGGAAAAAGTGTTTGTATAACATCAGAAGTTTAAATAAATCTTCGAGTAAAAGATCTTAATGATCTTTTATTTCAAACCTACATAGGTGATAATTAAAAAATAAATCCTACACCACAGACCTCGCAAGGGCTTGGTCCTACTAACCCTTAGAAGCCTTTGAGAAGTCCAATAAAAGGGTTGTAACTGACTAACATAAAGCCCTAAAGGCAGAAGGTGCGTGTCAGTGATTTTTGGCGACCGTGACCAGGACCATCGAAGCAACCACCTGTGGATCTTCGTGGCCCAGCAGAAGAAGAAGAAGCCTGTTCCAGAAACAGAAGAAGAAGCCTGTTCCAGAAACTGAAGCAGAAGCCTGTTCCAGAAACTGAAGAAGCAAAGATGATAGGTTCCCAGAGACCTTTGACCAGGCAGCAAAAGGAGAGGCTCGTTTGCTGTACGAATGAAGAAAAAAAGGAGGAAACCTTATTACCATGCTCCAGCTGCAACAGATACGTTCATGAAAGTTGCGCACATAAAACCCCAGGATCTGACGTAGCAGCGGAGGTAGACGTTAAGTGTAGACAGTGCGTGGAAAAACAAGTTACGCCAACCCCAACAGGTGATAGTTGGAGGGAAATGATGATCTCCTTTATGACTGATTTTAAGAAAGAAAGAGATGCTGAACAGAAAGCAGAAAGAGAAATAAGTGACCAAAAGTTCGCACGTTTGGTTGAAACCTTGGGTGAAAGAGATGCTGAACAGAAAGTAGAAAGAGAAAGAGAACGAGAAATGAGTGACCAAAAGTTCGCACGTTTGGTTGAAACCTTGGGTGAAAGAGATGCTGAACAGAAAGCAGAAAGAGAAAGAGAACGAGAAATGAGTGACCAAAAGTTCGCACGTTTGATTGAAACCTTGGGTGAAAGAGATGCTGAACAGAAAGCAGAAAGAAAAAGGGAACGAGAAATGAGTAAGAAAATGTTTGAAGATTTTAAAATAAATTTAGGAAAAGAAATATCCGAAGCGATAGCTGAAATCAGAAAAGAGAGAGACGAAAAATATGAAGAACTAGTGGAAAGAAGGAGAGAGGATCGGCAGATAGATGATGACCGTTATAAACAGCTACAAGAAAGTCTGAACCAAGAAATAAAGAATCGAGAGGACAAGGATAATGAAAATTGCGGCTTACTAACCGAGCTGAAGGAAAGTCAGAGGGAAGTATCCGTAAATTTGGAAAATGAAATAAGAAAAAAGAATGAGGTCCAAACACAACAAGTGGAAATTATAAAAACGTTAACCTCAAAGTTGGAAACCTTACAACTAGGCAAGGAGAATAGGAATGAAGAGATGGAAACTCTGCCAAAGAAGATATGTGTAAGAACCTCTTGCTCCTCTCATTCTTCCAGTTCCGAATCTCCCGAACATTCTGAACCATGCCAAAGAAAGAAACGAAAAAGGAGTGGCGGAATGAGACGAACTAAAGACTACACTACGGAAAAAATGGTAGAAGATAATTCTTACTTAAACCATTCATCCAATCGGATTCTCCGAATGTCTGACGTCAATTCCCTCACCAAGTTTAATGGAGAAATCAATTCAGTATCTGCTGAAAGGTACCTGGAGGAGATAAATACTTATATGGATTTAATGAAAATGCCCATGATGTATCGACTAAAAGTCCTTCCTTCGCTAATGGTGGGTAAAGCCAAGGCTTGGTTTATGGCAAACGAAAAAAGATGGAAAACTTTTGAACATTTCCGCTCGGCATTTAGGAAGCAATACGCATCACCTGAAGCAAAACAGGGAAATGGATACCCTGAGGAATAAACATTATAGCAAAGGTGCAGGGTTATCATTGGAAGAATATTGCTGGGAGGTATATGCAGCATATTGCAATCTGACTGAAACCATCAACCAATCAGAAGTGCTAAACTTAATCATTGGCCAATTACCTTCACGAGTGCGACAACTGGTACTAACTCGAGATCCCGCCAACATAGACCAACTCACGAATTTCCTGGGAAAGTTCGAAGCGTCTGAACAAATGGAAGGATGGAAAGCCAATCACCAACGAACTGATGAACGGAGAAATCCTCAACCTCGAGTCAGGAATCTAGAGCTATCCCGGAGGAATAGAGGAGAAGAAGATAAGAGGCCCACACCGATCAACCAGAGGTTTAATGGAAATCTAAGATTCCAAAGGAAGGATTCCTATAGAAGGACATTCTGGAATAAGAACCAGAATCAAAGGAACTGGGACCAGTCTCGAAAGAAAGAGTGTGGAACACAGACTGACGAAAGTCCAGAAGACTGTGCTTTGAACCCTAGAGCATCTGTATGGGAAATTCCTTCCACTATTAAAGCACCTTCTTGGGAAATTCCCTCTACCAGTCGAGCAAATTTAAACCAGAGGTCGTTGTAGATGAAGCTCTCCTTTCTACAACGCGACACAATCTTGATGTTTGTGAGAGCGAAGAAGATAAATTTGTTACCAATGAGAAATTAGATGTTTTGTATCTGGATCTAAATTCTTGTCCAAATTCTAAAGAGGAGAAATTGTTTAATGTTTTCGAAGTAACTGGGAATTGCAGCAAGAAGCCAGAAATTCAAATAGAAGTTTTGGGATTAAAAATAAGATGTACTTTGGATACAGGAAGTGAATGCACAGTAATGAATTATAATGTTTGGGTAAAGCTCCGAGTGAGATTACCAGGCTTGAAACTGCAAAGATGTCCAGGAATAAGATTAAAGGATTTTGTTGGACATGAGAGGTCCCGTATTGTAGGATGCCGAACCATTCTTTTTGAAATTGCAGGACACATGTTTGAAGATCAAGTCTACGTAGTGAAGAATTTAGAGGCAGATTTGTTATTTGGATATCCCTTCTTCAAGAGATATAGAGTCGATTTGGATGCAGGTGCCAATAAATTATATTTAACGGTGAAGGGACAAGTCGTTGAAGAAAGATTGATTCCAGATGACCAAGAAGATAGTTTTGAAGCAATTAATGGTAAGACTTCGCGTGTTAAACTATCGATGGCTGAAAGGGAATCGCATTCAGACAATAGGTCCGCTGCCGAGGAAGATATAAGAAAAAAGGCTTTCGCTCCAGGGTTGCTGAATCAAGAAGATGAGGAGAAACTACACTGCCCATTATTTTCTGACAAACAGGGACTTGTAAATACTTCAATCTGCAAGATAAGTGCAGAACAACCTGTATTTCCTTTACAAAATCCATCTCCCATTCCAAAAGAGAAGAATCTAGAAGAAGACCTAAATGGATGGAAGACCTGGCTAATGGACGTCAAGAAGTTTTACGAAGGAGTGTGTTAAACAAGATGTAAAACCATTTCCTGTTTTCTCCAGAAGCTACATGCAAATGAAGAATGAAGTCCAAGAAGACGATCCCAAATGAAACATCGCCTCACATCATGAAGAAGAAGAAGAGAAAGAAAAATAAAAATATACAAAAAGGGAGAAAAAGTTATAAAACAAAATTAAATAACGTTCACTTATATTTAATTTTATTTTCTTGTGGGGGAACGCTATGTGTCGCCCCTGTCAACACATGATTTTTCAAGCAAAAAACTATTCAATCTGTATTATATTAATCTATGTTGGAATCTTTTCTTTAAAAATGTGTTATTGTTAATGTTACTATGGGTAATGAATTGTTTAACTTAAATGTTGAAACTATAGAAATATTAAACAACTAAGTAATAACCATGGTAAATTGTAAACAACAATATGATATAAAAGAGCTAGACTTTTGTGAGTCTGCGGGACATTCTCCTGGTTGCCGAAAGGTTGATGGTTCAGGGGACATTGGGGAATATCTTGCCTCAATCTTCGGATTGGCTGGTGTACTTGTACTCCATTTTGGCGGATATTCTACAAACCCAACTCTGAATAAGGTGTTCTCCTGCATCATCAAAAGACCAGGGTTATAAACTTCGGTATAACTAATAGGTTTAGGCCTACAAGTTATACCGGGTGAATTGTCTGTTTGGAAAAAGTGTTTGTATAACATCAGAAGTTTAAATAAATCTTCGAGTAAAAGATCTTAATGATCTTTTATTTCAAACCTACATAGGTGATAATTAAAAAATAAATCCTACACCACAGACCTCGCAAGGGCTTGGTCCTACTAACCCTTAGAAGCCTTTGAGAAGTCCGATAAAAGGGTTGTAACTGACTAACATAAAGCCCTAAAGGCAGAAGGTGCGTGTCACGGGATTGTCCCTGAAAATCCGGGACGTATAGCGTCCCTAGGTATGATCTGGCTATCAAAATCCACTCACACATTTATTAAATTATGTCTATCTACAAACTTCTAACTTTTGTACATAAAATGAGCAGAAAATGCTTTTGAAAAAGCTAATCCCAGCTTCTCTTTAAACAAGAATTACAATGTTAGAATTAGTCTTTTCCTCCTTGCTACAAAATTGAAAATAACATCATCGGTGTTATTTTAATATTCGTATGTATGTACAAGTAACAGTGCATAGTCCATTAGTCGAGGATCTCCAGTTCAATTGCGAGAACATTATTTCAACCTCCTTAATGTTAAACACATCCTCTCCGGTGTTGAAGATGAAACTGGCAGTGTATCCAAGATCACCAACAATTTGTACATTTTGTCACAATTTTCTACTGTCTACAATGCAGACCCTGGACATGTCTTTCCAATTACTGTTTGCCACATTTTTCATTCAGATTTGAAAATGTAAAAAATATCAACCAGGCCATCCAACATTTTGACACACTGTTCCAATGAATGAGGAATAGGCATTTCATATTGGAATAAGTTGTTGCAATTTTTCAATGTGTTGACTGTTTTCAGAGAAACTTGGGTTCATTTCTGCTACAAAATGTTTCAAATATGGACAACAGTAAAGTTTCTACTATTAGTGTATACGATATCACAAGTCAGCCTACTGAGTATTGATACTTTTCTGTCCATCTTGTGTCAAACAAATTGAGAACGTTACAGAACTTCCCTAGCTATCTTGCACTGCATTTTTTACAACGAAATTACTTTGAGAAGATTGATTGATTTATTTGCATTATTTTACTTCGTTTTTTATGCCACTTTTGGCTAATTTCCGAAGATCGGGATGAGTGATGAGATGATAAAATTGATGAATGGAGATCCACAAACGCCCATGCCCATTCCGGGTTTCGAACCAGGGACCCACGATGTGCTAACCACGGGGGGCTTTTCCTTTGAGAAGATTCGAGGGGGAAAAATATAACTCATTTGCAGTCTCAATATCGCAGAAATTCCACAGAAATGGGCAATAGCCAGGGTTAAAATATGTGCTGAACAATGTACAAAATTTGCTTTTCGACACTTCTTTGAAATTATCGATTTATTTCATCCCCTTAATTCTACCCCCCATTACATCAGCACCATGATATTCATCACCAACTATTTTTTTTCTAAATCCACACCCAGAGAGAGTAGAAGTACTAATAGCTGAAGCTAACTCAGATGCAGTTACAATCTTCAATAGGGACAAGTTTCCCATTCCGATCTAGAGTTTGGAAAATGGTTTATGGACTTTCGGGATTATTAAACAGTTAACAGTTAAGAAATTTCAGATTATAAAAAAAATAGAACCTGAGGAATACTTAAATCTTGAATGGTAACAAACCATAGCGGGAACTTCTAATGAAATTATAATGTTCGACCTATAAGTTCACAAGCAGCTGCTTCGGGCAGACATTACATGTGGCATTATAGAGTTTGTGAAATGTCAGGAGTTTTCTGAGTATTTTTCAGAGAAATTCCGAAACGATCAGGAAATTGCAGACATTTGCTTTGCAGTGTGTGGAATTAATTTCTTTCCCATCCGTATTCCGTTCTATACGCTCGTAATTTATGAGAACAAAATAAGTCTATTTTTTTTTTTTTACGAACAAGTCTCTGCATAGCGGATAGAACAGGTAATCTGATAATTTTACTGAACCAAAGGGGTGGGGGGGTTGGACCCGTTGAACCCCACTTATATACTCCTGTATATGGGGGCAAGAAGTGTGTTGAAGGGGGAGACCGGCTCACCATCCCCCCCAGACCTAATCGCCGCCACTGTTAACATATTGAACTAATATGATACGGTAAAGTAGGGTTCTAAACGGGCTCACTTTGCCTAACTTAAGACTCTATTGCAGAATTTTTCGCAGATACCTGTTGATAACATGTTCAGTTTCATCATTTCCTGTACGTTGAGATGTGCACTTGTAGCACAGGTGTTGCCCCTGATGCAGCAAAAGGAGAACATATGAGTAACTGATTGAAGATGGAAACTCCACTTCCCTGCCACAGACGAACTCGTGTTGTGTCGTCCATATATGTTTGTGAAGGTCCATTCATCCATCCTTATCTTCGCGATTAGCCAAACGTTGCAGAATAACAACGTAAAATAAATTATAACAAATCAAATCAAACTCGAAAAACTATAGCCAGAGCTATTAGGAGTCATTTCATAGTTTATGCACCACTTTTCACGCTATTTGAAGAAGCAAAGTGCATAGTGCAAATGAACATATTTCTGTAATACGTTCAATAATCGTTAGCCTGCTCAATTCAGAAGTAGACGCTAATGTAAATTCAAGCTCTGAGGTACTGAATCTTTATCTACATTTCGTTCAACTCTGAGAGATAGAATACTGCTGCTCTACTGCAATACATTAGGATGCTCGAAGTTCTTCGGAATTTCATTAAAGCAGAGCGTATTGGGCGAGGATTATGGGTGGGGGGTATGGGGAGCAGGTCTCCCCCCGAACACACTTCTTATCCCCACACTATGCTCTCTTAATGCTAAGCCAAGTCTACCAGTGGATTTGACCCAAAATCATCTGCCCGAATTCCATTTTAATACGATTCTTTCTAATTGCAGTAGGTAAACAGTCCTTGCCCCTCCCCCCCCCCAGTTTAGACACCGCTATTGTGTGCATACATTTTTAAACAACAAAAACAACATGTAACAAACGCAAGTGAACGAGACACTGCAGAAAAAATATTACGTACTCACCAATATCATAAGAAATGGAACACGTAAAATACTGGGAATCACATGACTCTGTATTAAATTACATTTCTCCTCAACCCCTAACTCTAAAGACACGAAACAAAAACCATTCTTTCGAGAAAATCATGATCTATGAAATTGGTCCAGTGATTTTAGAACTTAAATTACTTAGTTTCTTATATATTTCCTGTTATTTGGGTCGGAAACCAACCTTTACGCTAATTCTAAATATTAAATAAAATTTTTGAAGCCTTGTAATTAAATTAAAATTATGGTAGCTCTATCCAACAAAAACCATAATTTAGCAAATTTTCTGCTCTTTCATTTTGGTTATCTTTACTTTTTGTGTACAATGCACCGTTTTCGAGATATTATTTATTTTACTTTTCAAAATTAATTTTGGCGCAATTTTTTCAAGATGGCGGCGAACCTACAGGTCAGTGAGTGGTAGACTCTTTAAAATCGGATTCCTCACATTGTTTTACTATTGAAAATCTAGTTTCATTTCTGTTGCAATTAGTTCATCAGATGGCCAAAAAGTTGCGTAGCTTTCCTCGACTACTATTGGGAGGCTCGAAATTATTTCTTTTTTCTGAAAATTCAAAATGTGTTTGTAAAAATTATATCAATATTATTATCACCTGGAAAGCTTATATTATTTTTTTACCTGCATCATTGCAACTCACATTGGTTGTCCGTCGACAATGTCATCTCCCGTGTTTTTGAACTGAGACATGAGCAGCACTCGTACCTTGTTGAAGAAAACCACGCCAATTTTGAAAACTTCATTGATAGTGTATTTGTACAGAAATTGGCGTACCTTTCATAATATTTTCCACACATTGAATGTTCTGAATGTATCTCTACAAGGTACAAGGGAATCCTGCACTTTTCAGACAAGTTGGCGAAAGTTGCTGCTTTATAAGAGAAAGATTAAAGATGAAATCATTGGTGATTGCTTTCATACAATGAGCACATTGATAGAACAAACAGTTCTATGCTTAAAAGAAGAAATCCAAACATTGCTGTGTGCATGTTTTTAACTCATGTAATCCAGCTTTTCTTACTTTTTTTTATCTCATGAATATCGTGTGGCTGAATGAAATGACGAAAGCTTATAAACGTTAGAAAAACTGTACACAGCCTGTATTAATCATACACATTACATCTTCATTACTTGTGTGCGTACCAACAGTAAACAGACACATGAGAAGAGATTTTGTGTTGGTCTTTCATGGTCACACAACATGTATTTTTTTATTGTTATTATTGAGGAGAGTTGCGTGCAGATTTTGGCAGCGGATGGGAGGCACGACAGCTAAAAGTCTGAAAACCCCTGCTGTAACTTGTAACACATCTTCCACAGTTATTGTACCTGTTCGATTATGAAAATGTGCCTTGAGGTTTATGCGGAGTTTTGAATTATTCCAAATATTAAGTAGTGAATTGTGTAGCAACACTAGTTGGAACCGAATTGGTTAGCAAATAAACAAGTTATAATCATTTAAAAATAGGGAGTAACTTATCAGACAGTCTGTATATGTACTGTACATATACTACGTTAAATGCTTTCTATTATTAAACAATGACTTATTTATCGACCCAGGAGGTTTTGTTTTTTAAAAAAGGAGTTCAGTTTTTAAGTCCACTTTGTGCACATTTAGGCAATCGGAACTGGACTTTGAGTTTAAAAATGGGATCCGAACCACTATGTGTGTCTAACCGGTGCCTCCGAGATGCGTATACTTCTATACTCCGTATACGGGCCGGAACCTGTGATGTTGAAAGGATTGATTAGTCGTGTGGTTTGGGGAAATACATGTAGGCCTATTTCAATAAGCGAGTTGCTCGAAAAAGAGTTCCTGTATATGTATTTATTACAGAGTAATAATAATAATTATTATTATCACAAATTAAACATATTTATGTCCTGATCAGTTACAAGTAAATTTATGATCTTATATGTAATAAAACATTTAATTACATGTTAGTAAAAGGAGTGTGTTCGATCAGTGTGTGTGTATAATTACACAGTGTGGTAATATTAATTAGGCTACACGAATGCAGAAACTTGTAACTACTAATTATATTCCTACATTTAACACGATAAAATGTTGATAGTTATTCATATGCCCCTTATTATTGCTCATACGTTGTCTGAAATTGTGTAGTTCAAAGTTCAAAAGTCACGTCATATTATTTACTTTCTAGCCACAGTAGATGATATTCACTTACTTCTTCAATCTTGATGATATACATCAAGTGAAAGAAATACGTATAATGTACTACATCAATTGAATTTTACGACTTCGTTCAATTTCAATAACCTATTTCACAAATAGATTGTGGATAATTTTGTACCTTTGTTGTCAGTAACGGATGTGATACTTTCCCTTTATCGATTATTTCTGTCAAAAACAGGAAGATCTTTATGATTATTGCGATGTAGTTAGTAAACTATATAAAAATGTGTACTTGTGTCACCAGCATTTAAGGTAATTGGAAATGTAGAACGAAAATCTGTAGACAAGTTGCTAAAGTGAAAATTTAATAGTATATAAAGAATAACGATTCGTTTCGTACACTTGCACAGTCAATCATTGTGATTTTATGTAACCTATTTGCTTTATTTAAATGTATGCTCTGTGTAAAAGTAGGAGAGCGAAATTCTATCATGTTCTAAATATCACAAGTACAAGGGAAAAATATAATTATCAACTCATATGCCAGCGAATTTTGCACGGTACGATTTCAATACATGTCCAGGTATAGTTACAAGTAAATTGTCATTGTTAGGGATGAATGAAACACATGCTGATATTACTATAGAACTTACGCCGTATCCTGAAAAGAACTTGTCTCTTGATTCTTACCATACCTAGCTTGTCTACCAAAAAGGGATATAATATAAGGATTTTAGAATACGAAATTCTTCTAAGAATATTCTCCTGATAGAACATGAGGTTTATTGTGTTCTCCTGCCTTTTGCTTTGGACTTCTTAATTAAAGTAAGTTTCTTGGATTAATATTCTCATTTTCCGTGTGATCGTAAATCCCTTTTCATAGGCTTGAATTACTGTTGGATCATTTAAGGTTAGTGTTCTTAGCATCCACGTATTTCGTATAGATTAGGCTAGTACACTTTCTCTCTTTGCTCGATGTAAAAATTTTAATACGAAAAATGATTTTAAAAAATTGTAACTTACAACAAAACACCAGTCAAACTTGTGCAGCCAAATATTTACCGGATTTCTAGAAAATTAAAAAGGTATTCAAATTACACGGGAATTGGGTTTCCGAAGTTGGAAAGCTTATTTAATACGAAATTCCAATCTTGCAAGCTCTTTCCTCACCTTCTGTATAGTAAACTTTTACAAAATTATCTTGCATGCATAACTTGAATCGAAAGTGTTTATTCCACACCAGTTCAATAGCAATTATATACTAACGATGATAATTCTTTACAAATTTAGAGCAAGTTTCAAATGAATGGCTTATTGCAGAAAGGGACCTGAGTCACATTTTTGAGGTATCGGAGTCACAACTTTTTCATCTCCTCTGTCTCTAGCAGCATACTGCAGGAGGGCGCATTGAGGGTTGCAAAATTAACTATTCATTATGCTAAAAATTTGAGCCAACAACAGCACATTTCTTTCTTACACTCTCAATATTATACGATTTTTCTTGTTTTTCTCAGAATTGTGCAAAAGTGACTCAGGTCCCTTTCTGCAATAAGCCATTCAAATGTAGGATAACATTTTATCTCTATGGCCTTCTTTCCCTTGGTAATTTGAAAAATAAAGTACATTATGCAGAACGGTAAAGGAAAAAAAAAGGTAAAGTGCTCCCCTGTGCTTAGCACCACGCCATGAAGGCGTTTTTTTAGTTAAAGGAAATACCCCCTACAGGGAGGTATCCCTCACCATTCACTCTTTTTCTCACTTTTACACTTTTCAATTCTTACATTTTTCTTTGTCTCTTAACCCCTGGCGTTATAGCGCGCTCTGCTAACCACTTCGCCACGGAGGTCGACCACTGAGCCAAAGATTAGATTTTACTTTTATGAATATTATTTACGTATTTTCTAATGTAGCCTATTTTATTTCGTTCAGAACGTGAAATAAGAAAGGTGATTCAGTCAGAAAAATTCGTATAATGCACTTAGTTAAATGTTGTAAATTGACTATACTTGACTAATCCTGTGACGTCACGGAAGCTGGTGTGAGGCCCGTATATAAGTATCTCGGAGGCCCCGCTCTAATCGGGCATCGATCGCAGGCAATGACTTCTTTCTACCTCGACTACCACGTTCCAAATGAATGCAGCTACCCATCTAGAGCACTGAAGTCTTCACGCGCAAGTACAAATGACGAATTGCTACAAAATATGGATTTTCTAAATTTGTCACGTAACGAAGCTTCTTCCTTGCCTTAGGTGATTTCACACATATTTGCATAGTTGTCACATTTAGCTTTTCCTCACGTTACAAATTTTCAACTTAGTACTGGTACTTTAAGTGTCGTAAAGTAACTGTAAAAGTAACTCTTGATAATGCTACTTCCAATACAAATAGTAACTGTAACAGTTATAGCTACTGACTTAAAAATTAAGTTAATTACAGTTACAATTCAGTAACTGTTACTTGTAACGTAGTTAGTTACTTCAAAACCTTGTAGTACAGCACTACAAAGTATACGGGTCCTGAGTTTGAATCCTGTCCGATTTGTCAAAAAGCAGATTGTGAACATTGCAAATCAATGTATTTGATATTGAAATCAATTCACCTTTGTGTATAAAACCAGTAACCGGTCGTTAGAATAGATGTTGAGATAAATTATAGATGCATCCAAGGTTATTAGAATTATATAGATGCATCCTACATGATTTCTGTTATGAAGTGGTCAGTTACACAACTGAATGGTCTATAAGAAGGAACCAGGTACTTCGGGAAGCAACGTGAATAAATAGAAAAGTGTTTACCCATTATCATTTCCTGCCCCTGAGAGGTTTCTTCATAGCCTAGAAAGAGTTGACAGCAAGAGGAAGAGAGCTGTTTTTAATTGTGACTATTGAAAGCTGAAAATGAACGTCACATGTCGTCTTTATCCTTGTGTAAATACGGAACATATTGGTTTGCTCTTTTTAGTACACATTTTGTGTTTTTATAAAATACATTATACTTATCACCCAAAGAACTTTTCCCCTTACCATGAATAACAGATATCGTATTTTGTGCAAAAATGGGGAGCGACTCAAATTGGGTCACACCACACCGATACTATAAAATTTTCCTCGTTTTTCACAGGCTTCTCGTTATATTGTACCAGCATACAATGTGTTCAGAAGCATATTATAAAGGAATGTTTCCTGCTTTATTCCCGCGATGAACAGAATAATAGTTTGTGACGTGGAAATAAATTTAATTAAGGCCAATTTTCTCGTAATGTTGAAGACTGTGAATGAAATATTGAGTCAGGAGGACAAAGCCTTTTGCATATCTTGTAGGACTTCAAGAAGTAGGAAACAATTTCATACTGCAGGCATTTTTTAATGTGAAAAAAGGTTTTCACATTAAATTTTCTACAAGGTTAACACAAATAGGATCTTCATGCAGAGTTTGAGACGTGTGTAACAAGAAATTTGATGTTTGGGGAAATTGGGCTCTCGTATAACCGAATAGTTAGAGAGCTCTCACCTTCGGTGCGAGAGATTCCGGGTTCGATCGAAGGTGGTATCTCTCAAACTTTAAAGTTTAAGCATTCAATACTGGCTGAAGTGTCTTCACTGCATGGTGGGTAGTGTCTATACGCCTCCATTGCACGGGTCTGGCCACACTGTTTGCAAACTACTTTCGCTCGACATGCTATGCTAGCAGGAAGACTTTCGAACAAACACAATTGGTTAGTTTTTACTATTTTTTTAGTTAATAGCAAGCAATTAGTTATTCAGGTTTGTGTTATTTGTCACCGTATCTAGTGACATGTGAAACGCAGTTCGATATAAATTATTTTTTGTTTATTGATTCATTTTATGCACAAACATGAAAGTGTGAGGTTTGATTTTATTTTTGTGAATAAACTTGTATCCGAGCCAGACGTCGGGAGTTGGGAGATGGGGTTTTTCTTGAGTGACAACCGCCGCTTAGAACAGGACATATTTGCACCAACGCGGAGATAAGGAAAGATTATTTTCGCCGCTACCGGGCTTGAGTCGCAGCAGGCGTTCGAACCCATGTTCACGGATGACCAGGGAAACCAGCTTGAGCCCATGCCTGCAAGGATCCAGGACGCGTCGCCGACCGCGCCTTTCAAGACAATGGACAGAGGTCATTTCCATCCCCTGAGAAAGCGAAGCGAAGCCACCTTAGCGTGGGTTTCAACGGACGAATTTGGATCTCTTATATATATGCGGTGCTACCATCCCAAAAACAGTTTTTACCCGGATTTCATAGAGAGAGCATCTCCGCGCTACACTCTCGCGTGATCATTGTTTTGCGTCCGTGGACTTTGTTTCCTTACGTACTGTGAGCGACTTGCAGATAGAGAGTTACCAGTGTGCGCCTTATTTTGGTGAAGATTACGCGGTGATTTGTTTTTGCCAAGCGTGGACTACATAAGGATGGAGGGCTAAAGAAGATAGAGAAGGGAGTCCGTCGACTCCCCTGACGCCTGCAACGACGCCGAAGCCAGTCAGACGACGCCGAAACCAAACACTGCCCAAAGCCCGAAGGACGCTGTAAGATCGACGTCCCAACCAAAGCCCGAAGGACGCAGTCAGATCGACGTCCCAACCAAAGCCCGAAGGACGTCTTCAGAGAGAGAGATTGAAGGACGACTCCAGAACGACGCCGATCGAAGCCAGAGGGAGAGATTGAAGGACGACTCCAGAACGACGCTTCCAGAACGACGCCGAATCGAAGCCCGTCACCAGAGAGATTCCGAACCGACGCGTGACCACGTACACCCGACGCTAGTGATAAGAGGAACGCCCGAAGTTCTGAGGAGGTGCAAGTACACCATATCGTCGCAATTATTCTTCGTCGCGATCGACCTCGGAGGACAATTTCGCCACAAAGGAACCGTGTGCAAGTCCCGCGTCCAGGAGAGATGAAGGACCACGCCATGTAGCAGAGTCTGGTACAGTATACTTCAGAGGGTCTCATGTCCATGTAAACGTGCGTCGTTAGTATCACCACCGTACGTTTAACGCCGAAGTCTCACTTATTTGCAAAGTTACTCAGGAAACCCCGAACCTAACTTCCGTCTCTGACAATTTTTGCTATTGTTGTAAAAAAAGGGTTATTTCATGTTCAGATGTTCTAATTTAATCGTCTGCATTCAGCGTTAGAAGCTCCATTTCATTTCTTTAATATTTAGTATAAATTGTCAAAGTGTGCTCCATTTCTTGTGTAACCGACCACCCCGTCGCGCCATTTAATTTGTCAATAGTTGACTGATGAGTCCTTTTTAATTGTCGAAAGCGTAGTTGTTTTTATTGCAAGGTCGTGTGCGTGAAATAGTATTATTTGTTGCATAGTGGTTTTTGATGTAATTTTTGCTCGCGCCGACGATTGATTTGTGTATTTCCGGCAGCTGGAGCCAATTAAGTTTTTGCATCCCTATGTAATTGTGTAGTTGTTCTCATTGGACGAGAGAGGCTTATGTGTAACACCCCCGTCCGAGAAACTTGTATAATGTCGTGCTCACGACTGGATGCATACGTTCATTGGAACGAAAGATTTAACCACGCCGACCCAATTGTCTTAGTTAACCGCTTTCCGAGGGCTGGCACTTAAGTTAATTTAAAAGAGCACAGGAGCTGGCAGACGAATGCCCTAAATTCACATAAAGGTTTAAAAATTAAAAGGAATGATATGTTAATGAGATCCATGATTTGTATCCATACTTCACATGTAAAAATACCTCATGTGTGTGAAAGAGAGAGAGTGAATGTTGTGAGAGTGAGGAGGCTTTGTAAACAGTTGTTGATTGCAATATTTTTTGGTTGTTACAATATATATTCACTTTTTTACCGTTCGTCAGTGTTGTTATTTGACGTTTTTCAGGTACCGGATATTATGCTATTAGTGTTTTATGATTGTTCGAATCTACATATCAAAGGTAAACAAAACAGTGTAACTTTTCAAGGTATTAATCTCCGCCTCGCAATAGTATGACAATAAACGACCGTCTCAGAACCGAACTTGATAACTGGACCGTGAGTCACGACCGTTTTCCCGTACACATAACGACGTTTGGCCCCGTGCCGGGGTATGATTGACACGTCATTTCGGGGAACGTGAGTGCACTCGTTACATATTAATGTAGTGTCACTCGGGAGAATACGCCCAACTTTTTTTGGGCGGTTTATAGCTTCGCGGAATGAAGGAGTGTCGCAATGAAAAGGATGTCAAATGAAAGCTACATGTTTTGTTATTGTTACCTATAAGTTTTATTGCTGTAAGTCTTATAGCAAAAGAACCATAGAAAAATAAACAGATGAACGTCGATTTGGGCACATCACCCCGTGTTTTGGGTAAAATGCCCACCCATTAGGGGTAAAATGCCCAATACAAGAAACAATTGTTGTAATGCTTGACATGACATATTTAAAGGGAAATAATACACAGCATTAACTCGTCTCACCACAAAGGGCGCTTTCAAAGAAGGGTCGAAGATTTGCCATAACATTAACGTTGCGCGAGATACGAGGTGCATTTAACCCCGATGGGCATATTCCCCCGAGTGACTCTATTCTTTTTTATTTGTGTGGATAATTATTGCAATCTGCATCAGAATTCTAGAAAAAAAGTTTAGTATAAATATGTGGAAAATGTTGTATGGCAGTTAAATCTTCTCAGCAATTTGATGGCAGTTTTACATACAGGGCGCCCACGGACCACAGAAACGTATAGAGGGAATCAAAACACACAACCTTTTTCAAGTAACATTTTTGTCGTTGGTGCGTCGTTTCGACTCTAAAGATGTTCAAAAAGGCTTATTTTGCCGCCTGTATACTGGCAACCCAACATTCGATCACATCTGTGACGTGAAATGCCAGAAATAATATGAAAAATAATTCAATCTTAAGTATCATTTGTCCTGCTACTCTTATATTCTGCTAGCCTTGCATTCCTTTATTTCAATGTTTGCCCTCCCCCCCAGAATTGGTTTCCGTCCAAGGTTGGGGGCCAATGCCCCCTCTCCCGCTCCCTGTGCTTGCGCCACTGATTAACGCAATGTTAAAAATTCTTACCAGATGCTCAATCCAGCACGTACAAGAAAAAAGTATATTTCAAAAAATAAAGGAACGGACAGAAAATGAATATCAGAACAAAGCAATACGGAGCGGAAGAGGCACAAGTAGAGAAGATGGTAGAAAATATTGCAGAGGAAGGAATTAAAATTATATAAATACAATGAAAATTGCAATAATGCAGTACAAGATCTCAGACGAATGGCCTAGCAAAGTGTACCATGAAATCAAGTTAGAAGCAGTTGCAGCCAATTGTTTCATTTGATTAATTTGGTTTATTTTACTTCGCTTTTCTGCAACGTTTGGCTAATCGCGAGTGTGAGAATGAGTGATGATATGATGAAATTCATAAAGGGACACTCAGATCGGGATTCGAACCTTAGATCCATGGCGTCATAGCCCGCTGTGCTAACCATTCCGGTACGGAGTTCGGCGCAGTTAGAATCAAGGGCAGGGTAATATTTGTGAGACGGGGAATCCCCCCCATTTCTATGGGGGAGGGGTGATATGGATACCATATCTCTTTCTCCGGTCGCAAAATATTAGCCCTTGAGGAATGTCTTTTATAATACCCCAGTTGTTCGGAAGAAATTAATGAATGAAACTCCCACTAGAAATTTTCAAACGACACACTGATCAAATGTATGGGAAGGACTTTTGTTTGGCAAAATCAATTTTTTATATCTTGTACTTTAATTTTTATAGCTGACCCCACTTCAATAATAGTCAAGGTGAAATGGACAAATAATAGTAGCAATAACAAAATGACAAATGAGAGTCCGTTATGGCAGCCACAGTTCGATTAATGCTATAATTTTTGCTTCATTAAACTTCCGCCAACCGAGCTCGTTTCAGGCAGGAAATATCGCGAATTGGCAACGAATGAACACATGTAGAATGTGGCCTTTGGAAAATGTGCGGCATGCGACGACTAAGAGGAAGTCAGCATTAATCTTGCAAGTTTCTGTTGGAAAAGGTGAGAAAAATACAGAGGATCAAATTCACGGCCGTGATGCACGTTTCCTGATTTATGCCCGATCGAGGCGGCAGGAAGCCAGATAGTAAAGAATGGAAAGATCATTAAAACCCATTAATGGCCGAAACAGATTTCAAGTATTTTTTTCATTTTTTTTTTTTTTTGAAATGTCATAGTTGAGGTCCAAATAAGGTAAAATATATATATTTTTTTATTTTTAAAACTAATTTTATTTGCCTTCATTACAGTCTGGCAGATTTTCCTGCCACCAGGCATTTAAGATAACAATTTCAACTACTTTTTAACTTTATTTGTGTTTCCCTTGGTTCTATTTGCTTCGAAGTGTTGGTGATCAGCAAACTGGTATCTTCGTCTTTGGTGGACTCTGAACTCTCCATAAATTCGTCAGTACTTTCATCATTTGGTGCGATTTGTTCTTTTCTGGTCAACATTTGTGGAACACCCTGTATTGTCTCAGCACCGACACATGCAATTGGTTCGTTTTATTGCTTGGTCGTTTCACCTGAGAGTATTGTCGGTTCACTGGTTATCACTTCTTCTGTGCTGTTCAAATTATACGGGATGGGTCGGACTTTTCCTGCATACGAATTGTCACCCTATCTTTCTTATGATCGCTGTCGATTGGGGCATTGATTGAAGAAGTGTTCCTGGGAATCGCACGCCGAACAAGTCTTAGCTTGACCATTATGTGTAACCCAATACCTCCCTCCACTTATAGACACGTAAGAAGGTATTGAACGGGTCAATGTCATCTTTACAATTTTTCGTCCCGTACGTACTGGGTATATATGATCTTCATTATACTTCTCATCTACTAATGTATGTATGGTTCCATATTGGTTCAAAACTACTCGTATCGGGTCATCGTCTAATTCACTTGGGATCACATGAAGTCGAACTATCACTGTTGCACTGTCCGCCCATGTCATTAAAACCTCATGGGCACCTTCCGAATCATTATACACATAACATCCATTCGATTGATTCAACAACCGTTCACACAGAAGCTTCGAAATTAACTTCAGTTACAAACATTTTCTAAAGTGATGTAACTCGATACTCACGAGCTGATCCGGTGTTAGTTTCAATGTGTCGTTTATCCATTGGTGTAATCCCGTCGACGTGGGTTTGTCTCTGATGTTGCTGAAATTTATTTTCAGTGTGTTGACCCTTTTAATCGCCATTTGACTTCTATGTATTAAACTTCCACAAGACACTTACGTAAAGCACTGGCTACGCGTACGCGTGATCGGGAGTTGTACGAGCAAGCGTTCGCACAACTTCCTCGTATCGCGGCTCTCGCCAGACTGACTCAGCCACAGGGTCCGGCTGGTCAAAAATGAAGGTTGGAGATTTAAACATTGAAGCAGTTGCATTTTCAGATCAATTAACCCATTTCTCTGGAAAGGGGGCCACCGAAAATTTCTGGCAGGATTTCTTGCCATCGGCATTAATGGGTTTTAACATTGCAAAGCCACATTAGCACGCCCACGTGACGTAGAGAACAGATTCGGAATAGCTAGCTTGTACTTCACCGCGATATTCAAGATCACTACCCTTCTCTTCGCTAAGCATTATGAGAATCACTGCAGCTATAGTAGAAATGCAGGTAAACTTCTACCGGCAGATTTTTAACAGTTGGGGGGACGAATGTATCCAGTAGGTCGATTCTCCTACACCAAAGGGATAGAGGGGCGTCCAGGGGGTCCAGACGCCCCCCCCGAAGGATTTGGCTTATTAGAAATTTGATTCAGAAGTACTAAATACATGTTTACCGTTGATTGTGAATCAGTTTTATGCTAACATTTCAATCTCGATTTTTCAAACCTACCTTCGTGGAGAAGTGGTTAGCACAGCGCGCTATGATGGCAGAGATTCCGGTTTCGAATCACAGTCTGTGCATGGGTGTTTTTTATGAGTGTCCCTTCATTAATTTCATCGTATGATCACTCACCCTCATTTTCGCGATTAGCCAAAATCGGAAGAAAAGCGAAGAAAATAAATCATTCGATTTCTCAAATTGCTACTTCCCTATTTCTCTCTCTTCAGCATTTTACTTTGCCTTTATATTTACTTTACACACTCTCTTCCCCTCAATTCCCTATTTGATTTGCTTTATTTTCCTTTTTGTTTATTTGAAAACAAAAAGTCACCTTGATCATTTTCCTTATATTCTCTCTTTAGATTGTGTTCCTTTACTATGGTTTACTATGGAAAAGGAACAAAACAAACGCCTGCCATTCCTAGATGTCCTAGTGGATTGATACGGAAATCAAATATGAACAGCTGTGTATCGAAAGCCAACATACACGGGAAGATACCTACACTACAAAACAAACTACCCGAAGAGTACAAAGAACGCCTTAATCCACTGTCTAAGCTCAAGGGGCAAAACTGCTCAAAGAACATGAACAGGGACACATCATAGATACGATGAAACTCAATGGGTATCCATCAACCATAACTAAGAGAGCAATCCACAGACAAGCAGACATCGCGATACAAAGACAGACTCAAAGGGTTTGAATCCCGGCCTGGGCATGAGTGTTCTTTGTGAGTATCCCTTCATCAATTTCATCACATCATCACTCATTCTCGTTTTTGCAATCAGCCAAAAGTGACAGAAAAGCGAAGTAAAATAACCAAATAAATAAATCAATCAAAAGGCACAGTATGCGTACCATACCTCCCTGGGTTATCGGAAAAAATAAGCAGGATTTTTTCAAATTCCCAACTTAGGACATCACTCGGCAATAATTGATTGTTTTATTGGGTTTATTTTATTTCGCTCTTCTACCAGTTTTGACTAATCGCGAAGATGAAGATTAATGATATGATGAAACTGATGAAGGAACATACACAAAGAACATGCCCAGGCCGGGATTCGAACCGCATTCAGCAATAAGAAGGCACTAAGGAGCGTAGGCCTACTATCAAACACCAAACCAGAAAACTCTCACGAGTTACAAAAAACTGCACATACGACATACTGTAGGCGAGCTTACGTAGGAGAACCAGGACGCCCTCAACAGAAGAGGAGAGATGAGCAGAAGCAACATGCACGCAAGGGTGAATAATAATAATGACAAACTCCAGGTGCACGTTAGTGTGGCTAACGCTATACGTGGCATGTTTGGAGTTACTGTTTCGATTCTATATGTATGGTAAGATTCCTACTTTAAAACTGTAGGTCCACTCTCTGTGTATAATGTGGACTTAAAAGTAAAACGGGCGTTGCCAAACAACTTCTGCATTAAAAAATCAGAGTTGTATACTGAAACTGAATCTCCCAAATAGGTATGAATACTACTTTAGTTATAATAAATAGCCCAGCGTTTTGATTTTTCTGACTTGTACCGTTTCCAGTAGAACTTTCTTAAGACTAATTCTATTTTCCTAATTTGTTATTTTTCATTAAATTTCTTTTCTCATCAACCCTGACCCTTTTCACACATCGAAATGAACCCAATGCAAGTGCAAACAAGGAAATACTGTATATATCGTACACTATACAGGGAACACAACAGGGAAATGTGATTTTTTTTAAAAGGCAGCACTCGTAAGAAGAAAAGTAACTTATCAACTTGATTGTCCTCAAACAAAAAAAACTAAGAAGCCGGAACTCTTCCCTCCCCACTCCCATCACAAAAGCTGCTCCGTTAAGTCAATATTTCCATTCAGAAATTACCACAAGCCTCGATTCTACGCTGCATACTTCCCGGATAGCAAATTAAGTTACTAGTTAAAGGTTACATACAACATTCCTTTTAACCGTAAACATCTCCGTCAATTAGTTTTTTTTTCCGTGTGCAAAGTGTCGTGAGAACCAGTCGTATCTCAAAAGTAAAGGAGCCCTTTAAAAAATACACAACCCGAACAGGAAGCTATGTGGGAAAGAGGTAATAAAACTGTCAGGTTTTGAAATATCTTCCGCGCTCAAGACTAGGATTGACTCACCTTCTGGTTCTTGGAATTGTTTGAAGAGCTTTTATGTTTCCGCTGCTCTCCTCTCCCCTACCGCCCTTGCCCTCTTTGCTCTTCGTTGTTTCTGCATTTCCCCCTTTGCTTCTGCTGATGGTGTGTAATTCGTCATCCAGGAATGATTCGTTTACTTTATTTGCCATCCAAGTAACTTTCGCGCTTGCTGGTACTCGATTGATTTCTGCGTTGCTCTTCCAAGAATCACAGAACAGATTTTTTTCTCCTCAGTAAGCACACGCCAGTCTACCCTTCGCTTCTTATCAAGAACAGACCCTTATTCCCCAAAATTTGTTCACAAGTTTTCGAACACCGTCTCTGTGCGGTACAGCAACATCTGGGAATTGTGCTGCAAAACAGGTTCTAACTTCCTTACAAGAATTAGTAATGACGTAAGAGTCGTAGATAAAAATTCGTGTTTTAAATTGTACGTATATATAATTATTACACTGCAGAAAAGCACAAATAATACGTAAACTTAAACAAAAGAATCTAAAACACTTGTTAACACCTTAACACTTCACAAACACGTGCAAACTGGACACCAGCTGTCTGGATAATGAAGCACTGACGCGTCCAGGGCCAAGGTCAGCATACAGTTGTGGGTCTAAATGCCGGTAGATGCGGTCTTACTTCCCGGTCCGCTAGCAGCCGCTTCAGGGCCAACACGACCGTGAAAAGCACTGTATAAGTTCACAAACAAATCTCACAAATTCTCCCTTCCATGTATTAATACATACCAACAACGCACCCTTACTTATTTTTAAAATATGTTATTTAGGGTCGATTGCACCATCTCCGCTTAACGTCTTATCCCCCCCACTTAACATCATTTTGCGGTTCTTCAATGTCCGCCTAACGTTACCTGGCACTTAAAATCCTGTGTAACGTAAGTGGTGGTCGGGGCTCCGCCTAACACGTTAAGTGTCAGATAAACATGGAAAAGCAGTACACTGTGCGGCCAACAGATACATGCAGCACCTAGTATAATCTGTGTTTGCACTTTTATAGTTGATAAAATGGCAAAGTCTCGATCAGCTGTTGTAAATTGCAAAAGTTTGCTGCATGTTTTGCATTACCAAATAACAGCAAAAAAAAAGAGGATTTGTTAATTATCCCAGGAACGGCAATAAATAAAGGAATGTTTATAAATATATGTGTAAAAATGAATATTAGGTGGTCATTTTCGTGTGTGTGTTCCAAAAATGTTGTATATTGATATTAGCATTAGCAGTTTCACTGTAATTTTGTATGTAAGATTTGAGTGCATGCGGGTACAGATATATAAATAAAAACTACCGTTCCAGACTTCCAGGTTAAAGCATGTTAAAGTAATGCGTTGATGCTTGCAAAATTGTATTAAAATGGCATTCCAAATAAATGAATGTGTGTTTGCTGTAACAAATTTCTTCAACCAAACAACACAATACACAAAATGTACACCATGCATCAGTTGCTTTTTCGCAATCCTAATATCACTACATGCCATTCATTTTATATTAACGTTGTGCAAAATAGTTTGTGTTAATTCGAAATAGTTTGCGACAAATTGGCCTTAGAAGTTGTGCGAAATTGATGCTATACGTCACGAAAACCGAACGGTCTCTGATTGGATATTCCAGTTATGACGTTCTCGTTCGGCAGTGAACTCGGTCGTCTGCTTAGCGCTCTAGAAATCCATGCACGAAGGCGTTCGTTGCTCCTCGAGTTTGTAACGCTGAATATTGAAGAGGGTTCTCTGTGATTTTCAAAATTAAAGTTTCGATTATGACATGCGAGAGATGCAGGAAAGCCAATTCCAGCAATCTAACATGTGCAGATGCATTCACGGTAGCTCCATATTTTGCACAACTCGTATTCGATGGAGCAGAGATTGCGAAAGCAGCGAGTTACGTTTTGCATGGGAAATTTGACATGGTGTTTACTTTCATCGACAGCTTATTCAAGATCATTTAATATTATTCTGTTGAAAGATTTTTCTCAGTAGAAATCATTCGTAATTTCCTATACTACAGATGTACTTAATTACTTGTACAAAATTGTAGTCCTTGGATGCAAATAAATCATCATCATCATTATTAGTAGTGCTGGTATTACGGCAGTGCAATAAGTTTAACTGGGGGAAAATGTCAGTGTCTTTTTGCACGACGGTATAAACCAGCGTTTTTCTTTCTTTTTTCTTGCGTAGCTGAAAATAAATGTCGGGAAGGACGGGGGTTCGAACTGGTCCGTTGACCAGCTTCTAGAAGTTGGCATCGTTCATTTCAAGTTACAGAAAACAGAAAGTATATTATTTTTATTGTAAATAATAATAACAGAAATAAATTTCAGTTATATATTATTCCAACCATGGGCGTTGCCAGAATGTTTTGCTGGAGCTCGGGAAATGATAAAATTTGAATAGCTAGTAGAAATTATAACAATAATAAAAATTGATAATAATAAAATTGTTATTTTACAATGATAAATATTATATGCTAATAAAAATAAACAGATGATTGAATATCTATTACAAAGTTATTTCATACATTTTTTGTTCACATTTCACTCAGTGAACTAAGATTCACAGTCATAGGCGTAGCTAGAACTTTATATTTGGGTGTGCGCAAAGAAAAAATGAGGTCTTGTACCTTTTAAATAGCATATTTTGCAACACAATCACTTGGCTCTTTAACTGCACTGATGTTTGTAAAGGAATATAAATTCACTAAATGACAGTGTTGAAAATTTCTGAATATATGTAGTAGAAAAAATCAAATTGCATAGAAATTACACACACACAAAATGTTCATAAATGTTACAAACAAATACATCAAAATACACGTCATCTAAAACAAGAGACGTCTTTCAAAATGTACAATGTTCTTAAACTCATCAATAACTTCATTTACATCAATAGAATAGACTAAGCTTTTTCCTGTTCCACAAATAGCAAGAGCAGGGCTTCCAATCCATCCTGCTTCTGAGTTGCTCTTAATTTAGTTTTAACTTGGGTAAGCTTGGAGAAAGCTCTCTCACACGTGCAGCTTGTGACAGGTATAGATGAAAAGCACTGTAGTACAGAGTAGAATGCAGTAAATATCTTCTTTCTCCAATGACATCAAAAAATCAAAAAACTATAGACACTCGTTTCATCAGCGATAATGCACACGTTTGTACCAAGTAATTACATTTTCAACTTCTTACAAACTGCCGCTTATTTTCTCTCTTATTGAAATATATGTCTTTAATTCTCTTTGATAAGGCAGCCCATTAGGGTGTGCTGAGCCACACCCGGCACACCCCGTAGCTACGCCTATGTTCACAGTTTGGTTTGGTTTGAGTTGCTGTTTTAAGTCCACTTTATGCACAGTAAGGCTAATCGGGACTGGACCTAAAGTTTAAATTGGGATCCGAACCACTTGTGCCTCCACCGGGTATCGAACCCGGGACCCCTTGATTACAAGGCAATGACGCCATGGGGAAGGCACACAAGATTCACAGTTATTGTATTTGTTATTAACTTTTGCATATATCATTCGCGAAAAGGCTGTAAAAGGTGGGGGAAATTTTACTCATAAGGTTTATGTTGTGACCTCTCCCATAAAACTATTTTTTTGGAATATTAAAAACTATGAAACCATTTATATCTTGGATTAAATGGTAGAACATGAAAATTCAACTTGGTTCCTATATTTTCCTTTCATTTCTTTTATCTAACACACTTTCTACTGTCGCGATACTCTGTTCAAATACTAACTAAATGATCTTTATTTCTCCTATTAACAATAAAAATAACAAGCTTTTTCTTTTTTTTTTACTTGAAATGAACGATGCCAATTTCCAAGGGGGGGGGGGGGTCCGACTCCCGTCCTTTCGACGCCCATGATTCCAAAAAGTAAAAAAAATGCGCGAGAACGAAAAGTTGAGTGCAAAATGCAGGTCGCCCGACCCTGTGGCCGAGTGGTTAGCACATCGCGCTGCGACGCCAAGGGTCCCGGGTTCGAATCCCGGTCGGGCTTGGTTGTTTGTGAATGTCCATTCATCAATTTCATCATTTCATCACTCATCCCCATCTTCGCAAATTAGCCAAGAGGCACAAAACGCGAAGTAAAATAAACTAAATCAATCAATCAATCAAAAAAAATGCAGGATCCATATTTTTATTATTTAATCCAAGTAATAGGTGGTTCAAGTTTTCAAAATTCAAAAAATTAGATTTCTTATGTGAGAGGTCGCACTATATGACTAAAATTTACTCCTAACTTAATTTTTCTTGAACAAGGCGTGTGAATGTAAATAACAAAGTAATTACTTTGCATTTCAGTACACTAACTGTATTTGAAATGTAAATAAATAAATAATTGCGCTGCATATTCGCTCATCTGGTGGACCGAATAGAACAGCCTGCCAAAGGAAGGATATAATAAAATTATTATAGAAACAAAAACTTTTATTTTACTAGTTTATAATAGTTATTGTTGTGCAATAACAATCATATCCATTATTATTATTTTTAATGTTTTAACTTTTATCACAGCCTGAATCCCCTCCTCCGTACAAAAATTTCTGGCTCCGCCAGAATGCACTACAATGTAATGAAATAGAACATCATTTTTAGTAATTTGCACTTTTTACATAGCTTTCACAGACCAATTTCATTGTTCTTGTAGCTTATCATTCATGGACCTCGCGATGTAAATCGCACACAAACAAAACGTCTCTTTTTTTCATTCGTGCATACGTTGAGAAATATCATATTGGAGCATCTGGCACTCGTATTTGTACATAATGGTGAAATCTTTATTTTCCACTGTGATATCCACAAAAATTCAGGCTGTTCTGCTCTTGTAACTCACAAGATGGAAACTTCTTTCGGCACAAGGCAACAAAAAATCTTATTTGTAATGTTAACTCAGCAGAGAAAACTGTGGTAAAGCACTGACTTAGTGCTTGCTTAGTGGTAAGGACAATTTCCTGTTCTAGTAGTTACGTATCTTTTCCAATCCATTATCTCATAGCAATCACAGACACTTCCTAAAAGCGTCCTCACACAAAATGCAGCCAACCCGAAGTGCAGACGACAGGACGAGCCGAACGACGACGTCACAACATGGCGCAGGTATGGCGTAACGCTCGGCTCGAAAATTAGAAACTCGATTTTTTACCTAAAAACGAATGCACATGAACGTGGGAAATTGCAGGGGTTATTTGTCGATGGTGTAGATTTTAAAAATGATCTTTAAAAAAGGTAGTAGAAATGTCCATTTGTAATCTTTAAAATTAAAACACGTGTAATATTATTCGAGTCACTTCCGTCGCTATTGGTGTGAATGTAACATTGCAAATAAACAAGTAACGTGTTGTTTCCGAATAATAACTGGCAAAGAATCCACGTATAATATTTAGCACAGTGACGTGCACTGAGGAGTAGCTAGTCTAGCAGAGATAGATCAATCAATCTCACATCTCGAATTATATTCAAATCACAATATTTATTGTCTTGTTAAAGCCACCACAGCTCATACGCAACACTTTCTTTTCCACGCACTTCTCGTCCATCGGTGTTCTCCGCGGGCAAAGCAGGCTGGATACCCTAGCTCGCTCTTCTTCAGCCAGGCCAGTTTCCAGGTAGAAACGGCCGGCCCAAGGAAAAGGAAGATTTCTACCTCTAGTTCCCTTGCCCCCACGACCCCCGCTGCAATGGTTGAAAGCCCAGGCTTTCAGGTCCCCCAGTCTATCTCCTATAGGACAGATAGGGGATTGGTTTCTCATAATTTTTTTGTAAATCCTCTAAAGAACACAGGGTAAAATTTTCTGCAGTACTTATGTTCTCTGTATTTACACAACCTTTTACACGTTGTACAATATGTGTGTATGTATAATATGGGATGTAGTTTTATTATTTATAAAATAGGAACGTGTTATGTGCAGACAATAATGTTATGCTTTCTTTCTTTTTTTCTTTTTCAAATATGGAATATATATTGATTAAATTACAAATATGTGCTCAGGCTCTCTCTGACTCTCGTTTTAGTAGTGTTTTATTTAAATATACTAATATATTGGCCTGTAACAGTCATAAATACGGCTGTATTTATTTGGGCAAGAGAACGCGTGTTCATATTGTTGTTGGTTTGGTTTATTTTACTTCGCTTTTCTGCCACATTTGGTTATCGCGAAAATGAGGATTGAGTGATGATATGATGAAATTGGTGAAGGGACCTCATATGAACAATCCAGGCCAGGATTCGAACCCGTGATGAGTGCGCATTCTTGTCCTATGTGTTGCAGTGAATAATGAAATAATTTGGAATGAAAAATGTATCTCAGAACTCAAAAAGTCAAATGAATATCATTGAAGAAACTACAAAAAAGTGTGTTGTGTTTTGTTTCCTGTCACGAAATCAACCAAGCGCGGGGGAGTGGTTATCACAGCGCGCTACGACACCAGGCGTTCCGGGTACGAACCCCGACCCTGGCATGGGTGTTCCCTGTGCTCGTCCCTTAATCAGTTTCATCGTATCATCTTCACAATTAACCAAATGTGACAAAAAAGCGACGCTAAGTAACAAAAATGAAATCAAATCATTGATTGATTGCTCAAATTGGTTTATTTTACTTCGCTTTTCCGCCACCTTTGGCACAACAAAATAGATGAAGGAACACACACAAAGAACACAAATGGCCAATCCGAGATTCGAACCCAGGATCTCTGGCTTAGAGTCAAATCAAATAGTTTTTTATTTTCGAATGTGGGTGGGGGTTACGTGTACTTTTTTCTAGTACTCATTCATAATTTTGCAATCTTTTCCTGTTATTGACAATCTTCTTTTTTGAAGGAATACTGGCCCTAAAGGGAGGAGGGGTGTGACTCACACCAACCCCCCCCTTGAGCACGCCACTGACTGCTACCCCAACTGTCGACGTCACCGCACGTCACTGATTTAGCAGTACTCTTGCCGTCCAGTTGATACATACATATGTACAAGGAACAATTTCCGAATGGTGGTTTGTTTTGTACAAACACACACATTTAGATTAATAACCTTGCAAGGAACTACGTACCTAATAGTACATAAGACGTAATACCAATCTTTAAAGAAACGTATATTTGTGTGTGACTTTGTATGTAACCAGAGGCCAGCATAGTCTGCCTTTTACCTACCCGCTGCCCGCTTGCACGCGAGGACAGGTATACCTGCTCGCCTGCCCACGGCAACGAGTCGACTTGCGTCTTTAGCCGGGTTCTTGGTCTTCAAGGCGCTCTGTGGTTACAAGGTAACTGGGCATTCAACAAGACCCGGGCGCCTGCAAAACCTGCTGGAAGGAAACAGCCCTCCGGCAGCGTGTCGCTCCAGGTGTTTCATCATTACGTGGACAGCTTCAGCCAGTGTTGCCTACTTACGTAGCTCCTAAATCCTACGAAGTCCTAGGAGGAGCTCTCTCCTCCAAGGAGAATTTATATACTTAGCGATTTCAGTTCAGCGTAAGCAGTTTTTATCTTATTGCCAGAAAATGCACGCAATATTACAGCTTCATTTATCTAAATGAATGATCGAGCAAACAAAAATCTCCTCACTGAAAACTAATTGTTTTTCATTGCATGGTGCCTTAACCTGGCACGCAGTGGCGCAACCTGAGGGGGGCAGGGGATATTGGTCACAACCTTAGACGGAAATTAAGTCTAGCGGAGGGGCCAGGGTGGGGGTCAAACATTAACGTACAAGAAAAAACAGGATAGCAGAATTTAAGAGTAGCAGGGCTAAAGGGTACTCAAGATGGAATTAATTTTCATATTTTTCTTGCATTTTCCTTCCAGACGGCCAAGGGCACCTGCAGAGGGGGAATGGAGGGGTAATTGCAACCCCTTGATTTCAAATTTTATGAAAGTAGAAATATATATTATAAAATATTATAGTCTCATCAAGTTCAATGCCGTAGAAAAGGGGTAGCGGGAGTCGGCCATGCACTTTCTTTCTTTCAAAAACAGTTTGTGTGCTTGTTTTCCATTATTAGCTAATGTGAAATTGCGTGCTGAAAAAAATATTTCTAATCCTCTGTTTCAACACAAATGCGTGAGAACCGACTTCCACCCCCTTTTTGCATGATTTATGAGGATAATAATGCCTTTCATGCTACTTTTATTACTGTTATTGTGATTGTTGTTGTTGGCACGTTTATCCAAGTACTTGCCCCCCCCCCAACGAGGGTAACGGCAATGCCCCTGACCCCTGGCTGGCTACGGCCCTGGTGTTCGCAGTAGAACAGTGGGCCCGTTCCGAAAGTCACACGAGTCTAACGCGTTAAACGAGTTATGGTAACTGGCCGTTCCATAAGTGCTTCCGTGCGTTTCGTGAGTTTCATTATGCTGTCCCAAAAGTCGCATTCCGTGCGTTTCGTGCAAGAACGAGATTCACCAAACGCACGGGCCAGGAGGCTGGTTTGTTCCGTGAAAATCGTCTGCTCCTTGCAGACAAAGCGCGTGCTGATGGATTCAAACTGCACTAGTTCGGAAAATGTATTATAATTTTAACAGATAGCGATATGAAGCAACATGCACAAGATGCGTATGCCTTGACTGTTCTTAGAATGTGATTAAAATGCGTAACAGTGTCCACAGTAGAGTTTATTTTTGCCATAAGGACATTCCTTCCGCTGACGCCATGCGGAAACTTTCTCTAAACAAAACGCTGCGCCTGCGCTTTCGCCTAGAGTGTCCCATAAGTCCGTAAAATAACTGGTTTCACCAGATTCACGAGCCCAGTTATTTTCGTTGAATGCGTTCGTTTCGTTAAGACTTTCGGAACGCACCCAGTGTGTTGTTCGACTCCCGACCTCAGCGTCGAACGTGACATGTTTCAGTCCTGCCGATATCACTATATATACGTATATTGGTTGTTTACGACATGTAATTATGGATCCTGTGCCACGGAAAACCTATTTCAATCTGTGTGTGTAGGGAGGGGGGGAGTAGCGACATTCGTAAATCTCATTTCATTGGCGATGTGGCTTACGAAGCTTTGAGTTCCCTTTTTAAGTAGTGAAAATCTATTGCAGTTGGCAACACTACAGAGTGGTGTGCGCCCGGTGCAGTTGCTACTCGAAGCAACTACGTCATGCAGAGGGAGGGGCTTGCAGTTGATTGAATGAACGCACTGAGACCTACTAGGTATCTTACGACTGCGGGTACCCGGCGGGTTTTCAATACCTGCCAAGAACGATCTTGGCAGATGGTCAGGCAAGGTGCTCAAGCGAGGGTGTTGCGCAGGTTGCATGGCATTTCAGGAGCGATGTCTCGCGAACGGGTCTGCTCCAGGTCTTGTGCAGGCCTCTATATGTAACTTACAAAACTCGCAATAGCAATAAATTTACTGTTAACAAGCATCCTTACGATGTTGACACGCATGTACAAGGAACCATTTCATACTTGTTTTGTACCTAACCTAACCTATCCTAATATACATTGGAGTGCATAACACGTAAACGCCAAAGTTTTTATTTATTTTTTATTTTTTATTTACAAGGTCCCGGGTTTGATCCCCGGCCGGTTCAAATCCGGGAACTTTTCTAACGATGCAAGCGGCCCCGGCGCCCACCCAGCGTCGAATGACATGGGTACCTGGTGGAAACCCTGGGGGGTAAAGGCGGTCAGGGGCGTGATGCTGATCACATCACACTCACTCATGACCGGATCAAGAAAGTGTGTGGCGTTACCCCCACATCCCCTATACGCCTTCATGGCGTGGTGTTAAGCACAGGGGAGCACTTTACCTTTTTACTTTTTTTATTTACAGGAAACATTTTATGCGAAGTAATATATTTGAATTACATTGGGCGATATTTTGTTCTTTAACTTTAAGACTGGCAAAATAATAATAATAATAGAGACAGGTACAGCAGTATATTTACGGCGTTGATACGTATATACAAGGAACAATTTCCGAATGGTATTACGTTTCGTAGATACAAAGAAAATCACCATTGTAATAAACCTAGCACGAATCTGCATGCCTGAAGATGCATAAAACGTAAACTCAAGGTGTTTTTTTAATTGTTTTTTTTTTACATTCATATGCAATATACATGATCTTGTATTTAATTTTTCAAAATAACTGGCCTAAAAAGACGAGCGACTAGGGACAGCATTAGCTACCTTGGGAGATAAGTACATGCTAACAACACCAAATCTGGCCTGCCTAACCTATCCACGTAGGCATATAATAGCATAAATAAGCACGTAAATAGGTAATTTGTTTATTTAAGCTATTATATGCATACGTGGATAGGTTAAGCAGGCCAGGTTTGGTGTTGTTTAGCATGTATTACCCAAGGTTCTAATGATGTCCCTAGCCGCTCGTCTAAAAAGGACCACAGCTTGTACGTACGTACAAGTATTTTCTGGGTGGATATTAGTGTTTTTTTTAAACAAATATATACGTTCTTGCACTGCACTAGCATATAACGCTGCACGAAATTACCTGTCTGAAAGTATATACAGCCTGGAGTTTCTTCTTTTTTCTTAATAAGAATAAGACATGCATACATACAATACTACGGTACTTTACATTCCTTTTGTGCTAAGATGATAGTAATTCCCAAAATGTACCTTGTTCATAGAACCGTTGACTTACGATTTTTTTTGTGCTATCCGAATTTGTTTTGAATACAAAAATTTAATTTTCATTTGCATGGTTATTAGACTCGTTATTGCACAAAAGCTGCATTATAATAAAAAAGAAACCTAAGTATAAGATTGTCAACGTTGATAATACTGATACTCGCTATTCGCTAAAGAAGGTGTTAGAATTGATAAATTATTAACAGAAACGAATGATAAATTAGTAAGAGCAGAATAGAAGATTGCTCTTCTCATTCCGTATATTTACACAAACTCAGATATGTCACCCTTGCACTAAAAATTTTAAAAATGTAACTTGCATTTGTTACGACTTCGTAAAATTTTGGTTACTGTTTAGTGGTGTTTAGTTTTTTTTTAAAAAAGTGACCGTATGTCTTGCTGAAAGATAAGACGAGGAATATTCTTTTTTGCATTATGTTAATTAGAGTACGTGAAAAATAATTTGAAAAGTTTTGAGTGGCGATGGTGCAACCGGCTCTTACTGGTTTCAAGAAGCAATCCACAACTATTCAAATACAAATATAATAATAATATCAACACGACCAATTATTGGGTAGGTTCGGAAACCACGCACCCATCCATATACGTATTTTGGCACTACTGGCATGATATGTGCATTACGACAACACTTTTCTTATTGCCTTTCTTTCTCCCAATTTTACATCGCTTTTCTGACGTCATGAAACTAGCCGTGGGGCACACTCATGCCTTACGCAGGGTTCGAACTCGTGACTTCTGGTAACATTGACCACAGAGGACGATGATTCTTGATGCTACTGGTGAATAGATTCAATAAGTAAACTTAAAGGAATAAGATCGTGGGAAAGCAAAGTCAGTGTAATTAGAGGTTGGAATATATTAATCCTTGAAAATATCTACTGTGTTTTATTAATGGATTGGACTCTAAAATAACAGATTCTAAAACCAAGACACACCGCTCGCTTGGCCACAGTGGCGTACTCAAGGCGGGGTTGGCCCTATATTCCTAAAAAAAAAAGGCCAAACGCTGGAAAAGATGGCAAAATGAGGACTGACTACTAAGAAAAAAAGCATACGTAACTGGCCCCCTTTCTAATATCCTGAGCACGCTACTGCTTGGCCATGTCACCATTCCATCATCATAATTAATCAACATAATTATTCGCCGGGTTCCGTAATCGAATATACCTATATGTGGCCCATGGTTCTAAGAGTAGTATCATGATGTGGCCTACCTCAACTCGATCTCAAAAATGTACTAGTTTGTATGGTTTGTTAACACATAAGAATTTCTCCAAAAAGCAACAGTAAAAATGATAGTGGCAACATTGTATATCACCATGGGTCATTCCACAGAAAATGAGCCTATAGATCGTCCAGCAAAAAGAATGGACTGTTGCGTATGTGAGAACAGTGTTGCCGCTTGCCGCAGGAGCGAGTAACGGACCTGCTGGCAGTGAAAGTACAAGACCAAACAAACGTGCGTGGCGCTTGAATCGCGGGTACGTACAAATTGAAGAAATAAGTTCACGGTTAGCTATTATTAAAAACAAGAAACAAATTCAAAAAAATACATAAACTGAAAGAATAATTCTTAATGCTTGCGGCTATGATAAGAGGCCTTGTCGACAACAATAACAGATTCTGGAGGGAGATTGGCGAGCAACTGTTCCCGAAAATACATCTCATACGTTTCTCCTTCCATTTCATTATGGGCATCTGCTGTATTCTTTTTGCACTGAAACACAAGTTGGCGTATTGCAGAAAACCGCGTTCGTTACCCGCATGCACTAAAGCGTATCGCTCTCCGCGAGATGTTGGATTTTTTAATTCAGTGGAAAGACCTGCCAGAAACGCTTGTTTTGCAGTTGTAATTGTATTGTCTTTCCATTCGTAACTGACTGAGGTTCCGGTGTTCACCCAGGATTCATCAGTGTAAACAATATTTCTGTTTTCACGCCTAAACTTCCTAATTTCTCTTAAATGTTTATGGCGAAGATAAATTAAATCTTCTCTTTCCATTAACATGGATTTGTTGCCCCTTTCCTCATACGAAAAGCCAAGTTCTTTGAAAAAGACATGAAATGTTGATCTTTTAAAATTAACAGCAGCAAGAAGCGAATTAAGTGTGGGGGGTTTGTTTTTAAAAAATAATTCGTGAACTTTACGTCGCACAGAACTTCTGACAAAATCATTATATTTTACATTTCTACTTGTAATTGGCGTTCTCTTCCTGGGTCGTTTCTTACTTTATGTTCCAAGAGGACCTTGAGAAATCTAACCCCGAACTTTAAACACAGTAGCCCGTGAAACTCCCGTTACTTTCGCTCTCTCGCTGGCTAACCAACTTACACCACGATCCGGATTTTTCTGTTTTAAATAAACAAAAATATTCATTACTATTTGCCTTTCTTTACTTTTGAGAACCTCATCACACCTTCTCTTCTTTACACTACTTTCGCTCATTTTTCACTATTAAAAACCAACATTTTTTTACAGCACAACCCAACATAACTCAACGCACAGATCCGCCACAGTCAATCCTCGTCGAAACCAACTTCCTTTCCCTCCCCTTTCGAGAAATTTTGTCTACCGCGGTACTGGCTGAGGAGATGGGGTGGAAAGCAGCCGACAACGCTGGGCTCGCCGTTCCCCTCCGTGCACGTGCCCCTGCATATCGTAATATTAAAAACACGGGTTGCTGGAAGGAAATTTTGCTAGTCTGAAAGCTTAACCAGCTCCAGAATAGCGTTTTACATTCGAAACAAAAGCAAATGTGTTCACGAATTCAAAGTTCCTTTAAAACATATATCCATTACATAATCAATTCATCCTTTTCCTCAAAACAATTTTTTGCACACTGAAAACACTATTGATTTAATAGGGTGCAAATATTTTCACGAGGCGCCAAAGCATTCTTTCTTACACAACTTTTTTCATTTAGATAGTTCGGCGCCCAGGGCCGACTCCCACCGCCCCCTAGCTATACGGCTCTGAAGTTCATAAGACTACATAGGCGTGCGCAGACCCTCTGATTAAGGGGGACAAAAGCCTTGATGAAAATTCTGTCGGAGAAAGAAACACTTCATTCCATCTCAATGTTTCATTGTATTTTTATTTATTTATTTATTTATTACGTCTTGTTTATAATGCACAAGTTTATACTTTGTAGCCTTTTCTACTACTTAAGCATGTTTACATCAAAATTCTAGTGTATGAAAATTGGAAAACAACATTTAAACCAATACATAAAAACGGAAATACTGAAAACAAAGAAACAGAAATATAAAATTGAAAGAAAAGAAGAAAAACAAAAAATACATGCGGGAATAAAAGTCTAACCTATACTCACGGGAATACAACAAAACACACACACACACACACACTCACATATTCATGACAGTTGTTAGGATTTTGTAATATTAAGTTAAATAAGGATTGGATTGGATTGATTTGTTGTTTTAAGTCCACTTTATGCACAGTAAGGCTAATCGGGACTGGACCTACAGTTTAAAGTGGGATCCGAACCACTATCTGCCTCCACCCGGTACCGAACCCGGGACCCCTTGATTACAAGGCAACGACGCTACCACTGCGCCATTGGGAAGGCAAAGTTAAATAAGGGGTTTCAGTGTTTTCCTGCACTTAACTGTATTCAATTTGTCAATAACGTATAAGCTTGCACTAATGTGCTAACTATTTGTGCCCAATAAAATAAATGTTTTAATTGTGTCTTAAAGACATGTACTGAAGATGAGTTCCGGAATTCGAGGGGCAGTGAGTTCCAAAGACGAGAAGTGGAGACGGTGAAAGATTTTGAAAAAAAAAGTTGAGTTATGTAAGGGGATGAGTAATTGAGTTCTCTCGTGCGATCTGGTGTCAAGGCTGTGTGATTCAGAGAGCACTGAGAATCTGCTCGAGAGATAAGCCGTTTCCTTTGAACTGATTGCCCTATAGAGAAGGGTGAGGTTGTGTACCTTTCGCCGATCAATTAATTTGAGCCAATTTAATTTTGTATAGGAAATGGATAAATGGTCCCTATATCTCAAATCGAAAATAAAACGGATGCAGGCTTGTACTCGTTGAAGACATTGAGCAAGATCATATGGTAAGTCGGAATAGATGAAATCGCACTAATCGAAATGTACATTGATGGGTACTAAACAGGAGCGTATATAGTGTGTGTCCGAACACACCGAAAATCACTCTATTAGAAGAATTCCGACCCTGTGGCACAAAAGTTCACTGTTCTCCCTTCCCCTATATTTTCCTTCTCTGGTGGTTTATACTAATTTACATATAAACATGATTTCATGCAGTAGATTCAAAACAACAACACATAATTTGTTCATTTCCAATGTGTGACCAATTTATTCTGCGACCACATAGTTGTAACAAAATTAGGGTAACGAATAAAATACGTAAGTCTTAATAACAAGTAATTCACTGGAGAACAAAGTGAGATGGTCCAATCACATAGGAGATAAATCCGCCGTAGCTGCTGGAAACTTTTGTCGGCTTGAAAATACTTTAATTTTTAAGGAGAATAATATTGTTTAATAACGGTAATAAGATTTTTCTACACTACATTTCTAAGTGAGAGTATTAGGAAATGTATTTTTATTTGCATAAAATTAGAAATTGTGTACCCCTGCAGGTGCTCTTGGCCATCAATGTTTGCCCCCCTAGAATGGCTCTCTGTCCAAGGTTTGGTGAGGGGCAATGGCCCCCCTTCCCCCTGTGGTTGCGCCACTGATCACTATTCTATTATTTGTAAAGAACGTACTATGTAGAAGAAAAATAACTGAAGATTATCTTAGGGTATGGTCACATTGGGTCCGGTTTCGGCTGAACTTTTACACTGACGTACACGGCAGAGAAGGGCAGAACATACAATACCAAGTAAACAAGTGTGGGCGGTCACACTGTCCGTTCTTCATAGACCACTGAATGGAAACAAATCATTTTGTTTTCTTCGGCTATAATTCACCAGAAATGTTGTGTGGTGGGCTATTTAAATTTGACTTCTTGCATGTTGTGGTGACAATATCGAAAAATAAAATATTTACTGACTTGGTTTACGAATGTAAGCTATTAGAGACTCATCACTGCAGAGCTAGGAATTTTAGGTGCTGCACCTTAATTTTTTTGTGTGAAAATGGGTAAAAAAGTGACTCATCCCCAAAATAAGCACGTATTGAACTCTACTCATGGTGTTTCGGTTGCACCTTTTTGCACCGTTTTCACAATCTCAAAATCTTTTCCACCTTTTTCACAATCTCAGAACCTTTTGCACCTTTTCGCCCTTTTTGCATCTTTATCATTTTTTTAAATACAACTCGCGCGCTGTTTAACCCTACCCACATTCGAGGCACGGCTTCTTGGCACGCGATTCTTGTTTACTAAACAACAATGAATCGGCTTTCTTCAGTTCTTGGACGTTAATGTAGTAAGCGCGCGGACTTTAAACAGTGCCAACAATGACGCGTTGCAATTGCTAGAAGTTGTGCTCTTTTTGTCCTATGCTGTATTGTTTACGAATTGTTGTAGGAAAGCTGTTTTGTTTTCGTTTCCTTCTCCCGTCTCAGCGAGCAAGGTAACTGCAGTCTGGGATCGACTGATCGACTGATCGATGCATCGGATTTGCTTGTTCACCATGCCAAAACATAAAGTAAATGTTGGGAAACTGCAGGACATTGTTAAACAGTTTAGCGGTGACGGCATTCAGAGTGAAGGATCTGTTCTGAGGTGTGATGTGTGTGATATTTCTATTGCTGTCGATGACAAACACAAACGCACTCGGGTTGTGCAGCATCTACAAAGTGGGAAGCACGTCAGGAATTAAAAACTACGAGATGGTAAAGGTGGGAAGCGACAGCAATTCATTGGTGAGGCGCTTGCATCTTTGAGTTCCAGAAATACAAATTAACTTTTCAGTGAGACAGCAAGGCCATTTATAGCGTGTGGAATACCTCTTTCGAAACTTAACAATCCTGTCATGAAATCATATTTGCAAAAATATACTGGGAAGTCAGTTCCAGATGAGAGCACCTTAAAGAAATCTTACTTCAACCTCTTTATGAAGCTAAACTCTCGCAGATCAGGCAAGTAGTAGCTGACCATCCAGTCTATTTCATACTATGAAACCACAGATAGGTACGTTTTGAACATTTTAGTAGCACCTCTCAATGGAGATCAAGTGAAACCCAGGCTTTTAAAAACTTATTTTCTCGGCAAAACAGATAATGAAAGTGTAATGCAAAGTTTCAATGATGCATGTTTTGTATTGTGGCCGGAGGGCGTAAAATATGATAGTGTGGGGTTAGTTCTTACAGACCAAGCATCTTACATGTTAGCTGCATTTTGTAATCTGAAGAATATGTATCCTAACTTAAAACATGTGACCTGCATTGTTAATGCTTTGCATCGAGTTTGTGAAGCTCTTAAAAATGAATATACATATGTGAACGAATTTGTTTCTAGCATTAAGAAAATACTGAAAAAGGCTCCTTCTAGAATACAGAAGTACGTAGAAATTACGAAACTTCCACTACCACCCTCTCCCATCCTCAGTAGATGGGGTACATGGTTAAAAGCTGCAGTGTTTATTTGCAATCATTTCCATACAATATCGAAATTTTTAGATGATTTGCCTAGTGATTCCTCAGCTGTAGAAAAAGCCAAAAAACTTGCACTTAAACAGGAATTGCAAGATGAACTCTATATTGTACATGGCTTCTCTTTCCTTACTACCGCAATCACAAAACTGGAGGAGCAGTGTCCTGAAAAGGAAGCACAGTGGGCTGTTTTGATGGATGTGCAACGAGAGCTGCAAGGGGTCGGGAAAGAGAAGTTAGAACAAAGTTTAGCCAAAAATCCTGATGTTCAAGATGTCGCAACCAATAAGGATGTGGTTGAAAACAAAATACGCACCCCTTGTGTCTGTTGACGTTGAACGTTCTTTTTCAACTTACAAGTATCTGCTTAGTGACCGCAGATGTAGCCTCACTCAGAAGAACATAGACATTTTGAATGTAATCTATTTTAACAGTTTTCTAGATTACTAATTCTAAGCAAGTAAGAACAAGCATGTTTTCCTTTATGTCGCTTTCTAATGTATCAGAGAATTTTCTTTGCTTAGTTATATTAAACGATTTAAAACTGGAGAATACTCTATGTGTTTATCCAGACAAGTTGAATCATATATGTATGCACTGCTCACAATAAATTTTACATCTGAAAATTAGAACCTATTTTAGCACCTATTTTGTACAAAAATTGGCACCTTTTTTGCACTTTTATTGGCAAATTTTTGCACCTAAAATTCCTAGCTCTGCTCATCAGTAAAGAACTATTACAATATGGAGTCAGGAAACTCTGGCTTCAAATTAAATTTTCGTTATTAAAAATACAAGGGGTGTGCGGAACATTATCGTAACGTGAATTTTCTTTACATCCCGACGTTCGGGACCAGAATAATTCACCATTTCCAGACCAAGTCGGGAAATTTGGGGGACAGGAAATGTTCGAAATTTCCATACATTCTAAAAATCTCGAATTCTACACATTATTCCCCGTTCAAGTGATTGTTTTCATTGCTGGGATAAAAACTACTAATACATTAAGAATTATTGTTAAGAAATTTTCGACACATATAGTGTACAGTCACGGGCACTTCTGGGTTGTAATGACCTCATTTACTTTCAATGGAATCGTTACAACGCAGAAGTGTCCGTGCCTGTACAAAGCATCGAGAATTAAGGGCACGAGGAACAGTTTCCACGTCCAGCCAGTCACGAGAACACGAAACTGCTCCATGCCCACCGACCTATCCCCGCGGCAAGTTGGGGAAAGATAATTGATTGATTTGTTGATCGATTTGCTTTATTTTACTTCGCTTTCTGTGCCACTTTTGGCTATTTGTAAAGATTGGGATAACTGATGATATGATGAAACTGATGAATGGACACTCACAAACATCCATGCCCAGGCCGGGACTCAAACCAGGAACCCCTGGCGTCGTAGCGCGATGTGCTGGGGAAAGAGAAGTCTGTGCACTGGGTGGTTGTTGGGAGGGGGGACTTAGCATGGGAGTATTGTCTTGCTTGTTCTCTTGCGAATATCAAACTTTCGATGGTGTAGGAAAACACGTCAGCGAGAATAGGACAGATTGAAGATTTTGCTTGTGTTAGGAAAAGTCGAAACTTCCATTTGATTAGCAGTAACTTGAAGTTGTTTGTTCACAAGGAATACATTTTAGTCTATAAATAATTATTCATTATATCTTTTTACAGATCGTATCAAGCTTAATAATCAACTTTTTTTTAAAAAAACAAAAAACCGCTTAAACTTGCAACATGGGAAGAAATTCATACTCTCTTGTCCTATATTTTCCTTTTTCAGTATCAGCGTCCATTCCGATGACAGTCAAGTACCTGTTTTGGAAAATGCATTCCCGTAGGGAAATCCATCAGTATGTTACCCGCAAGCGGAACAATTTCGATTTACCCCATCATTCTACCACAGCCTGCAAATCATCTTTCTCCTTTTCGGCTCCCAAAGCATGGAATGCATTGCCTGCGAGCATCGCAAGTATAAACAACTCATTACATTTCAAAGGCAAAGTAAAAGATCTGCTTTTATTGGAACAACTGCAGAGTCGTGGCACACACTGAAGATATCAAGTCACTCACTATATGGTATTGTATTGTTGTATTATTAATATTACTATTGTCTTTTGAATTTGTATTTACACTTTTTTTGTATGCAACTAATTTCCGTGTATTTTTTTCGTATCTGTATGTGTATTATTTTACATTTAGCTTACTGCTCCATACGCAGTGTATCTTATCTTATATGTATTATCATATTGACAAGGGTTAGGTGGCAGAGCAGCTCTTGGCTCAACCTCGCCCGCTTAGTAAAGAAAATCTATTATTATTATTATTATTTATAATCTTTGCGTTAACCACTTTTAAACACGATCAGTAGCGACGATTAAGGGAGGCAATGGGGGCAATAGGGGGGCAATGGAGGCAGTTTCCCCTCACTTTTTGCCACTTTTGCCTCCGCACTATGCTAAACCTTATCTACAAGAGAAAGTAAGCTGTCTTTGCCCCCTTCCAGTTTTGGCACCTTGCCCTCTTAGTTTTGGAACCCAATCGCCGCCACTGAACGCGATCATTTGAATTTCCCGATGTTTGGAGGGGAATTTTTTTCCCGAAACACAAGACTTAGGGTAGCCATTGAATTGCTTCACAAAACAACGCCCATGAACAGAAATTCCAAAGACAACACCATCAGAGTGACGAGCTTACAGGCGTTGAGACTGCAATTCAGACAAGAGCGACGAATGGGCAGAACGGAACAAGCGCCGCTCTTGTCTGCGCATGCGCAACGAGAGGCTGCATAAGGTCTTCTAATAATCGTGTATTCATCGAAAATCGTGCCAGCATACGAATTGCAACTTATTTCTTCATTCAGCTGGTTTGAAATTTTTTCAGAGTAGATGGGTTGCCTTTCCAAGAATGAAAATGAAAATACTCGATGCCATTAAGTATTTGGGTCAAGTTTATACATGGAAATAAAAAAGGCATCAATCATTTGTGGTTTCTGTTATAGAATTTATGTTTTTGAATGCACTGAAAGTAAAACAGCGCAAGCAGCATCATTTTATGTCCCACCGTTATCGCCCAAATGCAATGTTTTCGAAATTTCCAAAATGGCGTATATTTTTCACAATTTATCTATGTTCCTCAACTCCGACTTTTGGTGATTTTAATCAGGAGGTACAGGTCGCTCCAAGGAATATAATAAAATAAGAATTATCTCTGGCCCTAATTTGCCTATGCTAATAACAAAAACTATCCTCCTCCGTGCAGTGGCGTACGCAAGGGGTGGTTACCGGGTTTAACCCCCCCCCCTGGGCTTTTGAAATATTATGGAAAATGCTGTAGAAAAAAAATAAAAATGGCTAATTTATCAGTCAAAGTTCTGCGACAGTAATAATAATAATAATAATAATAATAATAATAATTTGAATTATTATTCCCATGCAGCATGAAGAAAAACACAACATTCCAAACACAATCTAAGCGGCTACAAAGTTCAATTTTGCATTTTTTTTTTGCAAAAAGTCGCGCAGTGACTCTTCCAAGAATTGTGAAAATTCCTTGCTTCCTCGCAGTGTGCCGACCTTATTGCAAACGTTCTTCCCGGTACTGATTTCACATCCCCTTGTGAACTCTCAAGTGATGCTGAGTCTACATCCACATCATTAAATAATGTTGAAGAGGTGCTTTGTGAATCACCTAGAAGTGATAAATGTGTTGGAATGTCTATAAACTTACTTTTCAACGAAAACATAGACTCAGTAGAATTTAGCAACATGTATTCTCGCGCTTCATCATCATCCTGGGCGAGTTCCATAGGTAAAGGTAATGTAAATTCCCCGTGCATACAGCATCGTGCCATGAAGGCACACGTAGGGTGTGGTGGGTCCCAAAGATTCTCGATCTAGAACTATTTTGCAGGTGATGTGATCAGCACCATGCTCCGGCAGCCTTCATCCCCCAGGGTTGCTCTCAGGTACCCATTGCTATGAGGCTGGGTGCGGAGACAAGGCTGGATAAATTCCAACCAATTCCGGGAATCGAACCCGGATATCCCACGAAGTTGTCAGACTAGACCAGCGCGGCTCCTTGAATATGTTTTATATTTCGATATTTCAATAAATTTAATATATTTGCTTGTTTTTATGAATTTTCTTCACACTTAAAATGACTCACTTATCATATACAAATAACCGTTGACTAGACAATTATTTTGTAACAAAGAAACAAAAGAAATGTAATTTTGTTCTATTTCTTTCATAAATAGCAGATGCATTAGTAGCAATTATTAGTAGTAATTAAACCAATTAATTAATTAATTATAAGAATTATTAATTTATTATTATTATTATTAATTAAAGTATAATAAAACAATGGTAATGTGAATTTGTAGAAAGTTTTCGAAATAACACCCCCCTTGATGAAATCCTGCGTACGCTACTGCCTCCGTGCCGTGCGGTGTAAGGCGCTCTGTTTGGACTCCGACTGCGGGACGGCATGGGTTCGAGTCCACCTAGGTTCAGTCGCTGGATTTTCGGCCTGTGTATAGGACCGGTGGACCATCGTGAGGACATTTGGGGAGCTACGAGTGAGTAGCGTAATCCGGTCTCCTACAACGGCTGAGGGTTCGACGCGCGGACCCCACGTCACCCCATTACCGGTTTGAGATCTCCACACAGGTAGGATTGTGGGAGAGAGACTGGCAATCGGGAGATAGACCACGGCCCTTCCAATCACTTAATTAATTAATAACAATAACTATCCTTTTTTTCCTCATTTCCTTGGCTTGACTTTTCTACTTTTTCCACCAGATGAGTGGTTTATTCTCGCCTCATCGGTTGGAATTCCGACCTGGGCATGGGTGTTCTTTGTAAATGTATTTACATTAATTTCATCTCATCATCACTTACTTACCCTCATCGTCAAGATTAGCCAAAACTAACAGAAAAGCGACGTGAAAGAACAAAAATACACACATACACAAAACTACTTTATATTTCATACAATTAATACACTGAAATTCATAGTTATTCTCCTCGTTTGTTTTTCTTAAGACCTCCTTCAAAACAAAGTTAGGGATTGTATTCCTAAAGTTTACGTTGTATGAGCTCTCACATAAAAAATCTCATTCTTGTCTTATTGAAAAATCACTTGAACCATGTATTCTTTCAATCAAGTGTTAAGGCTCGGTTGGAAATTTGGCATTCGAATGGACGATTTTTTCTTCAAATTTTCCTATCCATTCGAAAAACCTCTTGCATATTTCAAAATATGAAAAATTACATACGGTACGCTTAGAATTGCTTTTAGAGCATTGACGTGAAAATTCGTGTAGTTTTCTTTCACTGTTGTCTAGATATTATCAATAGTTTTGTGGTTACGTAAGTCTATTAAACTATTGATAATATCTAGACAACAGTGAAAGAAAACTACACGAAAATGCACGTCAATGGTCTAGAAGCAATTCTAAGCGTATGTAATGTTTCATATTTTGAAATATCCAAGAGGCTTTTCGAATGGAGAGGAAAGTTTGAAAAAGTCGCCCATTCGCATGCCAATGAGTGTGTTCTGCTTCCTGCATTGTACACTCATTTTTCGATCTAATGATTGCTTCAGTTATTGTGTTGGAATACTAGCGACGATAAAAAAATAACAAGCTTCTATTCTATTATAGCCTTATGCTTTTTGTTTTCTAATTTGAGACGTATAATGGTAATTTTCAGGGGGTAAACTGACCCCCCCCCCTCTCACTACTGCACGTCGCCCATGGTTTCACGTCCAACCACGATATTCTTCATATAACGGAACTATTCAGTTGATCCTAACTGTTGGTATTGTAGAGGAATTTACAGACAGACTTACTGTCTTCTGTGAAGAGGGGATGGGATATTGTGTTTCACCTGCTCTCAAGCTCCAGACAGGTAATAATAGTGGAGTGAAAGGACGACAACTGCCCTCTGGAGAATGGGGACGAGGGTTAGAGCACGTACGCCAAGTAGGCGCTTTGGAGGGGGAAGAAAACCATGATATTGCGATAAAGGCAGCTTCCCTGTGATATCCTGCAGGTAATTCTTCTCTTTCCTCCCGTCCTCGGAGGAAATGTATTGGACTTGAACCTTAAACTGCAAATTACACTCACAATTCAATTCAAAACAAATTAATCTGAGCAATGTCCACTTTTATTCTCAGCAAAATTAGCCAGGAAGTGGAAGAGGCGAAAGTATTCGCACTGATGTCAGATGAGACAAAAGACATTGCGAGGAAGGAACGGGACAAATAATTGTATCGCGGGCAGGCAAAAGAACGCTTTAAAGAATTTGCCGCCCTTCAATCATTAGATGCAGGTTCGCTCTTTGCACATATCAAAACCAAAAATACTTCTTCCCAAGAACTCCATAGATGCCTGTAATTGTGTAGCAGTAAGAGGTGAATCAGGTCAGAATATTTCTTGAGTTATGAGAAAACTGTAACCTTTTTCAGATTTTTATTCCTGTGATATCATTTGCCTGAAAGGTAAAACGCAGAATTTGCCCAAAACTATTCAGCGTTACGAAGATGGAACGAAAGTAATCCACTTAATGGATTTCTTCGATATCCCAGGGAAGCATAAATTGGCATTTCAAGAGGTTCACAGTCTAGTTGTATTTTCTGTAACAATCCTAGTTTCCAATGCAGCGTATGAAATTTTTTTTCGTGTTTGAAACCTTTGAAAAGTCTTGCTCGACTGTTCTTGCTATTGAGGAGGAGGAATGTGAAGTCTTGGACGTATCGAAGGTGATCTCTATGCCTTCTCCAAAGCACATACAGCAGAATTTTCCTAGAGGAGAATTGCACTTCTGTAAGTGACTTTCGTTGTTTCTAATGCTTAAGAAAATTAATTTCTTCCAACGTCATGTTTATCTTGCAAGAAAATTAAACTCTTCGAAATATTTTTTCGTCATTTATACTATCTTACTTGAATATTTATGACAGTAGTTTCACCTCAAGAAAGACGATAAATTATAAATTTATAAATGTCTTCCAATACTGAAATAGGCCACCAGAAACAACGCAACTTACGGCATTTCCCACGAATAAAAAAATAATGAATGCCTTTATTAAAACGAATCATATGGAGATAAACTCGTAATCAAGAACAAAATTTAGGCAGTAAACTTCCACTCTGAATAAAGGACAAACCCAAAACACCATACATGAATTTAATAATAATAATAATAATCTAATAATTATAACAATATTAGTGTAATAATAATAAAAAAATATTAGTATTATTATTATATATTTACGTTTTAATGTGACTGCCCCCTACAATATTTTCACGCCCCCGTTCCACCTCCCCAGTCACTGTTCCCTGGCGCCGTCACTGATCTGATACGTAGCAAATGAATTCCTTCCAATATATTTAATAATATTATTTACTTATTTAATAATTTACATATATTTAATAACAATGATAAATACTACATCTTTATACATATAAGTGGATGTGAAAATTTAAATTTCTCTCCACACCGTCTTTCGCTGTTCGCACCCTGAAATGCCAGCCATAGTACGCCTCACCTTTTTAAGTGGGAAGTTACATTTCATGTGTTGCCTTACTACATTCAGAATGTTATTCTCTAGAACAAAACCTGATTTCTTACAACGACGCCTTACTTGTCTCACAAACGATTTAACTAGCTAGCGTCGTGACTAACCATGATAAAAGCTTACGTATGTTTTTCTTGTTTATTTTTGTTTTTAAGTCCATTTTATGAACAGCTAGGCTAATCGGGACTGGGCCTACAGTTTTAAAGTTGAATCCGTACCAATATGTGCCTCCACCATATATTGAACCCGGGGAAAGAGAGACAGAGAGAGACAGAGAGACACGTAGAGAGAATGGGACAGAAATACGAGGTCTGTCCATTTAAAAAAAGAAAAAAATGTGTCGATACTCGATACTTCGTTTAATGGCGTTGCGTTGTGGGAAGTTCCAGAAGTCACACTCCGTTTGCCGCGTCACTCTACGTCATTTCATTTTCAGTCTGCGTTTCTAATAGAAAGGAAATTAAGATTCTTGAAGAACAACGTGCTAATGTGAAATTTTGTTTCAAATTGGGCAAGACCTAAACAGAAGTTCTGAAACTGTTACAAGAAGCTTACGGTAACGAATGTATGAGCTGGGCGCAGAATTGTACAACCGTTTCAAACCAGACAGAACTTCCAAAGATTGGGTGGCTGTGGACATCATGTGAGGACATGCATGTGGAAAATGTGCGTGCTATCGTGTTAAAAGCTTTTCGGTGACCGTCCGTCCTATCAGGGTGCGAAATCATGGGGGGAGGGGACAAGGGGGATTTCCCCCCACCAACAATCTTGGCCTGAAAAATCCTCCACACCAAAAATTTTCGGGGGGAGAGTTTTTGTTATAACAAACAAAAGATAAGCAATTAATTTTAATGTTAAATATACTTTAATAATAATAATAATATCGAAAACACACACAAATTAGTGTAGTTGTGAGTATTGAATACATTCTCTCCCAACAAACCTTCATCAATACGCACAATAAAAGTAAAAGAAGAATGCAAAACAATAATAACTATGAAATCTAATTGATTTACGTATATTAACATAAAGCACAAACTAAACAAAAACTTACACATAATAAAACCAGTTGAACTATTTCATAATTTATTAACATATTTAACCAGTTTGTAAAGAAATTTTGCTTCTTTGCAATATCTGATATGTATAAAAGTAACAAATTAATTTGCTTTACATAATTAATAATAATAGTATTAAAATAATAATAATAAAATAATAACAATAATATATTTTTAATTGAGTAATTTATTTTTACTTTTATTAACATTACAAATATGTATATCGTATAATATACACATATGTTTGTGGGGGAGGGGGTTTGAAGATGATGAACTTTCTCCCCCAACCGGTTTTCAATGATTTCGCACCCTGCGTCCAATAGCAGAAAAAGTGGGAATCGGTGAGTTCGTGTCGTCTGATTTAACGGAAAAACTCAACATGCATCGTGTCGCCACAAAATTTGTTCCGCCGTTACAAAATGAAAAGCGTGATAAGATGAGTGAAAATAGCGTTGATCCTCTTTTCGATTGGATTGGTATCGTTCACATGAGTACGTCCCACGTTTTCAAACCACCGATAAAGAGTTTTATTTGGAAGTAACGTGGCGTTTGAGGGACCAAGTGGGACAGAAGATACAAGAAACGTGGGGGAAAACTGTATCTACAATGCTCCAGCGCATTCGGCGCTCCGTATTCAAGAGTTTATGGAGAATTCATAAATCCCCAGCCGATCTATTCACCTGATTTGGCACCTGCGGAGCTCTTGTTTCCAAGGCAAAGAGGCACACTCAAGGGACACCGTTTCCAGACAATAGAATACATTTTAAAAATTCATTACGAGACTTCAAGGCTATTCCACTGAAGCAGTGGCGCTGGAACGTTTTTGATTTGGGGGGTACAAAATTCACCCTCCTATATATATACACACACACACACACACACACACACACACACACACACACACACACACACACACACACACACACACACACACACATACTACTTCAAACCAAGTGTCACAATAATAATAATTATTATTATATTTAATTAAATATGTAAATTAATTAATAATGAATTATTATTATTATTATTATTATTATTATTACATGAATAGGTAAAATATAGTAAAATAATATAGATATAACAGCACGTATTCATTATCTAGTTTACGTGAAGTTAAGATTTCCAAGATTCGCATAAAAACAACTGACCTGGTAAGGAATTTAATGTCAAATAGAAAAACAATTGGATATTTATTGAATAACAAAAAAGGAGTTGGATCAAATTAATGAAAAGTAAAGTTCCTGATTAATATTTTATGGATGATATTAGTAGTGTACATAAATCTTTGGGACCCTTCAAAGACGAATGCACCAAATTCCTTGCCTTCCAATAAGTTCAGCGGAAATAGCCTTCAATTATATAACAAATGCTAAACAATATTTTGATTATTTACTTTTACTACTTGGTAAGACTTTTGGGGAGAGGGATCAGTAAGCCCCCCTTAAATACGTCCTTGATATCTAGGTATAATGTGAAGCCATGGGAAATATTATATTTTAGAACAGCACACACGAATATCCTGTTATATAATGTATATGTTGCATAAATATTTTTCTTTGTTTTTCTTAGAATTTAAAAAAAAAAATAAAACCAGATAACAATTCTGGACCTCGTTCTGGGTTTATTTGAATTTTACGGAACGGAAAATCAGGAGTTTGAAATGTAAAAATTGCGAACAAATATACATCTATTCATTTTAATGCAGATTGAGATTAAAGGGGGTGAGGAGGATCTTGAGACACCCCAACCAGAATTAATCATCTCCCACCCAATGGATATAGAAGCGAAATTATTATAATACTTATGTAGATCCACTTCAGTTCTTTTCATTCTAATTTTAAAGTCCCATAGCTACGCATAAAAATATCTTTAAACAATTTATGGCAGATGTGTACCACATCCAATGTCCTTTAGAAGCCATGTATTTGGTATTTTCTCAGACATCTATAGGGCGTTGTATTAAAAAAGAAAAGAAAAACTGAGTTGAGATGGTTGCCGATCAACTCGGAAGAAGTCTAACTTTGAAATATTTGTGAAACATTTGACAAAGCATTTATTTGTTATATGATTAGCTGTACCTAATGACACTCTTCAAGCACTTTATCATTACATATACATTATCATTACATCTTTCAGATCTCAGAGGAAACAAGGAAAGTCATACGGTCAAGACTTTTTTTTTCTTTTCAGTCGTTGGTGGACAACATGAAGAGCCGGCCAAGGTTTCTTTTCGTATGTAATGGTATTAAATGCAGGTGCATGCGTGTATTTTTGGGTGACATGTCAATTTCTCGTTTATGTGAAAAGGTAAACTTTAATGTAAGCAAAGACATCTGCGCGTCACAGTTAAAGATTTTCGCATCTACAAAAACCCAAAACACATTCCCACCTCGCCGGCCTCCGTGGCGGAGGGGTTAGCATAGCGCGCTATGACGTCAGAGGTCCCAGGTTCGAATCCCGGCCTGGGCATGGGTGCTGTTTGTGAGTGTACATCAATTTCATCTTATCATCACTCATCCTCATCTTCGCGATTAGACAAAAGTGGCAGAAATGTGAAGTAAAATAAACCAAATAAATCAATAAAAAACATCACTCAAAGACCTTGTGAATCCATCCAATCCAAAATATACCAATAGAACCTGCAGCGAATCTCATTTATGTCATTCATTCATCTGACTAATGTAATTTTCTTACAGTTTGACTTTAGGGTTTAACTTAAAATGGCGTTGTGTTTGTGTTGCATTCGATATCACAATTTGATTATAAGCAATTAATGTCCAATTATAAGTATACCCTAATACATAGGTAAAAATATGTCCCCCCTGATAAAGTCGCAAATTGCATCCTGTTTAATGTCTAGGAAAAATTTAATTTCACCTAGGAATGATATCGCAATGCGTTGAGTCGAGAATTGTCACAGCCTCATCTCGTCTTCTGTGTGGTGACGTCCTTCTCGTTCTTGTTTGTGCTTATTATTGTTTCGGTTTCCACTCTGAAGTTATTAAAACTTATTCTAGATTCACTTCATGCTCAAATAGGCTAATCGGGACTCTATTTTCAAAAAAAATCTTAAAATATAGGTTTAAGTATAGTTTTACGTACACCATCTTACAAAGTTATGAAAAATATGGGTGAGGTACAGGAGTATATTGTGGCCCCCAAGTTGGTCTGTCGTGTCTAGTCTCGTTCGTGTAAATATTTCGTTTCGGAAAATTACATTTTAAACATTCAAAAGGAAATGGAGTAAGTAATATACTCTTCTGATCAAGATTTGTATCTTAGCTTCGAATCGACGCGACCACTTCTTTAGCAAAGTGTACATCCCTTACGGAAAGGAGCATTCGTCTGCAGCGTGATTTTCTGAGAGCAAATATGGTTCCGTCGTTCCACACACATTTTTAATAATTTTCATCTCCTTAAGGAGGTTACCAAGAACACAGGTCATTAAACTAACTAGTAGCAAGCACATTGTAGTAGAATAAGTTTGCAATGGATTGAATTTCTGTGGTAAGAAAGATAATGCTCATAAGTTATAAACAATATACACTTTTTTATTCGGTAAATTGAAAATAGATTCCTTTAGCAGTAGCACTATTAGAAGATCGAGCAAAAAGGCCTCGATGCAGCACTCTACTCTATATTGTTAATGTATTTTGTATTTGTTATAACAAAACCTAGTGCATGATACGAGGTATTACATACAATATTTTTTCATTATGTGTTCCGAAAGACGAAAGTTATCTTATGATCGATCATTGATTTCTGTCCTCCTTCCAAAATATTACCATCCACCTTACACTCTAAGCAGACGAAATCTCCCTTTCTCTTGTGGCGCCGGTGCCGTAAGGCTTATTTAATTTTCCTCTATTTGTACTGAAATGTTTGTGCATATTAAAAATACCAAGGTTAACAGTTGAGTTTACAAAAGAAGCCTACGAGGGTTGTACGATCTGACTCTATCAATGCAATGCGAAATACGTATTAACATTTCTGCACAAGCAAGCAAAATAAAAACGAAACAAACGAAACGATGTTTTGGCATTTTTTTTCCTCTTACATATCTCCAAAGTGTTTCAGTCGGAAACTTTGCAACGTGGAAGTTGCATAGCAAAAAATGTGCGCAAGAACAAGAACAAGTTTACCCCAAATGATGCATTCAGTACTTCTAAAAAATAGCAAAAAGGTGAAAAATTCGAGTACTTGCCTATAAAAACAACATTTCCTCGTCACTTTTCTCTTCCTCTGAACACTGCACTTCACACTGATTACCGATGTCAGATACTAAATCATCGAGAAAATGCACTGCAAGAACGTTGTTTATTATTTCTGTACACTTAATTCTATGGAGACGAATGCCTGGTGCACTGCAGCTGTCACCAAACCTTTTCATACATAATTCGGACAAGTGATTCACGGTTAGCAAAGAACAGTGTTCGGCAATGAATAAAGCTAAACTAGCTTCAGCACTAGAACTATTTAAATTTTCCGTTTTGAACTGTATTTTCTGCTGTTTTGCAGAACAGAAGTAACCAGATCTGACTTTATGTTTCTGTGTTTCCGAAAGTTTTTTCAGATCAGTAGCTTTGGCATACAGTTCTACCACAGATTGGTTCTACTTTGCAGTTCTTACAATACGCTTTCGCCGTGTCACTATCGACAGGGGCCAACCATTCGTACAGTTTTCCCCACTCCTTCCGGTAATGTTGCTTGTATTGCGGTTTTCCCATACTGGATACTGCCCTGCCCTGACCTGGCCAGCGCACAAACACACACGAACTTTATAATTTACACTAGCACTTCCTTTGTCACCACACACTACACAAAACCCATGCATAATAACGTAACGTGAATTATATCGGATCCGTTCCCGCCTGCCTGGCAGCCGCAACGGTGCCAGGAGTGTCGGATAACAATGAGCTGTATAGTTAATGTTAACGACCGTCTGTCTTTGAAGTCCACGGAGTGCGCCCACCAGCTGCAGCATACACTCTCAACCCACAGTGTTGCCACACATCTACTCTACGACACCTTCCCACGGTCTCTACATTGAAGTTGCAAAGTACGGCAACAGTATATCCACAGTCATGTGACTGAGACTCCACGTGGAGTAGACGAGCAGAATGACAGCTGCGCCAATTGGTTGAAGGTTGAGTGTGATTGGACGAAAACAACTCGCCCGCTGTTTATCCCCACCCACGTTCGTGGCGGCGGCTCTCTTCAGACCTTGGACGTTAACGAAGTAAACGCGTGGACACAAACCGTTCTGAAAAAAAGGGTACGCTTTGCTTCGATTTCTCTTTGTGTATCAGAAGCGAATTCCGAGGTTTTTTTTCTTATTTAATAACTTTAATAACTATGAAACGGACATTTTTAAGCATTTAGACGTACCTACGCAGATATTTTGTGAATTCTCCAGATTAGTCGCTAAAGAGCACACGAAGTAGCTAGAAAAGTCACTCGTTACTTTTTCACGTCTTTCGTCGCCAGCTAGCATTTTACAAATCCGCCAGATTTAGCGACTTCTCGCTAGAGTTGACAGCACTGGTCGGGAAGAACCGAAGGCTACGTGTTGCTGTCATTTGAACACGTGACCATCGCAAGCAATGAGCAAATCACGCTCGTTAAGCCATCTGTTGCTGAAAGTACGTAACTGTGGTATTGAGGAGACGTGTGTGTTTTTGTTTTGTTGCATATTTTGTAAAACGAAAACAGGAAAATATGGAAGAGTAGGATAGTAGTTATGTTCCGGAAGAAGAGGAAAGTGACTGCAGTGAGTCTGAATATTCAGATATATCCGATGTGCAAGACGAGGCAAAGTCTGTCGGAGATTGGACATACGTGAACGATCTTTTCAGTGATGCACGTGAGATTTCGTCGCGTGTTTTTTTTTATATAAAACGAAGAATTATATCAATAATAGAGTTAAAAATAAATAATTGATTGATTGATTTAGTTTATTTTACTTGGCTGTTCTGCCATTTTTTGCCAATTGCAAAGATGAGGAGGAGCGATGATATAATGATATTGACGAAGAGAAGCTCACAAAGAACACCTATGCCCAGGAGCAGTGGCGGCGATTTGGTTCCAAAACCGGGGGGTAGCAAAACTGGGGGGGGGCAAAGACAGTATGTTTCCTTTTGTATATAAGATCTAGCATAGTGCGGCGGAAAAAGTGTCGAAAGTGTGTGGCGGTGCGAGTGCCCCTCGCCCCCCTAATCGCCCCCACTACCCAGGAAGGGGTTTGAACCTGGGGCCCTTGTCATCGTAGCGTACTGTTATAAACAATCCGCAGCGTAGGTCAGCATTAAAAAGAAATAAATACTAAGTGACGATCATGTTATCCATTACTTTAATGTGAGAAACATTTACAAGACTGTTATTGAAGTATCATGGTCGTGGGATCCTGCTCTCTATCTACAGGCCGGGATTCAAGGGGGGGGGGGGGACATTTGGTATTTCAAAGGATCTGACATCCCTTGCGACTCTCAAATCTGGCGAATACCAGATTTCACTCAGTTCAAAATCAACAAAGGCTTACCTTCTTCAATGTGCGGAAGCCAACGGCGCATAAAAGATAGCTGAAGTAAGCAAAAATTGCAGAATAGGCATTTTTAGGCATGATTAAGCCAAATACACGCTAACCTCAAAATAGGCATTTATAGGCACTATAAAAACGCGTTTTTGGACTAGAAACACAATGAAACGAACTTAACACATTAAAGCCTATGTTTGATTACAAAGACAAAAATCAGCACCCTATTTATTACATATGACATCCCCAGAAAATGTTCTCGCACCCCTTGCCTTCCCACTATTTTTTTCTGGTGTTCTCATTGCGTCTGCTATCATTTTTCTTGATAAAAGTGATGTCATTTGCATTCGGCATTATTTGTAATATTTTCAATGCTATTATCTTTAGTACATAGTCTTTTTTCTTAAAAGAAAAAGGCGTTTACGGAGACAGGTTATTCACAAAATAAAATATGTTAAAAATACAAATTTAGCAATTTCTTCAGTAATCAAAATGCAAATTTGGTGTTATTAATTTTCTTTCAAAAACTTATTGAAGTGAAAGACCTCAGTTTATTTATTACTACAAGTCATTATGCGACAGTATGCAGTCACATTTGAGTACTCATAAGCTAGAGGATTTGAAAGTTGTAAACAGTAAAATAAAAAATAATAGTAATAATAAAATAAATAAGTATCATTAAATAGATTTTATTCAAAGTACTAAATCATTTTTTTAAAAAAAACAGACATTCACACATTTTTATAAAAATAAAATACTGGACATAAATACATTTCCCTGAATAAATACTTCAAATAAATCAGCTTAGTTAACTTTACATTCGTGGAAAAATAAATAAAGCTTTTAAAAAAATCCAAAACTCAAGTTTTACATCTGGACATGAAACTGCAACACTTCCTAGCTGTTTATACCCTTGTAAGCAATTCATGTTTACATATTAAGCATACTACACGACAATGAATCACACATTTCTAACGTGCAGAGTTACCAAATTTTGCAATGGCAACACAATCTCTTTACACAGCTACACGTTCACTGGGCTTCTCGAAAAAAAATACAAATTCATATGTATTCTTTACAGACTGAACCATCAAGTTGTTTTCAAAACACGGAGTTATGAAATATTTTTGCAGAAGCTGATATTCAATAGCACAGTATCAAACTGGCTTCAAAAACCAATATACAGATGTAGATATTATTTTCGAGCAACATTCCAGCTAAATTGGATTAATTACGATTGCCACTGGACAGAACTTTATAATTCTACATAGAACACTGCTTCCAGATGTCTTATTTAGTAAAGCATGAGAGGACATGATACGTTTTAAGTACAACTTTTTCAATACTGTTGCAGCTGTGAAAAACTGGTGGAAATGTTACCTACAAGATTGAATGTTTACACAGCCCTTAGAGGTTACGATATGGTTCAGTTTCGTATACTTTATGTTGTGACGAGTAGTAAAATTAGTGCAAAAAATTATAATTTTTTCGTTGCACATTTAGAACTTGATTGTGCTCTGAGATGATGAACAATGAAATTAATACTTTACTTCATCTCCAAACAACAAAGGCATTATTTTAATGTTGAATAAAGTTGTTAATTTTTGAAAAAAAAGAAGCTATTTTACTAATCGCCACTGTACAACAATCATTCTCTGAAGATTGATATGATGATAGAATTATTTACATTCACGTGAAAGTATTTAAATAAAAGTATGACACATGTACACACGTATAATCACGTCAGTGTATTTTCGCATTTTTGTATGAAAAACAATCTCTTTGACAAGATGAAAGCAAAGAAACATGGTGATGATAGAGCACGTCAGCTCGCTCGAGACACCTTTGAAAGTGTTTGAGATTTCATTTCGCATTGACACCTGGGTCCCTCTATTTTTTGAATGATGGTTATTTTCTTTAATTGTTTTGAAAGAAAAACATTTTCACTCAAAAAGAAAGAAATGGACTCTACTGCCAATTTGATTCAGATAATCGCAGTTTCAAATTAATTTGTTCTGCGATTACTTCACATGCTTCACGTTGAGTGGTTGCTGTCGTTCTGTGAACTAATAGGCTGTGGGTCCGGTCTGCACTTGTAGACATAGGCTCCTGTTGCAATATCATCAACAGTTCTCAAGCAGACTTTTCCCTTTGGACATTCGCATCTGGAAGGAAGAGAATAGAGCTAGTAATACAGGGTGTCCGGCACCAACAATACCAATAAGAAAGTTGTTTAACTAAGCAACAAACAAGTTTATTGACATGCTGTTTTTTTTTAAATACAGAGAAACTCAACAAGTTTTTATGGTAATCAAGATCTCCACGTGTGCACCACGTGTTGTGCGACAGACGCCCAAACGAAATTATATCTCCTGCCAGGTGTTTTCCAGCATCTGTGGGATGCCTGTGTCACAAGCACTGACAATCCTCCAACCAAAATCATCCACATCCAGTACTGGGGTTCTGTACACATTGTCCTTTATGTAGCTCCAAAGGAAGAAGTCCAAAGGGGTAAGATCAGCTGATCTAGGAAGCCATGTAACGGTTCCACCACGTCCTACCCAACGACCTTCGAGGACTTCATTTAAGCGATCCCTCACGTGAGTGGCATAATGCGTGGGGGGGGGGGGACATATGCGACAGTTTTCGGAAACTTAAATTCTGCTAACCAATAGCAGCATTCGACTTTTTGACACGAAACGAACGCGCGAGAAAATTCCCATCGAGCGAATACGCAACAGGCTACGAAATGAACAGGCGCGTTATCGCGTTCAACGGACTTGCATTGTTGCCACTGTCGCTATAATAAAACTTGTTGAGTTTCTCTGTCTACACTACAAATTTGTTGCACAAACACACTTACAATTGAGCCAAAATATACAATAATTTAGACATGTGTGCAAGACCTTGAAGAAGGGGGAAGACTTGAGTGTGAACAGAAAATGCATGCACTTGCAAGGTAATCTACTATTTTTTGTGGAGACAAATAAACAACAACAGAAAAACTAAATAATGGATAATGTATTTCTCAAACTTGAAATTTCCACCACGAATTTCCATTTTCATGTAGCTACAATAATAATAATAAATTTCTTTATTAAGCGGGCGAGGTTCAGCCAAGGGCTGCTCTGACACCTTTGTCAATATAATGCTACAATATTAAGGCAAACTGCAATGGAGTAGTAAGCTAAATTTAAATAATGCATATAATGCATGTTTTATCATTCTACATAAGATTTATTTTATATTTTAATAAAACCAATATTTCAATTAAATTAATTAATATTGTTGAATTGTTACATGTGAAATTACAAAAAGTAGTCCATTAATTTATACTTTGTGCGAGAATAACGAAACAAGATCCTTGCAATAATGTTCCCATCCGATACACACCTATTCACACTACATTTATTATTCCTTATTTTTAGATAAGTAATTCTTGATCATTGTTAGGGTACAAGCTGTCAGTTTCATAACAGTTATTACAATTTACCTTTATTGCCAAGTTCACTTGGGTTTAATGCTGTCTTGCACACATTGAATCTGTAAGTTTATTGCACTTTTTCCTGTAGACCGATACATCAATATGCCTATACGGGCTTTTACCGATAGAATATAGATTAATCTGCCGTCTCGTGTATACATGATATTAATACAATACATGTACACATGATTTTCCCTTATTTCTCTAATATCAAATCAACTTTTAACACTAGTGCAGAATTCTCTCATTTTGTAATTATTTTAATGAAGTAAAAATTCGCCCAATTTTGTTCAAAGTACACTATTTATTTTTCTAAGACTGAACCTATTGCGGTTAGTTACCAAGTTACATAGATTAACTAAGGAGGTGAATTAACCATTCACGGGAACAATTGAAATTTTATATCAGATCGATATCGGCAAAAATTGCATATCCGTCTTTCCCTAAAAAAGTATTTATGTATAGTAATAAGAGGGGAAAATGTGTACGGAACAATTTACAATGAAATTGACATGGTTTTTCGTGCAGTCAGGTTAATAAAGTTTGTACATCTCTAAAGATACATTTTTGTAGTTTCGTTTAACGCGATGTTTAAATAATTTATAAGCAATCGTTGCAATAATCAAAGGGAGACGAAAATTAGGTTGTGACAATAGCGTCAAAATGCGAAACATAAAATTCTGGTTTTCTAGTTTGGTGACAAAATGCATTCCTTGTTGAAACTCTAATTCATCTCTTTAATTGAACGATGGAATATGTTACTCTGTAGAAAATTCAATATCGGTACAACGATTCAAATGGTACTTACGTGTTTTTCATGAAGTAATCAATGCGCCTGCTGAGTGGAAAGTAGACGGCCCAGCCGCAGGGGGTGGTACTGTGGCACTCTTTCAACAGCGACATGTCTCCGGTACTCTGCGAGACAGCCCTCTGGGAAATAAGAAAGGAATATATAGTAAATAAACAACCAATGTAGTTTTATAAATAATATTACAACTAATATGGATAAGAGTCTAAAAGGGAAAAGTCAGCAACGGCAACTATCTGTTCAAATTCACTTTATGCTCAGATAGGCTAATGGGGATAGTTTCACCATAACCTTCCCCGAGGAGGAGGGCCCACCACCTCTATTTTTTTGATTTTTCAACAGTGAAATTTTTTATTAAACTTTGAAAAATAAATATATTGTTCCCTAGGGTGCTGTTCTCAATATTGCTGTATTACTTTTGATCATAAAAACAAATGTAAAGTAAATGGGAGGCAAATTGCACTTGGTGGCCTATCAGGCGCCATCTTTGAATGTGTATCATTCGAGACACTCATGCGAGTGACAGTGTACAATTGACTGGTAATGATGATATTTTTGTAATAATTATAATTAATAAACAACTGCATCTCTATAAACAAAAAAGTATTAATAAAAAATTATGGTTTTGGCAAGTTTTGGCGAATGGTAAAATATGTGTGTGACACCAATGCAATAATTGCTTCTTATTTTTTATTAATTTCGGTAATATTTGTAATTATTATAATTAATAAATAACTGCACATATATAATCAACGAAGGAAGCAGTGATTCAATAACAAAATGCTTTCTTGAATTTTAGTGATTAAAAAAAGTGTGGGCCTGTGACCCCCCTCCCCTCAGGTAAGTTTCTCGTGCGGCATGGGTAAGCTAGGGTTAAAGTAAGATTCGAACCAAGGGGCAATGTGCCTCGACAGGGAATCGAACCCGCGATCCCTTGATTATTTGACATTACCACTATGTCAAGTACTCTGTTTATAAACATTTAAGATAGAGGATCAGTACCGCCAGAATGTCCTCGAGTATAAACATAGCATTGTATTAAATGTTTCAATATGTTGTCGTGGGTGCAATCTACCTGCAGGTTGACGCACGACGAAATAATAGAATTTTCCGTCTTACTGTGCTTTAGCGAGAAGCAGAGAAGGAAACTGTCCACTTGTGTGAGTCATGACGACATGCGTCTGGAGTCCCATTAGATTACTGTGGGAAGCCTTCCCTCCCAATCAATGCTAAAAGGCATTTGACTTCCAGCCTTGGCCTGGTAAGAGCAACAACCCGCGGCTTCAACAGAGACGCAGTTGTGAATTTGCTTGCGTGTGTGTGCGTGTCCCCCTTCACCTTCTTGATCTGGACCATCCGACAATTGGTCCTTATTTGTAGGTGTGTCCCTGACGTCGGCCTACACGTCACGGGGGCTCGTCCTGTAGTTAACCCCCTTCTCGCCAGATGTTCGCTCGGGCGTGCAAGGAATGTGAAGCTTCCTGCTCGCTAGCTGTGAATGAGGGACTTCGCATGAGGAAAAACACTCGGTTTCCTTTCATCTAGTCCGCAAAGGGGCGACAAAGTAATTTTATGCATCTTCAGTATGGTACCGTTTCCTGTTTATGATTCTCTACAGTTCAGAGTCAGAAAGACTTCATTCCCAATTTGTTTACGCAAATCGTAACCAGGCACTGTCGAGAATATTAAAGAATGGTAAAAATGCGTGAAAAGAAACTCTATAGGGGGCATTCCAGCGTTACGTGTGTGACATTTTACACACAAAATTTAAGCTTCTAGACATGAGATTGGATTAAAATATTCAGAATGATCTGATTTCATAGGTTCATTGGGTACTTTGTGGTGTCTGCTAAAAAATGAAAAAAATCTTGAGTATGATGGCATGGGTTAAATGCATTAAAAACATTAACAGAAGTCCGTTACGTGTGTGACGCTTTAAAAATGTAGCAAAATTTGACTTCATTTGTCTGTGAAGCATACAGACTACAGATGCTAGTAACTTTTGCTGGTGAAATGTGAAAATTACATGCATTCACAAACTTCTAAACCTTAATGCAATTAAAACCAATAGTAATTTCTATATAAATTAATTTTGTTATGAACATGGAGTAGGACCACTTTTCGTCGAATGCCCCTGCACTGATTACATGAGATGATTTCCAGACATAAAAGTACTGGCTAGAGTTGCCAGAAGTCCTGCTTTTACAGGACTGTCATGTTTTCCACAAACAGTTTCATGTCCTCTGAAGTTCGTACAGAACACCAGTTTGTCATATTTTTGGCTACTAATAATTAAAACACAAGTTTTCCATCGAGGGAACGAAATTACAGAAGCAGATAATAAATTCGTTCATTTCAAATCGATCTAAGAAGAATGTAAGTCATTAGCTTCGAAGGAAATTGTTTGGTAGGTTACGAGTTGTTGATATCAAATTTATTAATTTGTTGGTCTTTCTAGGAGACAATAATATAATAAAGAATGGAAATCCCCAAAGACTAATAGTAAACATCAGAAAATTCTTTGATTGAAACATTTATTCTGTGGGTAAAGTAGTGCACTATGAAAACATCACACTCTGAGCTGGTTAATGTATTTTATACTCTATTTTTGGAACTAACTTGCTTTTTTGTTTGGTTTTGCTTTTAAAACTATGTACTTAACGATCAAAAGGAACCCTGCGCGTAACTTGGGGGAGGGAGAGTCGAAAAGTTGTCTATCCAATCTAAGAATATTTTGCTAAATGACTAAAAATCACAAATTGTAATCTTTATTACTTCGTTCCTCAGGTCCAGGAGGTTAGAAAAAACACCCTTCTTGTAAATTCTAATACATCTGCAAATGACCCTCTCCTCCAGAGTTACGCCTGTGAAAAGAATTATCAGTATTTTTGCCAACAAATTTATTTAACAAAGTTGAGGTATTTCTCCGTAAGGTATGTGTTGATCGGTTCAACTGTGATCACAGCGACTGAGTATCAATGTACTTAACTTTCCCGAACAAGGAACATTGGTCACATTTGTTGGAATTGTATTTACCTAAGAAATCACGCAATATGCATGTTTGCCCAGCTTCCGTGTTCCCTCTTCCCCTCTTTTCTTGCTATCAGGAGCTCCTTGTGTGTTTTAGTGACCTTGGAATGTGCTACATTCCGGTAGTACTAAAGTGGAGAGCCGCGGAAGAAAATAATAACAAGCTTTGACGATTTACTAGAGAGGAAAAATGAGTCGTACTATTGCAATAATTATTAAATTAGTTCGTTTAATCACAGAAAGTGTACTTTTGTTCAGTTGTATACATACATTTCTAATTTGTTGTTTCTTCTATGAAATGCTTGTATGCAGATATAAATAAGAAAAGCTTACAAGGTAGTGCAATTTGGAGGCGGGTCTTGATTTTTAGTTACATAATCATTTTTCTCTGAAAACTGATACATAAATATGTCGGCGAAATGAAGAATATTAAATATTAACAACCCTTTAAGATAGAAACAGTTACAATAACGTTGACTTTACAATGATCTTGCTAGCCTTTGTGAATAACGTACTGCCCCCCCCCCTTCCCCTTGCTCTGACGCCTTTACGGATATTTACTATTTATTATTTATTTATCACGGATATATTAAATGAGTTCTTGACTATAACCTGCCACTGTTAGACTCAAACGACCAACAAAATATATATATATATATATATATATATATATATATATATATATATATATCTAAAGTTGTAAGAACATTAGGAGAGCAAAGATTCTTGGGTTAACGAACTTCTACCAATCTTCGAACAGTTATTTTTCACAACAGTTGCATTATACTTGAGAACATTTATCTAAGATTCATCAACTTTTGACTAACATAAAAACATAAATCTAACCGTTACTCTTTAACCTTACCATGTATAGTAAACCAAACAATTTATCTCCATTGAATTGTAAGTAGTTTTCTTTACGTAAAGATATACATAAAAAGGTTGGAATAATTTCATATAAAGACAACTTATCTATCTGCAAAGGTTTCTGGAGCAAAAATTTGAATGGTGAAGAACGAGTTTGTTTAAAAAATAGCAGTTGTTAATTTTATTTAATGCGAAAAGAAAGACAAAGTAACTTACTCAAAAAATAATATTAACCATGTTTACTGTGTAGCACAACTTTAAACTTGCTATTAATATTGTACTTTGCTTCTCGTTAAAACAATTGAATTGCGGTGAAGTACGAGCTAAAATTGTACTATTGCAACCCAAATAAATCATCAAGTAGAACAATTTGAAGAAGGAAAATGATTGACAAACTGATTAGTTGGTTTGGGAAGTCTAACAGCACAGCAAGTTTTGAAGGACCAGGCCACTCTGGCGACATTGAACTATAAAGACCTTTCGAAACTTGGACTTCGGACATATGTTGATGCAGTCTTGAATGTAGGGAAAAGAACTGGCCTCATTCGATTCATTCTGTTTTGCCAGTTTTGTCAACATCAGAAACTTTTGATCAACACCGAGTCACGTGAGAATGTTTCCTCATATGCTTCCCCTCCCCTCCTTCCTGTTTCTCTGCGATTTGCAAGGTTAAAGGGAACAAAATAAAATGTAAGTAGCTACGTAATGCAGGAAACGAAAAACGATTAAGACAATCGAAAAAGTCCTACTTACTTTCTAACTTAACATGCTTTCTCTGAATTACTGCTCTCTCTTTTTCTCACACGAGTAACCGGGAAAAGTGGGGGGGGGGGGGTAAGTGACACTTTCTTTTAGCTAATAAATCGAAAGAGGAAGGACATATTTGCTGAAAGCGCAAAGAAAAATGTATCATTTGTGTAGGCATCAGTGACAGGTTTGTAGGTGTTGTGTCTTTGACTTAGAGATCCATGTTGGACAGTGTATTTCTAAAAACTTAAAGCCAGCCCCCCTCTCCCCATAGTTTTGCTACCCTTTAAACCTTGATTGGGTGGTTATTATCATACTCTTAAATTTAGAGTGATTTTGTGGTTTTATTACATTTTGATCAACATTTTGAAGGTTTTTGCCACCCTGTAAAACTTAAAAATTCAAACTATTGTCATTCTGTAACATATGTAGAGTTCCTCTGAAAAATTACGATTCATAATTTTTGTAGGTACATATTCACACTTTAAAATGTAAAGATACATGTTTTTTAGGTGTTTTATGCTTTAAAGCTTAAAGATCTTAGGTTTGTAGGTTTTGCCACTCTGTGAAACTTGAGGTAACCGGGTGAATCCCACGATTGCCAGCCTACGTGGTGTAGTGGTTAGCAAAACGCGCGGTATCATCGTGTTTCTCCCCATCATCCGTTGCGTTAGTTCATTACCCAAAGATTAGAAAATCGGCGTAAGAGAACAGAAATAGAAAGTTAAGGAGAGATGTAGTGATTTGGTAACAGCTCTGAACTGTCATCTACCTGTCCACATTTCTGCTTACTCCCCTTTATCATGACAATTTGGTAATTTATTGGGTAAAAAAAGTAAAGTGCTCCCCTGTGCTTAGCACCACGCCATGAAGGCGTATAGGGGGTGTGAGGGTAACGCCCCACACTTTCTTGATCCGGTCGTCAGTGGGGGTGATGTGATCAGCATCACGCCCCTGACCGCTTTTACCCCCCAAGGTTTCCCCCAGGTACCCATGTTATTCGTCGCTGGGTGGGCGCCGGGGCAGTTTCCAACGTTAGAAAAGTTCCCGGATTTGAACCGGCCGGGGATCGAACCCGGGACCTTTATTATTTATTGGGTACTCGGTGCAAGTTTCTAGAATTGGCAATCAGCTTTTCAACTAACTGCGTAATATATTTGCCAAATTACGTCAAATAAACTCTAACTTGTAAACAACTATCAAAGGTCAAAAGGATTTTCGCAAGACTACAGTTAAAAGCTTACAAAATAAATACATTTTGAGAGGAATCCGTGAATCGGAGGCTACTTCAGTTAAAGGAACCACTACACCTTTATACGACCCTTCCCCCCCCCCCCCAAGCTCCTCTTCCGGCCTGCCAAATCATTCAGTCACGAGGTCCAAGGTCGTTCATACTATATGTTTACAAATTTATGAATGCATGCGTCTGTAGTAGAACGTGCCCTGCTTGTTACATTTAAACGACTTTCGCTCGTGTGGCACGTGACCCTGCGTGGGCTTCTGTGTGGAGCCCAAATTGGGACAGAGTGCACTACGCAGTGACTTTTCCTCCTACCCTCTACGCACCACCTCACTTTAACCTTGCTTACTCCCATATTTACGCAGTTGGCCAGAGGTGAACGAATTCTCTGGCACATCCTGTTGATATGAGGGGCCACAGAGGGTCAAGAGGTCATGATTCTTGCCAAGTCAATGCTGATTGGTAAATTGTTTCCTATAGATTGAGCCACTCAATTTTTCGGCGGAAGTGACGTCAACGGAACATTTCGAGAAAACACGAGCTCTTCTCTGTGCCTCACTTTGTTTATATTGCGGCTTTCTCTCTTGATGTATAAAGTTCCCTCTTGTGGTCAGCGCAGAGCCTTAATTGAGACTCCACATGTTCCCGATCTCGGTCGTTAATAGTGTTATGGTCTTGACTTTGTTAGAAGGTTGAGCAGATCTTAAAGGTTCGCCTTTTCACTCTGCATAGCATTCTCCTTTACTGAATCTTTCTACTTGATGTTCGTTTAGATCTCTATCCATTAAAATATGCTACTTGACTATATTATATTTTTCTATACTTCTCCATTGCCATTCTTGCGGCAGGGGCAGACGTTTGGAAGCAATTTAAGCATTAGTACTTCTACCTCTTTAGCCACGGGAGTCCAGTTGGTAGGTAGTCTAACTGCCACGGAGGCTCTGGGGCTCACCCAGCTTCTAATCGATGGATACATGGGGTCAACCCTGACGGGTAAAGGCGCCTGGCCGATATTGAGAATGTGTGGAGCCCTCCCTTCACCCCACTCAAGCGTCTCCATGGCACGGAAGCCGGCCCTTGTGGCGGAGTGGTTAGCACATGGCGCTACGAAGCCAGGGGTCCCTGGTTCGAAGCCCGCCCTGGGAATGGATGTTTGTGAGGGTCCATTCATCAATTTCATCTTATCATCACTTATCCCCATCCTCGCAATTAGTCAAAAGTGGCACAAAAGCAAAGTAAAATAAAGCAAATCAATTCGATTTAACACAAGCATCAGATTAAAAGGTTGAAACGTTCGAGGGTTTTGAATATAAACCCTGAACGTGAAGGCTCTGTGGCGTGAAACAGAATTGTGGGCGACGCATTTGATTTGTCACCATGCATTGGTATTCAGGTAGGCCAATCGAGTCTGGGTCTACAGTTTAAAGTGCAATGTTCGTCCATCAGAGATCGAACCCGATACCACTTGATTACAAGACGTCAGTGTAAGCCAGTAAGCTAACGGGAAGGGTCTATCGTTCCGTGAACAAACCAAGTCCGACAAGAGAGTATGTGCTTACATATGTTTATGCAAGGATGAGATTCGACCATAAACCGATTCTAGAGTCCATTCAACCCTCACAGGAGGGGTAAAGTAAAGTTAAGTGCTCCCTTGTGATTTGTACCACGCCATGAAGGCGTATAGGAGGTGTGGAGTTAGGGGGATAAAGAGAGTAAACGTGGTAATCTTTTTGTAATCAAGATCTCGAGCTGGATCTTCGAATGATCATTCCCGGTTGGAACACGGAACAAAATAACCAATCAGAACGCACAGATACCTTCCTACTCCCGCCCCCTAACACGCATTGCCTACGCAATGACATCTTATCCACACCGTTTCCTGTCCTGCTCGGTCATACGTGTGCGAGGCTTCGTTTGTTATTGGTCATCAGACCGGATATATCTACATTCCTCGGCTACCTTTGCACCTTTATACACTTCTGGACTTCCGACTCTGATACGAAACATCGAAACTGCGTCGAGCTCGTGCGTCAATTGTACGACTCCTCCACGGTAAACAGTTCCAAGTTCCTGGCGACGATTTCCTGTACCTGTCTTCGGTCACGAACGTGCTTATCTAATGGGAGGGGCATCTCCATTGTATTTCTTGGCACCCTTACGGACGAGTGCCACGTGGTACTTACCGGAAGATGCATGAATGAATGGAGGAAACATGAAAACATCTATTTAGGAAATGAAAAAGAAAATATTTGATTTCTTCATTAGTTTGATTACATTGTTTGGCGGAAGCTTCTTAGAGAAGTGTTTATCGCGCAGGTTGTAATGGATTCCAAAACATTACATGGATTCGATAGTAAACGTGAAGTTTCCAGCAACTTTCTAAGTGGTTATCGCAGTCGCTTGGTAGCTAATCAAGTGGTTCCGGATTGAGTCCCATAGTGGTTTGGATCCTGTTTCAAATTGTACGTCTACTGCCGGTTAGCTCAGGGCTGTTACAACCACATATGAGAAATTTCTATATCATTTGGAGGAGAATCACACACAGATAGAAGGATACACAAGAGGAAGAGATACAAAGGGAGAAGAAGGGAGGAAGAGAGAGAAAAAACAAGGGCAGAAAAAACAGAAACAAGGGCACAAGAAGAGAAAAGGAGAGATAAGGAGAAACAGAAAAAGAAATAGAGAGAGATAGAAATCGAAACAGGAAGAAAGAAGAAAGAAAGAGAGCGGGGGAAATAACTTATGAAACAAAGAGAATGAATGAGGAAAGAGTGAATCATTCTATCTGTGTGGTATTTAAGAAATTTCCAGTGGGGGGGGGATTCTACTGACTGTCTAGGGACAGCATGAGATAATGACTTTATAGCATATAATATTCCCCCCATGGAAAAAAAATATCAATAAGAGGGGGACACAAGTACCCAGAGGGGGGAAATTCCCCCCATCCCTCCCTACAAATACCACCCTGTGTGTGTGCAGCCGCAACCACGAAGCAGAAAATTACTCTTGGGTCCATCCAAAGGAAACTCTGGAGAGACCACTGGATTAGCCTACAGTATAAACTTAAAACGAACTTCGTCTAACTTTTGAAGATTCAATTAAGCTATTTACGGTAAGGATGAGTGATGATATGATGAGAACGATGAAATGGTTGCTAAGAGCGATCCAGAAGTCCGTACAATCACTCGACCAAATTTTTATGATTTCACCAGACTCCGTAGTTGAGTCACCTGTCACAAGAGTAAACAACTTCTGGCATGCACGATTACACCTCCCCCTCTTTTTTCATCGCTGATAGAAGGTTACCATGACGACGTGCCCCCTTTTCAAATATTATATTTAGATTCCCCTTCTCTATTATTTAAATTGTACGACAGACGTCTGATTCTAAGATACGTGCTTTCACTCGGTGTCCTTGCTCCACCTTTCCCGAGAGATGAATCAGAGCATTTTAATAAGATCTCGTTAGGCGAGTGGGGGAGGGGGGAGTTAAGGGGTGGAAAGTGTTGGAAGGTTGTTTACCTCTCCAACAGACGTGGAAGGGCGGTTTCTTGGCAACAAAGCTATTAGAGCCAAATCGACGGGAAGTAAGAGCGCATGAGTTTTCTTTTTTTCTTTGGCGGCCGCAAGAAAATGTAGTCTCGGGGGGTTATTGGCCCGTAATGAAGTACTCAGGCTTCTGTGGGCTAGTTCCTAATTGCGTTTACGTTGGTCGCTGGCTTCTGGAAGCGAGCGGTCGTGCTCGCTCTCTTACTTTTCCGGAGCTGGAGGTATTCAGGGCAGAAGAGTGTCCTCCGGGCAAGATTGTATCGTGCACGTACAACACGTCTCCTCTTGGCCGGTTTACTTGCAGAAAAGATTATATTATTCCACGACTGCTGGTGTGTTGCTTGCTGTGCTGCAGAAGGTGCGACGGATCCTGCAAACCTTGCAAAAGAGGCGTCAAAATCATAAGCTTTTGTCCTGAAGTGGTTATATAATGTAAACTGTGAGGTTGTGCTTAAGGGCTATCGTTGTTAGAAATGCTTTATAAGAGAGGAAGTTAAAAGAAATGAAAGAACTGAACGGGAAAGAAAACAAGATATACAAGTTGGAAAGAAGATAAATGAATCGACAGGGATGGGAATGTAAATAAAAGAGCGAAACTCACTTTTCCTTTATTTAGCTTTTTTTTACGTCGCTTTCTACCTCTTGGTTTAATCGCAACGATGATGGAGCATATGAACAGATGAAATGGATGATGGGAGAAACACAATCATACATCCATGTCTTGACCAGGGTTCGAACATTGAACCTCTGAGTTTGTAGAACGTTATGCTGACCACTCCTCCATGGAGCCCTGCTAAAAGTGGCAGACAAACAAGGGAAGAGTAAAGGAGGGTCAGTTGAAAAGGGGAATAAAGGAAGCTAGAGAGATAGAGAGAATAAAGGAAATAAAACTAGAGAGAGAGAGGAGCAACATTTAAGAGAAAGCAAGGTAAAGAAGTTGGTCACTTTATGTTGGAATTTCAGGTAAAAAGTTTTGTTAAGTTGCTCTCCAGTCTTCTTGCAGTACGGGTTAGCTGAACGTGGGCTACATTGGATCAGAAATAATTATCATAATGCTTATACCCAAAAGTGCTTGGCGAACCAGGACAGTGAGAAAATATAGTCGACAAGAAAAAATGCATATGAAATATGAGGAGGAAGAAGGAGATGACAATTCCGAAACACAACAAAAGAAGGATTTAAAAAAGTATGATTGTTACTTGGATCCTCGAACGAGTTTTTCTAACACTACCCTTTCGGTTTCCAGTGCCCCCTATATCAAACGTTACTCTTTCTCCACCTAATCCATGTTTTGCTTTACGTTAACATTTCCAAGACTGTAACCAAGTAAATATAAATGTACAAACCCTTTAATGTAGAAATTGTATTTATTTATGTGAAGTAAGCGGAATTTTGTCGGAGTGGTCAGTGTCAGGCGACTATGTCATTCTGATCCTCGCGATTAACCTAAGAGATAGAAAAGTAGAGGAAATATAACCATGGTAACTAAATAGGAGCATAGGAAAGTTTTCAAGGTCACGTGGGCAGCAAATTGAATAAATGCATGTATGGATGAAAGGTAATGTATGACTGTGGACCATAGCGAGTACTTAGTCACAGAAATATTGCTTATGGATCGAAAATAAATTGTTTTCCATTAAACATATTATACTATTACACTATCATCGACTTCGATGAGGCTATATTTGCAAATTCAAGGTTAGTCACGTGGCCACAATTTTTTGTTTCATCCTAGTAAATATGCAACCATGCATCGGACGAATGTAATTATGGTCATCTATGTCAAGGCGCAAAATAAATTTAATCCCTATTCTTTGAAGTTCATGAGCGTTTTTAATCTGGAGGTTGTCTGAAGTGAATCTAATCTAGAGTTATCCGAATCTCGACAAGCCTCGGATAACTATAAGCTAATAACCCAATTGATCTGTTCAAATCTCAATTTTTCAAAGGAAATATGAATAATTATTTTAGAATAGTATGTCTTCAACGGAATGGGCGGAATGGATAAATGAAAGGGTGACTGTCGAGCTTGAGGTCGCCACCCCCAAATTATGATTGCTGATTTTAAATATTGTTATTTTATTAAGCGCCACATAATGAACGTTCTAAAGTACAACTGCTATTTACAATCACAGAGATTTGTTCCGACATGCTCAAATTTACTCGGAACAATTACCCCCCTCCCGTTACCCAAACTGAAACAGTAAATAAGTCGCAGCTTCTGCAAAGCTTTCTAGGATAAGAGAACAGAGATTCAATCTAGGACGGAAGATGTTAGATACGGGGTCGCACAACTTTCTAAGTCCTAGAGAAGCAAGAATTTTGCTACTGTTCACACCATCCTCACATACGGTTGAGATCGAGAATATGTTGGGTATTGGATCCCAATTTTGATTTCCCCTTCTCTCTTGTTAGCCTGCACGGGGAGGCTAATCGGGACTGAATTAGTTTAAAGTAGGTTCCGAAACCTTTAATGTTGCCTCCGCAAGAAATCTAACCCTTATTTGCAAATGCAATAGTAACAACAACAAGTTATGAGGGAGGTCAGACTTGGGTGTCATAAATTTATTCCAGGTACTTATCATGCAGTACCTGCCTTATATGCCAAGGGCATCATCACATATATTCGCCGTTTTTGATGGTACCCACAGGCTCATATAATATCAAAATGGCCAACAATAAACATATAACTTGAAGATTAAAAAAAATCGTTTTATAGGCAGTAACATTGACTATTTACGAATACAAATAACGAAAATTCTTCAGACCGCATATTGCATCATCCACTTTGACACGTGTACTCGTGACCTGCGAAAATAATGTGCTCGATTTGTTCTTCAGAATCGAGAATAATTAATTACTTTAGATGTAAATACTCTCCTCAGAAAATGATTTACTGTAAATTATCAGTTCTCATATTGCAACTTTCTCCTACTTTTATTTTACTTATTATTTCCTGCTACACTTTGAGAACAATTTCAAATTTCTTCAAAATTTTAAAAAAATTATGTTTTGTCCCTTTTAAAAGGGTCAACGTTACATCATCAAATCCCTAAAACTCTCATTCAAATATATTCTCATATTAAAACAATAAAAAAACAGCATTACGCATGTATAATTTAAAACATGCGAGGTAATTTATTTACGCTTGTCAAACGGTATAGAAGCAAACGAAAATTAACTAAAGTTATTTTCAAACGGTATATATTGGAGTTGAAATACTCGTAATCATATTTTATTTTTTAAAATTAATTGTGTCTTTCTCCGTTCTTTGATGTGCGGTAGTATTTCTCTGTTTGAATCATCTAATAGTGAGCTAAACTCTTGTTGAATAAGAAACACAAATATGTATAATGTTCTTCAGAAAAAAAATAAACATTTTCTGGCTGCTTTACTTCTACAAAAACATATCATCTTGGCCCCTTTCAAGACTTGTGTTGGCAGAAATCAAGATCTATACGTGCGTTCTTAGAGGAAAGAGAGCACAATATTTGAGTTAGCAAGAATTTTTAAGCACGACATGAAGCAGTGACACTAACTCAAAGCGTGATATCCCTTCATTAGCCTTTTTCAAATACAAAATCAGTGGGAAAAGACCAATTAAATACGAGAACTACGGTGTGTAATTTATTTCCATTTTGTATCCATTATATATATTTTACTGTATTAGTGTGGCAAAATCATTATTATTATTATTATAATTATGATGATGATGATGATGAAAACACATCCGTTCCGTGCTTTCACCTCACTGCACATAACCAATCAATTCCTTTTTCTACAGATCGCCCATAAATGCATTAATCAATTTATATAAAGTGCAAAAATTGTAGCGTAAAGCAGACATCTAAAGGCATCAACTATTGAATGTCTGACAAATTGAATTAGCTTTTTAGAGCACATTTTCTACCATGTAGTACTATAATATTATATTAATTCGTTACAATAAAATTGATGTCATTCGTAACGGTTTTATGTAACACCTTATTTATCTAATTTTGTGGTACTGTTTGTGAAATTCAATTTGTTGGAGGAGGGATTTGCGTCAATCTAGTTTTTATTCAACAGATACACTGTCACGTTGTTCGACTGAATGTTACAGTAAAACTCGTGCATTAATTTTAGGATCAAAATATAGGGAAGATTCTGCCTTGCCAGCCGACAAAAGATACAACTATTTTATTCTCTTGACGAAGTAAAATCGTAGGAGGTTTACAGCAAGAGATCGATTGCAACATTAAATTTACGATTGAAATGCAGGTTGATTCAGAAAAGAAAAATAAATAAATGAAAGAATCAATTGTGCACAGATGCCAACTTAAGAGTTCGGCACGATTAGGGGGTGGGGGCAGTTGCCCTCCACTTTCTGCCCCCGCACAATGTTCTTTTAATGCTAAGCCTTGTCTACCAAGAGGAAATAAACTTTCACTACCCCCTTTCCCCAGTGTTGGCACTCGATCGCCGCCACTGGGGACGAGATACTGTCAAGCCACATTTTGGTATCCGTGAGAAACACTATAAAATACTGCCGCCCCCGTGGCGGAGTGGTTAGCACATCGCGTTACGACGCCATCTGTTCCGGGTTCGAATCCCGCCATGTGCATAGGTGTTTCTGAGTGCCTATTCATCAATTTCACCATATCACTCATCTCCATCTTCGCGATTAGCCAAAAAGTGGCAGAAAAGCGAAATAAAATAAACAAAGCGAATCAATTAATCAAGAACTTTAAAATACTTTAAAAAAAATCAACAAATCCTCAAATCTTTGTTTACACTCGATCGAAAAAAATCTCTCTTGATAATGTCTGTCACTATCTTTCTGTTATTTCGTTTGAACTATTTTTGCAAATGAGTGGTGAAAATAAATGCGGCTTGGCATCTCGCCCAGACTCTTTCAATTGATGCACTTAAATGCATAAATGCCCTTGAGACGAGAAGCGTAACTTACCTTCTCAATGGAAGCGGCGTGGGTGGACTCCAGGAACGCAACAAGTGCAGCCAGAACCAAAAAAACCGCGAACTTCATCCTGCCGGCGGATTCTTCAATCTTCTTGAATCAGAAAATACGAGAGTCAACGGGGTCAAGCGGCTTCTCCTAAGGTGAACGAAATAAACCAACAGTCGAAGCACCAGTAAAGAACGATTTGCCTTCTTCGCTACTCTCCAAGCGACGGACTCGTACGGATCTTTATTTGAGGGGCCGCCTCGGACGTCGAAATATATAGGCAGCGCGGAGGTGAAACGATGGAAAGGAGTCGAGAAGGGGGGAGGGGCTTGGTTCCCGCGTGAAGCGCAAAATCTGATGCGCGTTGACTCTGGAAGACGTTCGCGAAGTGTTGATGACATCATAGAGGCGTGAAAGGAAGAAAAGGAAGAAGGGATAGGAGGGGGAACGGTGGATCTTGTAGTATGGAGGGAAGAGGAGAGGGGGAGCTCTCATTTCAAGTGATAACATGCTTTTCTGACCCTGAGCCCTGCGGATCGGTCGTGTGCACAAGGTCTATGAATGAACGCATCTATATAGCACTTGCTACCGAAGACCGGCCGGCTGTTGCTGCTCCGAGTAACGATGGGACAAAACCTTGGCAACTTTATCATCCAGATATTTGTTTTTGTATCGGAAATGAATCCAGGATGCGTTACCTGAATTTAGTATTCGAACATTCAAAGATTCTGGCTTCTCCGTTGGCGCAGTGGTAGCGTCCCCGCCTTTTATTGAAGGGGTCCCGGATTCGATACCCGCTGGAGGCCCATAGTGGTTTGGATCCCACTATAGCTCCAGTCCCGATTAGCCTATATGTGCATAAAATGTACTTAAAACAACAATTCAATCATTCAAAGATTCGTATTTTTCAGTCTCGCTCGATCTATGATAAGTATCTTCTTTAACATCGCTAGAAACATTTTCTCGCGTGGGCACAAAGAATTGACAAAATATTTCCAGGGGAAATTCTATTTGTTCCTTCTCTCTTTCACCCCTATCTCTCGTTCTTTCTGTCTTCCCCCCCCCTCTCTCTCTCTCTCACACACACACACACACTGATTGCACCAATTAGATCTTTAAGTTTCTTACACACCCTTGAACACTCAAAAATTAAAAGTATACGTACGTCCATATTTAGCAGGGAAAGTTTCTTTTTAACACAAACCTTATTTTCCGAACACTGGGGGATACTACGTAGTTAGTATTGGATGCAGCGCCATGATATCCCTCTCTCTCTTTTTCTCTTTTTTTTTACTTTCTATTATCTTGTGATAATGCATCACATCACAGCTAAACTATTAGTATAGTACATATTATAACGTTGTTATGTGTGTATGTGGGGAACGGAGAACAGGGACAATTTCATGGACACAATGAATCGGCAAGATGTGATTCTCTAACATTGTCCGTTCGTTCCTAAGAATAAAATCCTTCTTAGCATTGAATATTAATGTGTGCTACAAGGAAAATCGTTACACAACCCACAAGTATCCGCAATAACTATACTGAATTATAAGTTTTACACGAACCTTGAGCCTTCGTTCTAACACAAATCTTTATGCCTACAGTGTCATAAGCAATTGATTGATTGATTGATTTGGTGTTTTAAGCCCACTTTATGCACAGTAAGGCTAATCGGGACTGGATCTATAGTTTAAAGTGGGATCCGAACCACTATGTGCCTCCACCGGGTATCGAACCCTGGACGTAGCTACCAGTGCACCATCGATGAGGCCCTACGGTAGACTGTCAACAACGACCGCGAAAGGGAGGCAGGGGGCACTTGTCCATCCTGGGATTTCTGGGAAAAGTTCACGTAATTCGAATGGCGAAATTTTAGCAATATTTTATTACGAATAATATTGCTTTCGTTACAGTAATGAACTGCCATGTCCAACAAAACGGCTTGGGAAGGTTTTCACCAGAAACATTAGAATGATGTTAAGTGCCGTAACTAGAGGTGCGCGGGACAGAACATTTTTGGTCTGGACGAAATTGGGAAGTGAATTTTTTATATTCCGATATTCGAGACTGGAAAAAAAATACCCTTTTACGACCTGGTCAGGAAATTTTAACGGTGAAAATCTCGAACTCTACACACGATTTCCCCCTCAAGTAGATTGCTTTGCACTTCTTAAAAAAACAAAAAAAAACTTAATTTTAAGAAATTTCAGACACTTAGAGTGCAGAAAAGATCAAGAATTAACGACTTTCGATATTTTTTATTTTGTTTATTTATTTTTTAAATTTTTTTGTACAGGACTCTTCGGCACGTAAAAACATGGATCAGAGGTACCATAAAGAAGAGCAGATAAAGTGGTCTCTGTTTCATAACTGTGCACCGTGAAAAAGTACAAAAAGACAAAGAACTGTTCGTGAAAAAAGTGATAGATGATGGAAAGGAAGCAAGGTGAATACGGGTACTCGGAACGCAACATCAACAAAACATTACAACGAGTACTGTCCAAGAAGACCAGCACTTCAGGAAATTCGGACAGATCGGGGAATCCGGACACATCAGGGGACGCGGACACTCCAGGAGACCCGGACAAAGCTGACCATAAGATCGCCATCCTTCCTTACACCGGAAATCTCTCCGGAGTAATAATCCGAATCCTCAAGAGACATAACATGAAAACCATTCACAAACCACCTCCGAAGATCAGAAGCCTACTACGTATCCCCAAGGACGAGTTAGGACTCAAAAAACCGGGAGTCTACCGGATTACTTGTAAATGCAGGAAAGCATACATTGGGCAAAAGGGTAGGACAATAGAACAGCGCTGTAAAGAACACCAAAGCAACATCAAGTACTTCCACCCTGAAAAGTCGGGACTAGCAGAACATTCAATCAACGAGACACATAGACCAGACTTCAGCAACACAGAAATCATAGCCAAAACTTCAAACTACCGAGACCGCATTATCAAGGAAGCAATAGCCATTCATGAGAAAAAAGATAATCTTAATCGCTAAACGGGGCTCGAACTGGACCCAGCTTGGTTAGCGTTAGTTAACCAGAAGCGCGCACCCAGCAGACGCGCCACCCGATTGGTCCGGCATTTTCACCGGGATCCTGCCTCCACGAACCTATATACTTGTACACCGGGTTGACGCTCAGAACTTCACTTCTGTTTTTATTAACCAGTGCGTAGTTAGAGATCGATTAGTTCATTGAACTCTCCAGCCAAATTATTGCCTATTTTTGTGGGAGCAGGAAAAGGTTTATTATCCATTTTGCCTTGACTCATCTCACTCAACAGGTCGCTAGGTGCCGTGGCTTGCCGAGAGTTGATAGCTTCCTGCAGATGAGGCCTTGCTCGAGGAAAGGTTTATTATCCAGAAATGCACTTCTACCCTGAAGATGAGAGTGACGTTAGCTCTCGAAAGCTTGGAATATTTTCCGCAACTCACCTGGTCGATAGCCCGAGAGAACCTTTTCATCATTCGTAGCCAGGAAAGCTTCAAGACTTAGGCCTACTTCAAGGTGAATACAATTTCTATTTAAATAGTGGACTGAACTTGTCAACAACGCCAAAAAAATTTCAATTCATTTTTAATTTTATGGTTTTTAAAATAATAACAACGACAATAATAAAGAAGCAAAATAAAAGTTTCTACTACTGAAGGACAAGATATGAAATCTTACTCTTTCGCCTGAGAAAAAATGGTGCCTGCGACCTCGCAGACTATGACATTTGAGATTGAAGGGAAGATCTGGAGAACAAATGCAAACTGCTCGCTGCAAAATTCACCGCTGGAATTCGATCTTTACCACAAAGAAGAGAGAAACTTGAACAACGTTGAGTTTTATTACGGAACACTTGGCAGTTTGCTTCTTCAGTAGAACTTCTCACGGCAACGCAAAAGACGAAAGGAAAAATAAATATTCTATGAAATGCTGTTCAGCCATTTGCTTCTCTGTATTTCTGGCACGTTCAACAATTATCAGTGAGCTGTGGGAATGTTTTTGGAGGCTGCATTCACAAATCAGAGAAATAACAGCTCGACGGTAAGAATTTCAGGTTAGCATACCTCGCTCCCTTCTGTGCAGGAGAGGGGCCACCAGGAAAGTGTGAGAAAGGTCAGGCAATGCGCGTATGACGCAGTAACTGCGTTTTCGGGAGCCCTCCTTGGGAAGGTTACTGTTTTTATTTACATTCCACCGGATAGGGCTGGAATGTCGGAAGCCTCTGTTACGAAGGTGTGCTCTGTTCTTGCCTTCACAAAAAAGCAGGATGAGATAAAAAAGAAGAGGCATTGATTAATTCACACCAAGAGACAGAAATACTGTGTCAGATATTTTGTCTGTTTATATACTGGTCTTGTATGTTAGCTTAGAATGTAATTAATAGTTTGTCACAAGGCTTGCCGTGTGAGGCTGGAAACTGCTCAGCCTCGTGCATTTGATTAACCTTGGGAAGCAAAGATGACAGCTTAGGTATATGGTAGTGGTGCAGAGAGGTTACAATTTAGTAGAGTGTGTGTATATATAACATATTTTGGCGAATTTAGCGTGAGGAGCACGGGGGCACGTGTCCCTCCAAAAAGGGATGAATATGTATTATATTACAACGATTAAAGTAGGCTATGTTTGAGCAGTTCTTTTCCAGCTGGTAAAAGAATGAAACAAAGTTTAGCAGAATACAAGTACATTAATCGGGATTAGATTTACTAGACAAGTGAATCGACACAGGAATTTGAATCAGGGGTTAACTGATGAACACAAAGCGAGAGCATTCTAGGTCAAATATTTCTCATGTTTCTGACAGTTTCTTCTGAAGAAATGAATTCTCAAGCTTTCAATGCAAATAACGTAGAACTACTTCTATTTCTCAAGAAATCTGCTAATGCTATCATCTTGTGATCAAACGATCGTGGGTTCTTTTCCTGGTGGCGTTATATTGTTGCACAGTGGTTCGGATTTCACTTTGAAGGTCCGGTCTCGATTAGTTTATCTGACTACAAATTTGACGTATAACAACCCTTGTAAGTAACTGAATATCACACACACACACACAGAGGTTGTTTTTAATATGTCGAAAAATCTGCACAGTATATGTATTTTCACTATTACATCTTATAATATGCTTACAGCATGTTACGTGCCCCTCCCAGAAGAAAAAGCTAGATTCGCATATATATATATATATATATATATATAATGCGCTATACTTCTTATTCTATTCTGGCTACGTCCTTTTCTAAATTGTGGATTACAATAAATTAATAATAATATAATAATAGTAGTAATATAGTAAATAACATAAAATCATTTACCAATTTCAGAGGGAAACATTGAGTTAAAGGTTGTAAAATTTCGTTACAATAAACTTATAATTATATATCAAATGCCATCTATTGGTATGGTATAACAAGATTTTCTCGTTTAAGTTATAAATAGACCACGGATTTTAGGTTTTTAACCTATTTTTACCTTTATAGGTATGTAAGAAATAGTAAGTTATATCAGCCTTTTGTTTGAAAACGCAACAACTGATGAAGTTTTATAGTGCCTAAAAAAACTATTTTGCTTGTTAGAACCTATTGTATGTTTATGCGATTAAATCAAGCCTTTTTTTAGGTTTCTATACATTTTTAAAGGTTTTACATAATTTTTATGTCACACAGAGGCATTTTGCTTTGTTTGGTCACGAAAAAATTTAATGACGAACGTGTTTGAAACAAACTCTCTGTCGATTTCCCTTCCTCCAAGTTCACGATGATTTTTCAAACCTATAAACAAGACAAAATGTCTGGTGCCACTGTTACCTGTACGATCCAAAGTGGTCTGATCTGAGTGGTCTTGCTCACTTTCACGTCACTTCGGTTGCTTTGTGGCATTCACGCCTTGCAAACTAACATTTCAGCATTGAAGTTTGCACCACTGACTATGTTTTTGTTGAAAGATTATTTTCAGCATATAAGATGATACTTAAAGACAAAATTGCGGAATTTGACTGTGGATAATGAAAAAGATTGTTACCTAACTATACCGCGAAGAGTGGATTTTAATAGCAAATTTCCAATGGTAAGTTCTGCCATCGCCGTAGGGTTAGGCAACACACATAACGTTAAGCAAAATAGTGCGTATTTCAGGATACAGGTGCCCCATTTTCATTGCCGGTGACTATATCTATTCAGCATTTTTCAGGAATTTTGAACTATTTAAGTTTTTCTGAACCTACTTCAGGATTTTTCGAGCCTAACTTAAGATTTTTAGGACCTATTTTAGGATTTTTAGAGCCTATTTTAGGAACCTAAAAATCGAGGTCTAGATATAAGCGATGATTTTGTGATCACTCTGCCTGAATATGAAACAGGGTCAAAATCCAAAGATGTAGTCCTTATTTCTTACCTTCTCATGGTCTTCTCTCTTTCAATTCATTCAATTTAAACTTCACAGTTAAGTTTAATTAAACCGAAATAAAGAATTAGCTCTTGTCGAACATAAAACAACGTGTGATGGATGCAAATGTAGTAATCAGAGATCTCTGATTAAGATACACAAGCTTGCTTGAAGTTTGATATTCCTAAATAGTTTCCTGATTCAAAATTCAGGTATCACTTACTTCATTGGATTTTACCACAGTTTTTGAGTATGAGGTTGATCATTTTAACTGTTTCTTGGGTTCAAAATTGCTTATTACATAAAGTGTAACAAGCCTGTCCATCATGAATTAAACCGTGGATCAAGGTGTGGTTCGTAAGAAAAGTGACCAAGCATAATTTGGAAGTTCTTTCTTTCCAAAGGTTCTTATTTGGGGCGGAATCTTTGTAACTCACCCCTGCTTTGGCATTCTCCTCCGTGTGTCATTAACCCCCAACCTTCCGTGGGATCAGGTGATGCTGCAGCAACCAACAGAATTGCAGCTTTCTCCCCTTCCATTTTTTCGTCCCAGAAATCGGTGTTGCCATCCATCATTAATTTTGTCCAAGAAAAAGGGCTTCTCTAAGCTTCCGCGCAAATTACGTTTCCAACACACATAGCATGGTGTGAATTCCTTTTACTCAGATTTTATTTACAGCACAAAAAAATGACGTAGTAGAATAAAATTGAGAAATACCCACTTTGTTAGATCTACGTGTTCAGGCACGCGTGCCTACTGGACTCTTTCGTGTAGTTCTTACGTATAATTAATTGCCCAGTTCTTGCCTGAAGGTACAGACTATTAGGTAATATTACTGAAGTTATTCGTTGTCCGTGGTTGCACAATTTCTCTCAGTAGCTGCACGGACAGGCTGGCACGTATCTAGAAACATATTTCTGGAGGGGTTAAAACTAATTTCACAAATAATAATAATAATAATAATAGTAATAATATTTATTATTAATACGTTAATGCAAGTAATAAATATTAAAATAGCCTAAATTATTTATGTTATTTTCACATGAATAAGTAAAAGACAGTATAAGGATAGAGCTATAACAGCACGTATTGATTATATAGAAAAATAAAGAACTGGATATTTATTGAATCTAGTTAATGAAGAGTAAAGTTCCTGATTAATATTTTATGCACGTACATATTAATCTAAGTAGTACTACCAGTAGTACTCTGAATAAATCTTAAATCCCAACCAGTGGCGGCGATTGGGTTCCAAAACTAGGGATGCAAGGCGCAAAAAGTGGGGGCAAGGACAATTTACTTTCCCTTGGTACATAAGGTTTAGCATAGTGCGGGGACAAAAATGGCAAAAAGTGGGGAGACTGTCTCCCCTCTCCCCCCGAATCGCCGCCACTGATCTCAACCTAATCCTTGTCTTCGTGGAAGTCGGCGGAAATAAATAACCCTCGATTATACAACAAATGCTAAACACGTATATTTTCATTATTTAATTTTAGTACTTGGAAAGTTAAAGTTTTTTGGGGGGAGCGAACCCCCTGGACCCCTCTTCTGAGTACGTCCTTTCGGACAAAGGTTTTGGCTCCAGTGGCCTACCAAATAGTGTCCCCGACTGGCATTCTCACCGTTGATGTGTCTGTATTCGAGTCCCGGCAGGGCATGGACATTTGCTTCTGATTCTCTCCCATCCGATCATTAAGCAGCAGCATCATCGTTAAAAGTAAACAAGCATAAAAATGGAAAAAGACAAAGTATTAGAGTTTTTAATTCCTTTTTGTGCATGCAAGATATCAAAATCCTCGGAAATGCTTCGAATTATATGGGACGCACCAGAGTTTTAATAGCTAACAATGTTTATAACTTTGGAGAATTTACTTCCCCAATTTCGTTTATTCAACCACCCTTTTGAGCTTCACTACATGAAATTCAATATCTCTTTGATGTGCATATGTAGTCGTTACTCGCATCCCACGCGGGACACAGGTATTCATATTTCCACACATGTAATTACGATTTGTGGTGTGTTGTATGCAGTGGCGTGGCGTGACTTTTTCAAAAGTGTTACCGGCGATCAGACGTTATCATCTCCACCCTACCGCCCCCCCCCCCCCCAATGCCTTTGATCTGGATTTTTGTTTTGCAATCCGCTCAATGATTCATTTAGCCACAATCACTCCTAGAAAGAACTACCACTCATGAGAGAGTTACCTCGAAAATCCAGTGAATAGTGGTCGAGCCTTGTCAATCCAGCTTTGGCTTTGAAGTCTAGCTCTTGTTGCTTCAGAGAAATAGTATCCCCCTTTTAGGCGGGATTTAGCTCTTTCTGGAAATCCAATGTGACAACACTTGCTGATCCGGTAGGCCGAGACGGCAACAGGGCCCCTAAACAGGCATATGAATAACCCCGTAGCACACTTGCCTCCAAGTCTTTCCCCGCTGCTCCCTTGCATTGACTGGCACCCTTTCCTCTTATTGCCTCTTGAGGGTAGCGGAACGGCCTGTCTCTTCGCTTTTGTCGGCTGCAGAAAAAATGTCCTCTGCAATATACACTCAACCACAACGCTGTCGGTTAACTTATTTAAAAATGTTGTTATTTTATTGAGAAAAAAACTTTTTAATTTCTTTACATTATGCTGTTACCTGCGGTAACACCGGTTACATGCACGCCACGCCTCTGGTCGTATGAGATGTAACACAGTACCAATAAAATTGTTGTTGGAAACTATTTTCCAAAGGAACAAGGAGTTCTTTGTGGTACTTTATTCAGCAATATTTGTCTATTCTTCCTTGAAGGTCAACTATATACATACATATATACATACATGCACACACACACACACACACACACACACACACAGATACAAACAGGGTGAGTATAAAGTCTTCCCTGATTTCAAACATTTACTGCACAAAAAAGTATGCTAGGTGGAGACATGCATTTTTTTTGGAAATGGCATCAAAATTATTTTTTTGTAATGTTACACAGAAACATGTTCTGTTTTCGAAATGTCACACGAAGTCGTAAGTTTTTTGTTTTGTTTATAAACTTCAACATGTGCGCGATTGTCTAAACGATACTTAATTTTTCTCCACCTCACTGACCGTCGCTAGCACTACTGCTATCCTCGCCTTCAAAGTTTCGACATCTAGAACTGGTAAATTGTATACTTTGGCCTTAGTAAATCCCCACAGAAAAAAAGTACAGAGGTGTAATAAAAAGTAGGTTTAATTCAGGAAATTCATATTACTTCTCTCTTCATAAACTTTTGTCTTCTCGTTTAATATCTAAGAAACTAAAAGTTAAAATATACAAAACAGTAATTTTGCCTGTAGTATTATATGGATGTGAAACTTGGTCCCTTACATTGAAAGAGGAACATAAATTGAGAGTATTTGAAAATAAGATCCTTAGGAAAATATTTGTACCTAAAAGGGATGAGGAGACAGGTGAGTGGAGAAGGTTACATAATTTAGAACTACATAATTTGTATTCATGTCCAGATATTATTAGAATAATTAAATCAAGAAGACTTAGGTGGGCATGCCATGTGGCACGAATGGGAGAGGAAAGAGGAGTTTACGGGATTCTTGTTGGGAAACCTGATGGTAAGAGACCTGTAGGAAGACCAAGACGAGGATGGAGGGACAACGTTGAGATGGACCTAAGGGAAATCGGTAGGGATGGAAAAAAATATAGAACTTGCTCAAGATAAGGAAAGATGGAAGGCCTGTGTTGCTGCAGCCATGAACCTTCGGGTTTAAGAAGGCTAGGGAGTTAGTTTTTAGGTGTAATATCGGGAGAACGCGGAGGTCATGCTGTTGGACCATCCCTTCCAATCCAACGGTTTGGAAACGTGTTACTCAAGTACCGACGAATACCCAAAACCAGAGAAATTGAATATCGCTTAGGCATTCTCCGTGCAACAAATGGTGCATATGTTGAAGTTCATGAATAAAACAACGAACTTGTGATTTGGGGGGGGGGGGTCATTTCGACAACGCTACATGCCGGTGCCTAACATAACAAAACGTTTTGAGTTTTTGTGCGATTTCCAAAGAAACGCACGTCTCCAACTAGCATAGTTTTTGTGTAATAAATGTTTGAAATCAGGGAAAACCTATGCTTCATTAATCGATCTATCAATGAGAAGTTCTAAACATTTCTACACGTGAAGCCCTAGTTAAATGTCACTTTAACGAAACATAAACTGTTTTGTTTGTTCGTCCATGGAGTAAAACAATTGAAAGGCAACACATTTTTAACTCTTGGGTTGACCGAGCTGAATTTTCTACATGATTCGATATCAATCTTCTCTATTGGACGTCCGTTTGTAGTACGTAATTAACAATCGAAACCAATCGATACTGATCGATTTCTCAGAAATTACTAATATAAACACTTAAAATTCGGTGGACAAAGCATCTATGTAACACTAACCTAAAGTTATGTAAAGTATCTTGATCTATGACAGTCAATCAAAAGTTACATTCGATATATTACGTATTTTACCTTACGATATTTCAAAACTAAATAAAACTTTGCAAACATAATTTTATGTATCAAAATTTCCAGAAGGAAATAAAGTTCAATTACGCAAGAAAAATGCTAAAAACTTTGCTATTTGCACGTGTGATGCCATTATTATACTCTGAAGTGTGCCGAAACAATTTTTCCACTAGAGAACCTCTCTTACTTCATCTCCCATTTTACAAATGCATTCCAGACAGTCATAATTTTGTTAGGGCATATGACTGGCTGCATATATTTAAACACTTAACTTCTTTTAGCGGCTGCTAGGCAGTTTCGACCGGGTGTTTGTTAAATGGATTCTCGTATGCATAAGGAATTCCCTTTGTAATGACAACTCACGTGGAGATCTGAACCCAATTGCTGTTTTCGTCATGTGCCACCTATCCTATCCATCACGTGTTCCATTCTCAGATTTATTTATACAGCGGTTCTCTTCAAGTAAAGATGTATTTTCATTTAACGCTGTTATTATCGATCCAAGCAAGGATATATAATCCAATAATGGGGGTGTTAAATATTAAAGTAAAAACAAATTCTATAAATCCAAATATTTCATTGAAAATGTGTTAAATGTGTTTTCATATTCACATTGTTATTATTAATCCAAACAAGGGAATTATTATCCAGTAATAAGAAGTTAATATATTGAAACAAAAATAGATTGCATAAATCCAAATATTGCATTGAAAATATATTATATTTTAGGTTCAATTATATTTCACATCATGACCTAGTAATATTTACAAATTAGAGAAAAACTAATTAACAGTATAACATGCAAGGCACTTGATGCCCCGCCCAAAATTCCTCAAGAAGTACATTACTATACATACATAAAATATTGTTGTCAATCTTTCCTCATCCCTGACGTCATGACATACTTGCCAAAAATGCATAAATGTCTGTAACAAAAAATTCAACTGTGTTACGGTGGAAATGTTATTTTCATTGCATATGGAGCTGTATCGCTAATGTAAGTTCCTTTCTTCTTTCTATAAGAATTTGAACTCGCTTACGCAAGAAATGTACGTACGAATAAACGAGTCATTAACATTATATACCTACGTATGTTTTAGAAGCGCGAAGCCTTGTGCTGAGTCACTCATGCACACCTCTAACGGGGACCTGACGATTGTGCATGCCCTTGGGAAATATCGTCATGTTGAAACGGGTTCATTTAGTTTTGTAAACGCTTCTGAACTTTTCGGGTGAGATTCTAATTAACTAACGGGCCATCCACAGTCCACACACGTTGCCTTATATTCTCACTGGGGCACAAGTTTCAGCAAGTTGAAACACGCACTACGTAACGTATTTCTTCCGCAATCATTTTCCTTTTCTTGTGAATGAACAGTTCGCGGAACACATCATTTTCTGCTCTGTCAAAGTGCCAGCCACCCTCCCCCTTTTAAGACCTTCAGGGGGTAAAAAACAGAACTGAAACTGTCGGGGGAAGCACACCTTCCCGCCGAGATCTACCTGCCAAAGGGTCACGTGAGAAGGTTTGGTCTCCAAGTGAAACACAGGTCTTATCTTGCATCATCCGAGCCACAACACCTGTTTCCTCGTGCATGCCATGCTCGGGGCGCCTGCTTACGGACTGCACCTCAAAAGCTGTCATGAGTGGCACAATGATCCGTTGGAGGAAAGGGCTTACGTTCCCTATCCCAAAATTTCAAGAATACCAATTGGTTTGGTCCCAACTGCAACCATTGTTGCTCTCGTCCGCCTATTCAACTTGATTTCTCGAATGTTCTTCGCATCATTTTCACGGCCTATTCAATGTGGTGGGACAAGCCGAGGAAGACTCACTTCCTAGAATTCAAGGAATCGTAAATAGCAGTTTCCCTTTCTTCTTATTGTAGTTGCAGTACGTACCCATGCTCTCTATTGTCGGGCTATATCCGCTAGAAAAGTAGTTTCAAAGAAAAGTGGGTTGTACGAAAAGTTGACCCATATAACTTGACAGAAGATTACGACGTCCTGAAATGTTGTGTAAAGCCACTTCTTTCGGAATGCCTTCTGCATTTCTAGGCAATTATAATCATAGGTTCACTAGCCGTACGTCGCTCTTCTAAATTTCGAGATTAATTGCTGCGATGAGATTGAATGATGAAGGAATGAAATAAATACAACAGAAATGAGTGGAGAGTCAGAACATTTTATCGGGGGGGGGGGAGGATGAGTCACAAATAATAGTCTCCTAATTTTTAACTTTTTTTTTTTAAGAGAGCATAATATTGTTTAACAACGTTCCACACAAAATTCTAAAAGTGCGAGTATTAGGGGGCAACTGTTCCCTCTTGCCTCCGTCGTGCGCACGCCTTTGACTATGACAGTTTGACCGAAATAGAGACTGTGAAGTCAAGGAGTGGCATAACATTTGATGGGAAGATTGCAACATTAAATTTGAATTCTCAGTGATATTTACGGGAAGTATCAAAGTAAAATCTAACCTGTGCCTCCGAAAGGGACAAAGATATTGCTGCTTATATGCGACAAGAGAGTCGGTGGCACCAAATCTTAAGAAAGACAATAAACATGAGTTCAGAGTAATCAGAATTGCAACGATGAGGACTACATTCAGGAAATTTGCAGAGAAGAACAATGATCAGCAAGTGACCTGGAATATGTAAGAATAACACTATTTGATAAATTGGAATTTGGAATTATTTCGACTTGGTGATTTGTCTTACTATCTAACACACACAGAAGATGTACTATGCAGAAGTTTGATCGAAAACTGCAGGCTCGATCAGAACTCGAACCTGGGTCCCTGGCGTACCATGCCATTGCTCTACCGAGTCATCCCAGTTAGTATCAAATCACACATCGCGGCTATCTCGACTCCAGTTGCTGACACTTAATCACGTGACAGGAGAAAGCCATTAGGCTTTCAGATAGAGAAGGTAATGATTCGAGCCCTCGTAGAGCGTGCATTTTTCGCTAAAATTTCTGCGTTGGTAAATTGTGCGTGTAAAATCTACAGAATGTGTAATTTCAGTGCAAACATTAGCAACAAATATTTCTCATGCCAAGTTCGCATATTTATCAGGAAGATATAAATAGTAAACATTTAACACACCACAAATGCACACACACACTTCGCTTACGTCATGCACATATCACCATGGGTCATTAATCTAATTGTAACATGTATAAGAGCATTTTCCTTTGAAATCCTTGGCTTTTGATCCTCGTTAAAGGTTAACCACCTCCCGATGCAAACATGGTGCGAACCATGTTGTGACATTTAAGAGAGGAAGGAAGCTTGTTGGGGAGCTTAAAGTGGTGTGAGAATGATGACAAGAACAAATGCTCGTTGCTACCTCGCTGCGTTCTTGGGAAAACAAGTGATAAGTGCAAGGTCATGAATTCTTGTGGATGCTGGAGATCGACCCAGAGTTTCATGAGATGGTGTTTATGTGTCAATGTTATCAGATAGTTGCAGAGATTGCAAGTAGAAGATGCTAAACTGATAACACGAGAGTTTGGATCTTAACTTCACGCACAACTATGGAAGCGGAATGTATGGCGATGTATGAATAACTTTAAAGTTTACAGACAAAGGATATTAGATCGTGTGCAGATAGAAAATACTACATCATTGATATCACATTTTTATGCTTTTTTCTTTCATTTTCGATACATTTTTAATGTTCTTCCTTATTTACCAAAGGATTACAATTACTCTCACTTAGAGTTGGGGAGTAACGTAAAGGAAGTAACGCGTTATATGTTCGGTATTCAGTGGTAATAACTCTTTGCCGAAATTACAAGAGTACTTCGTTATTTGCGTTACTTTCTGTGAGTTCTTTCGATAAATTCAGAACTGGAGGAATTATTTAGGAGGACTAAACATACATTGTTGTGTTGTTTTAAACTTGTTCATGTAAAGTTATACAGGGAAAACATGCACTACATACTTATGGCGGAACTGATACTTGTGTAAACAGTTAAATGTCCTCAGTGTTAAAAAGTAATAGTAACGTTAACAAGTTTTATTTGGAAGTAACGTAACGCCTTCCATCTTTGAATAACTTAAATAACTTAACTTATTCTCAAGGGAATCAGCTGAGTTTGAAAAGTGACGAAGCTCACTTATGCTGTTCGGAACAGATGAAATATTTGAAGTAAATGGGAAAAGAATGCAACTTAAGTGATAAACTGACGTCTGAATACAAGCCAGGATACCAAGTGGATGAAATAGTTTTGAAGACGAAACAAATTTTGTTGATGTCCTAATGGGAATACACCACCCAAATACCTGATATAGGTTTACTACTCGTCTTGCTTTGCAACGTTGGGCATCCATCAACTGTGAAACTCGTTGCTTTAACGCGTAAAGCTGGATTATACTATGCTTAGTGTGTGTGATAAGGGTGAGGTTTTATTGTATGGAAACTCCATAGAAACTATCACATCTTTCGGATAATAATACCACTTCCCACACCCTGATCATATTTTGGGAATCAGTGAAAACCGATAGCATACAGTGGGAGAATTTTGTGGCATTACGACGACATAACTTGACCAAAACGAACGAGAAAAGTGAATAACAATCAAATATTCTAGAGACAGTATGTTTGTTTAACTATCAACCTTTCTTTGCCCATGTCTCTCAAATTAACAAATTACTGTTAACGTATGAAATAATATTTTAGTTGTTTCAATTGTAGACACCCTGTACTCAGCAACGAGCCTTCTATATGTTACACATTGTAATCGCAAAAGCTAACCGAAAAGTTACATGAAATGCTTCCTAGTAAAGTACTCTCTGCTATCAGATTTTTGGAAGCATTTACATAGCATTTGTGCTAGCAAAAATGTTAAAGGAAATGCTTTCGTCTAAAGTCGGCCTTACTTTGAAACGCTGGCCAAGTTGGGGTCGCGCACAGTCCGGTTTGGTGTGTAAATTAAGGTTCTACAAAGTAGGTAATTCGATACAACATTTGCGGGTAGTTTCAGTTACTACATTTCCTGTCACTGCATGGAAACAGGAGGCAACCAACAAAGGCTAATGTCATTTGTTTTATTCAATACCTTAAAATCTACAGAACAGTGTAATTTGGAAAAAAATCTGGAGGGGCCGGGGCCTGGTGAGCTCATCCTTGCTACGCCAGTGAGCCGAATTAATGAAATCTGAATCTCAAAGCAACTGATTACTTGATTGCAAAGTTAATACTGGCAGATCCTGAAAGTTACTTGGGCAAGCAAGCGAAGGAGACGTGCCTTTTGTCTCGTATCGTATCAGAAGTCAGCATAAATGGCAGTTTTCGTCCATAAGCCATCCTCTTCTTATTGAGTTTCACTGAGCAACTCATTTTGCGTACTTTGCTCTTTCCTTGAATGAGACTGGATGATGAGACTTTGCAAATGAGCTCACTCATTCTCTCTGGCATTAGAACACGTATAAACAGGAATGTCTGATAGATCTGTTATAGTTTATTGAGAAAATATGAAACTGTGCTATTTTTCTTAAGCCTAATTTGTTCTTCAAGTTATTTGCCTACAAAGTAAACAACCTTGTGGAGAACGTTGTTGCTGTACAAAACTTCTTATCTATGGGGAAGGGTGGATCGTTTTAGGGGGTATAAGGATACATTTAGTACAAAAATCGCCATAAATTGGGGTTTTCTGAACATTTTTGGGGTGAATTGGGAAGTGTGTGGGTAAATAACTTTATCAGTATGTGAATGGAGATTTCCGATTCAATTTTTACAAATCGTGAAGTACCAATTTTTTTTTCTAAAAAATGTTCATAAGGCATCAACTTCAGCAACTGTTCCTTATCATATAAATTTGGCAGAGAACAAAAATACCCGATGCCAAATGATACTGTGGGGGTTATTATAACTGGCCGGTTACATTTCACGTGAGTGAAATTTAACATGTTGACTAAGCAGTTCGAATGTTTGGAAAAATCACTCCATGGGGATCATACAATCGATATATATACATGATGATCAGCGAAAAGAAGACAGGAGAAAGATAGTGCTGATAGAAAATATTCTTTTCAGAAAATTATTCAGGTCAACCTATAAACTGAGACGTAATATATATACCTACATAGTGCGTAGAAAAATAGAAATTTATTAGCATATCGTGTTTGCATATACTTTGTACTCTTGGTAGCTCCACTATTTGTTTCTCACTCGTTATTACTTATTTAAACATTAAACCAATGGATGGGCATGACACAAGGGAGAATATTTAAACGCCTTCCTGCAATGGGTGTCGCCATCAAGTGGACGAGGGAAGGTTCTAGCTAAGAGTCTCAGTTCACTCAAATAGTGTAGTCACCGACAATAAAAATGGGACACCAAGATCCTTAATAACGCCTTACAGTCTAGGTGTCCCATATTATTGCAGGTGACTGTACACTATTTGAGTGAACTGAACATTTTTCAGATTCAAGAGCAAGAATCGCACGCACTCTGAGGGATATAAACGGAGAAAGAATGATGCAGAATGAAGAGAGAAAGATGATAGAAGGATATGAAGAAACAGAGGAATAAAGAATGATATATATAAATAGACAGAAGGAGATAATGTTTATGCAAAACATAAATACTATAATTTAATGATTGCTTTACAGCGTCAGTGCTAAAAGAGATATATAGGTTACTAACATTTGGTGATAATAAGATGAGTGTGAGTTACTTGTGAAAGATTAAGTAACTATATAAATATCGGTGTTTCTTCGATGAAACTTATCCACTTATCGTTCACTCGTCTTAGTAAACTGAGCACCCCATCCGAACATCTAGATTCTAAATCGTATTCCCGCCCCCGCTCGTAAGCATATATTTGAGGACCTGTACAAATTCAAAGTTTGTTTCAAGTCCACTTTATGCACAGATAGGCTAAACGGGACTGGACCTACAGTTTAAGGTAGGATCCGAACCACTATATGCGTCCACCGGGTATCGAACACGAGAATTCTTGATTACAAAGCGACGACGTTACAACTACGCCATTCGTGAAGCCCCAGATTTCAAGGTTTCGAGAAAGCTAATATTGTCCAGGTGGAGCACTGATCCTGTCGCGACTTCTATAGTCTTTAACGCGAATAGTACGTAGGCGAGTTGCCCGACCCTGTGGCCGAGTGGTTAGCACATCGCGCTGCGACGCCAAGGGTCCCGGGTTCGAATCCCGGTCGGGCTTGGTTGTTTGTGAATGTCCATTCATCAATTTCATCATTTCATCACTCATCCCCATCTTCGCAAATTAGTCAAGAGGCACAAAACGCGAAGTAAAATAAACTAAATCAAATCAAATCAAATCAAACGTAGGCGAGTTAACATTGTACCAGCTTTCATAAATTATCCAACGCTATTTTCTAAGCACGTGATTTCGAAGAGATAGTTCGTAATGGCATTCGTCCAACTGTTTCCTTCTCCGAAACCGAATTTGCCTCATCAGGCACCAAACACTCATAAGAGGGTAGAATTTAGAAATATTTATAGTAAATACACATTTGTATACTAGTAATAATCTGGTGCAATCAGATTGTAGTAGAATTTCTTGCATCCTCTATGCTCTTTTTATTATTATCATTCAGCAAAACTGCGTCATAAGAATTGTTTACTTTTGGCTAATAAACATTACATTTTGGCGAAGGAAACGATGATTATTTGGAACAAATTTATCGCATAAGTAAGGTCATCAACTTTTGACAAAGATCACGCCACGTTGTAACCGAACATCCAAGTGATGCAACACATTTCAAAGTTGATGTGATCTTGTTTTGTAAGCTATGTGAAGTCCAGCGAGATCATCACGTGGCATGTGTTACACGCCTCCCCCCTCTCATTAGCCCCTCCCACTTTCCCTTCTCGCGAGTATGTGTTACCATTTACTGACGCGTTTGGTGACGTAAGCAGTAATTGATGGTCTTACAAGTCCGTTTCCCGGAAGATGCAATTTGAGAGTAACAAAGCTCACCACGAAACAGGGAGGAGGAGGGGCAAGAGGAGAATCTTACAAAAAAAAATGAAGATGAAACAAAAAAACATCGGAATGCTAGTGGCACTCGCTTTGCGTGAAAACATCTGGCTGACTCCTTTACCCACTGCATCAATGTGTATTTCTTTAAGTAGTCCATAATTGGCTGATGTAATCTTTGTATGAAGTGTCAACCGGGGGCGGAGGGGGGGAGGTAGGGAAGTGGGTCGCTGCCGGCTCTTCAGTAAATGTAGAAGAACATGATACAATAAGAGTCGTCTCACAGTCGAGCTTCGGTGAATACGATCAAGATGATGCAATTGAATGCATTGGTTTCAGTGGCGTATCCTGAAATTTCGTAAAGAAAGTTTGCCACATGTATGCGGCGTTCTCTTCCCCCTCCCCTTTCTCTTCTTTGGAAAGTGGAAACGAGTGAAGGGGTAACCTTCATCAACCTTACCCGGGAACGCCACTGATTGGCTTGACGATTGTGGCATGACAGCGAACCACTTTGACCAAAGCCTCTGGAAAAAAATAATTCCAAGAATCGTTGTGACGTTTTCTACCTCTCGCATCCTGCCCCTCTTCCGTGTCGTACTACACGTACTCTCGCACGTAATCCACGCATACCATAGTCTATGAACGAACCGATCGTACAACCGGATACGCCCGCTGCAGGCTATTCTCACGAGTGTGTGTTGATGTTTGGCGTTAGAGAGAGAAATGACTCACGGACCGATGTACAGTCATGGACACTTCTGTGTTGTAATGATCCCATTGAAAGTCAATGCGATTGTCACATGCCAGAAGTTTGTATGTAAAGAACTGTATGTAAAGAACCTATATAAGTCAACCAGCAGGCAATTAAAAGAGTGCTTTAATTTAATATTTAAAAAAAAGAGCAAGAAGCGGACATGGTAGAAATCTTGTGTGAACGTTTCAAAGGAATACACCACAACCCCATCTAAATGTCAACCTCTTCCCACGTAGCACACTCTGGCCTGGAATTGCAGACTAGCGAGGCTTTGGCGTCAGGGGTCACAGCCAGCACAATTCTCGGTGGGGTTTGCATCCTGTCCTGTCAATGTGTGTTTATGATTGTCCTTTTATCAATATCAACTTATCACCATTCACTCTCACCTTCGTGATTAGCTAAAAGTGGGAAAAAGCAAAGTAAGCAAATAAATGAGTCAATCAAAACTCAAACTACTAAAATTAGAATTCTTCGACAGACGCCATAGTGGGGAATGGCAGAATACAAGTTGCAGGCAGGGGCATAACTTACAGACAAAATGTGTTCTTATTATTTAATTTCTAAAACAAAAATGTACCACTAAACTCCTGTGTACCGAACCGTGGCATGAAGACACATAGGGGACATTGAAGAAGGACCCACAAGTTCTCGACCCCGGTCATAATGGAGGTGATGTGATAAGCATCACGATCCGGCAGACGTTACCCTCAGGGTTGCCCTCACACACACACAGCGATTAGAAGAGGCTGAGTGAGGATGCGTTGGTGTCTTACAGTCCTAAACACAAAAGAAAACATCACCATTTGTCAAAATAAATAATGATTATTGTCACTGCCACCAGCACCGTCATCATCATATTACCTTTAAAAGTAAGAAAGTAGTAATAACACCATTAAGCCTTGTTTCCATGATACAAAAAAATTAAATATGCTGACCAAGGCAGAAATTTATTTTATTATAAAACATAAACTAAACGTAACGTTTCAACCTTCTAGCAATGTCTTCTTCAGACTCTGTACCAAGTACAAATGTAACCAGGTACACAACAGGACGATATATATATATATATATATATATATATATATATATATAAATATATATATACACACACAAAAATACTCCCCTCCATACTATTAGAAAGTAGTTCTGGAACAATCTAGCAGGTGGCTTTCCCTTGTCAACTGTACTTTCACCTGAAAGAGAATATCGCTGGACTCTATCTCACGCTCTATTTCCTTCATTCTTCTTCCTTCTTCTCTCCTCTTTTTCTCTTGTCCTTTCCACTCTTTCTAACACCTTCTTCCATTCTTTGTTTAACTTCAGCCCCCCCCACAACCAGTTAATTGTGTCTTCTTTACCTTTCCTTGGACTCCTTCCATTTTCTCACTAGTATTCTCTTCTCCCTTCCTATCTGTTTAGCCTCATCCCACCCTATGTCATGTCCTGTTTCTCTCGTGTGTTTAAATATCGCATTTCTCTCTCTCTTAAGTCGTACATCATCCCTATGTTGTTTCAATCTGTCTTTCGGCCTCTTTTTCCTTTCTCCGATGTACACACTCTGACATTCTTTACATTTCACTTCGTAGATAATCCCTTCCTCTTCCTCTTCTCTGTTTTCCTTTTTCTTGTTTGCATTCTTCGCTATTCTTAAGATGCTTCTCCCTCCCTTCCTGTAAGTTTTAATGCACGCTTTTCTAAGCACTTTGCATATCTTTTCTGTGGTCTTCCCCATACTCCTTATTCCAAACCTCCTTTCTTTTTCTTTCTCTTCCAATTCTCCCCTGTCACTTTTCTTCCTTCTTCTGTTTATGTTCAGTCTATCCTCCTTCTCATAGCTATTCTTTTCCAGATGTTTCCATAGGCTATTTATTTTACCTTCTTTTTCACATTCCTTTGTGCATATTTTCTTAATTCTGTCCTCCATATCCTTTATAAAATTTATTTTTGTCACCTCACTTATATCACTTCTTTTGTGGCAGAATACTCCTGCTGCACACTTTTTCTGATGCCAAGCGGTTTCAATTTCGTGTCCTCTCTTCCTTTTCATCAATATATGACGCAATTCAAAGAAATACTGTAGGGTTATCTTATTTCTGACGAAATAAAGAAGATATTCACCTATGTGTGGACAAGAATTGATAATGTTATCATATTGCGTGAGAAGTAAGAGAAAGCGTAATCCTAACCTAATAATCTAATTTTCGGGAAACTTGGAACCGTTATTCGAACGAAAATTCAAGAGGATGACAAGTCATCTGTCTGATTTCCTCACACTTAACTTGTGTGCTTATGTATAATATAGCTACTGATAAAGCAGTCTGTCAATAGACAAGACATGAAATACTGCCATTTTATTACATGATTTGTTTGAAATTGTGTACCGAAAGCAAATATTTTTTGTGGGGCAGGATTTACAAACGATATAACGAATAAAGAATTTAGTGAAAATATTGCTGTGGATTGAAGGGTATTCACATAATGAAATTATATATAAGATGCGAAACATGTAAATATCGAGATTCACATTTGTGTGCTCCTTGAAAATTTGTCCACTTTAAATGTATTCCACGCCAGATGAATGAAGATCAAAGCACTACTGAAAATTCAATATTTCAACATGCGTATGTGTCATTCTCCTCCAAAGGAATAAAAAATGCTGATGTAATATAATAATATTACTAGTATTATACCACATAATTTAAAATTATGTTTTCTTCTAGACTTGTGAGATTCATACCCATGGCACCTCACAAACCAAATCAGGGAAGATTTTTCATTAAATGGTGAGTCTGCACATACATCCGTTCATTATCATATTTTACCATTTTTCTCTCTAACCTAATCTCCGAAAAGTCTATTATGGAAAATGTGTGCCAGAGTGTACTTGTACATTGGATTGCATGGCACTTTTTCACTTTTCTGTTATACATTATGAAGTAAGAATTAGGGATCATGAAGTTTACAGTAAGAACATTACTTGACATTAGCTGCAGAAGTATTCTAATTTACTATACAATGAAAATTCTAGACACAATAGGTACACTGCGAATCCTGGGTGAGATATGGATGGAGGTCTCTTCTCTCATATTTTAAAAAATAAATTCATCATTCATACACTTCATTGTGACTGGCGTTGAGTTGTAGATTGATTGATTTGGTTTATTTTACTTCTCTTGTCTGTTTTGGCTAATCGCGACGATGAGGATGAGTGATAACATGATGAAATTGATGAAGAGACACTTACAAAGAACACCCGAGCCCCGGCCGGGATTTGGACCATTGACGCCTGGCTTCGTAACGCGCTGTGCTAACCACTTCGGCTCGTTGAGATGTAGAAAAAGAGACTTGAAGTAGTACTGTACTAAAGCAATTGCACTGAACTTTCCATTTTTTATGATGAGATAGAGAACTCTAGATGCTGAAATATGGTTCCAGTGGTGAGAGCTAGTGGTATCGCCAGACTATATTTTTGTGTGTTTATATGGGGGTGCGAGCGTTAATTTCGATTTGAAAAAAGTGTGGGAAATTTGAAATTTGTAGCCGGAAAACAGTACTGAGTTAACAATTTATAATGTAACTGTCAGTATGTATATTAATTGTGAATACTGTATTCATAAAATACTACATTTGTCAGAATGTTATCCAACACACTAAACTCCAAATGCAGAAAATGTATTATTTTCGCAGTGTTTTTCATATAGTGTGTGCAAAACATGGTGAAATTTGCCAGGAATACTACTAGGAAAATACTACATTATGTCGGACTTAAGATTCATGCAAAATGTTTTTATTAGAGCAATTTCTGATAATTATTGACTTTTTCGGAAGTGCGAAAATTAAGGTTCCTGCACAAAGAGAGTGTGCATTAAGGATGGTTTCAGTTATATTCCCTTACGTAATCAACGAAAGTTGATGTTATTTTGGAATTCGATTCTGAAAATTCTATAAACAAATGCTGCTCTTGTAAATATTGCATTATAGAGGAAAATTTGGGGAAGGGTATGGACCCAGTGAGCACCTGCCTGACTACGTGACTGGTAAGAGCCTATCTGTCTGTCTGCATTCAGTGTCATTCTTCTACAAACACGGGAAGGGCATATACACCTCCCACCAAAGTGTCCAAATACAACAAAATATTGCCAAGAATTACAGAACAGTTTTTCATAAGCAACCATGTTAACTGAAATCATATCAGGTGCGCAATACCGTTTCCACAACGCACATGGCTGCTTTACACGGAACAATTTCCTCGTAGCTTTCTTGGAACATCAGTAAGGTCACCATCACATAACTCCACCAAGGACATAAGAACTACAGAACACCCAATCAGAGTCTTTGATTTTTGTTGGATATATGTAGGGGGAGAGAGATAGTTGAAGAACAAACAAACAAAAAAGGAGAGAGAGAGGGAAAGTTTCTGGGAACGAGTCGTTCAGAAAGTATAACTTTTTTTCGGGACCTCCCACTCTCTTAACGAAGATGGACGCTCGCCTCAGACCAGCCGACCTCAGTGAGGAACCATTATATCAAATGACGACAGGAATTGACGCAATATGATATAGCATTGCATAATGTCATGTGAAGGTTGAACAGGCGAGAACCAATCCGACAGATGAAGCCAGTCATGTGCATATATGAAGATGCCATTGTAGTTAAACAAGAACAAGAGCAACAACTTGTAGCATACGTGTGAAGTCATGGGAAAAGAGAAAATTAATATAGAACTAAAAGTAAATAAATGTTAATGTACGAGAATGTCTTCAGAAATTAGAAGACCCTCTCAGAAAGTATATTGGGCAAAAGACATTTGAAGAATTTCCTTATTTAAATATTCGAAGTAATGGTGCAGTACACAATGATAGCAACGTATGAGTACGTACCAGTAAAGACCTACGGAGAGATAATGGACTGTACCTTGCATGTTTGGCAAAATTTCAGTTATTTGAGATTGAGGTGTTGGTTTCCTGGACCCCTGGCGTCGTAGCGAGCTGTACTAACAAACTCCGCCACGGAGGTCGGCTCACACTAAACAGTATAGCTAATAGATCAATGAGGCCAGTAGTCATTACTTTCAGATATGAAACAAAAATTACCATCGACACAAAAACAACGACTCTTCAAACAATATCAATACAAATTTTAAGAAACAGAACAAAACAAAATATTGAGGTCAATTTTTGCACCAATTAGTGAAGATGATAAATTGAAGAGATCCCAAGATGTATTCAACATTTTACAGGAACAGCATAACAATCGCCTCTTTCTCTACACGTTTTTCTTCCAAACGGAAGTTGCACGGTGTGAGGCTTCTAAATGTAAACCAATATCATTAATTTCCATATTCTCGAAACTAAGAACAACATTTTGTCCGTATATCTATGTAGTCAAAAACGATGGTTGCGACTTTGTCTGAGAGACCACTTCGATAGAACTGTCAAAGAGAGCCACCCCGATGGTGCAGTGGTAACGTCGTCGCTTGCAATCAAGGGATCCCTTGTTAGATAGCAGGTGGAGTGGAGGCACAAAGTGGTTCGGACCCCATTTTAAACTGTCGCTTCAGTACTGATTATTCTTTTTGTGCATAATGCGGTTTTAAAAAAGCAAACTCAAAGAAACGAAATCGTCAAAGGTCAGAATGTAGTTATATGAATGCGGATGGTCTGGAAGAGATTCTGGCAATTATAAAAAAATTAAGAAAACATTAAGATAAAAGCTCTATCACAAAGTAGAAACTCAGGGAAACGAAGATCGAAATGTATAGATGACGACGTTGATGAGCTTTAGAGGCCAGTACAAGAGAACTGTAAAGATGGAGGAATTAGAGACTGTTTTGGAGGAGGATCATCAAGGCTGTAGTACACCCTGGACTGCATTTGACCGACGAGGCTGGCTCTAGCGATTGGCACTATGGCCAGTATAATTCTGTGTGTTGTCCTGTGTCTTGTCGGTATATGTGCTGAGTGCCTCTTTACAAACCCTCAGCTTTTAACCAAGGTAAGGATATTTTAGTTTTCAGACACGATTTTATTTTTGTTATGATAAGGGACTGGACCCCGCATAGTGTGACGGTGCAAAATAGCCTTAGTGCTGACGCTAAATATAATTTAAAATTTTTAAAAAAAATCAAGGCTGTAGTAGGCTGTCAGACAGATAAAGATAGATACAGAGAGAGAGAGAGAAAGAGAGAGAGAGAGAGAGAGATTTATGCAATATTTTTTTTATTACTATTCAATTATTTTTCTGCTGGAATACCATTTTACTTTATGATCTGCATTACAAGTGGAGTCGCCGTTTCAGCTGGCGCAGGGACAGCCTTTACGGAAGTGACCATCTGTTGTCGCGTTTACCTACGAAGGAAAAGGAAATTGTGGACAAACAAACAATTAGGCCTACTGCTTGGGCAAGAAGCGGCAACCTTAAAATCTCACCTCCCCGAAGCAGCCAGGAGGAAACCGTGGATATTGTCAAAATAACCGTTCTGCGCTGTGAACGGACACACGTTTATACGGTGACTCCACTTGTAGGCGCAGGTTGTTTCAACATTAATAACAGGGCCTCCCCAATGGCGCAGTGGTAGCGTCGTCGCCTTGTAATCACGGGGTCCTGGGTTCGGTACCGGGTGGAGGCACATAGTGGTTAGGATCCCACTTTAAACTGTAGGTCCAGTCCCGATTAGCTTACTGTGCATAAAGTGGACTTAAAACACGAAATCAATGCATTCCAATCAAAATTAATAACACACTTTTTGGTAGACCTTAAACCATATTTATTTATTTATTTCCCTTCAACAGAGACAAGTCTCCAATTACAGACGGTAATATCAAAATATTATATTTTCATTTTCAACTTGTATGTACGCACATAAACATTCTCCCTCCTTCCTCCTTTACACACACATTCACAAACATAGACAGATAGTACATAATATATATATATATACATACATCTAGGTGACAGAACATGTTTACTGCTTAACTGTGACAACAGAAATTTTCAGATATTTACACATTTCATCTGAATTACACAAAACAAGTATCACACACACTGGTACAATATATCATTACAACAAACTTCAATATGACAAATCCAATTCTCATAATAAATACATTATTAAGAGAGATACCCGTTTAACATATTCATAAATTTGGTTCGTGTTATACCGAAATCGAAGTCCACCAAATGATTTGAGATCTTGTTATATTCAAGGGTCATTGTTTGTAGTGGGGAACTTTTATACATTTCTGTTCTTGAGATTTTCTATGAGAATAAACGTCTATTACGTAAATGACCCTGTCTCACATTAAACCATATTCTATCTAGTATAGAACTACTATCAATATGAACTAACTAACTAACTCCCTAGCCTTCTTAAACCCGAAGGTTCATGGCTGCAGCAACACAGGCCTTACATCTTTCCCTATCTTGAGCAAGTTCTATATACTCTTTTCCATCCCTACCGATTTCCCTTAGGTCCATCTCAACGTTGTCCCTCCATCCTCGTCTTGGTCTTCCTACAGGTCTCTTACCATCAGGTTTCCCAGCAAGAATCCTGTAAACTCCTCTTTCCTCTCCCATTCGTGCCACATGGCATGCCCACCTAAGTCTTCTTGATTTAATTATTCTAATAATATCTGGACATGAATACAAATTATGTAGTTCTAAATTATGTAACCTTCTTCACTCACCTGTCTCCTCATCCCTTTTAGGTACAAATATTTTCCTAAGGATCTTATTTTCAAATACTCTCAATTTATGTTCCTCTTTCAATGTAAGGGACCAAGTTTCACATCCATATAATACTACAGGCAAAATTACTGTTTTGTATATTTTAACTTTTAGTTTCTTAGATATTAAACGAGAAGACAAAAGTTTATGAAGAGAGAAGTAACATGCATTTCCTGAATTAAGCCTACTTTTTATTTCCTCTTTAATATAATTTTCATTTGTTAATATTACTCCTAAGTATTTGAATTTGGAAACTGGTTCAAACGAGTTGTTATCAATAATTAGATTTTGATTATTAACTAACACTTGGTTTCGGCCTGGAAGCATATATTTAGTTTTCTCTTTGTTAACTTCCAAACCTATCTCTTTAGCAGTTTTGAAAAATATTTTAGCATTATTCTTAATTGTATTCACATCATCCCCCAGTAAGTCTACATCATCTGCATATGCTAACAACTGAATCACACCATTTAATTTTAGTCCTTCTTTAGTTTCTTTTACCTTCCTTACAGCATATTCTAAGGCAAAATTAAAGAGCAATGGAGATAATGCATCTCCTTGTTTTAACCAATCATGAATTGTAAATTTGTCAGACATATTAATACCCACACATCACATCACCCCCACTCACGACCGGATCAAGAAAGTGTGGGGCGTTACCCCCACACCCCCTATACGCCTTCATGGCGTGGTGCTATGCACAGGGGAACACTTTCACTTTTACTAATTTTACTTTCTGTTTCACTGGTGCATATTTTTATCATACTAACAAGCTTCTTAGGTATTCCAAACTCTACTAATATATTATATAATTTATCTCTTTTGACCGAATCATATGCTTTTTTGAAATCAATGAATAGCTGATGGACATTTTGATTATATTCCCACTTTTTTTTCAAGTGTCTGTCTGATGTGAAAAATTTGATCTGTAGTTGATCTGTTACGTTTAAATCCACATTGATAATCACCTATAATTTCATTAGCATATGGTGTTAGTCTTGTTAAAAGAATGTTAGATAATATTTTATATGTTGTTGAGAGTAGAGAAATTCCACGGTAATTATTGCAGTTCATTTTATCACCTTTTTTAAACACAGGAACAATTATGGATTCTTTCCACTGTTGAGGGATTTCTTCTTTATTCCATATTAAACAAATTAATTTATGAATTTGACATATTAATGAATTTCCACCATATTTAATTAACTAAGCTGGTATTAAATCAATGCTAGGTGCTTTGTTATTCTTTAGCCTTTTAACAGCATCTTTAACTTCAGTCAAGTTAGGTTCTGGAACTAAAGGTTCTGCTGTGTGGACTTCATTTACTTCTGATTTATCTCCTACATGGACATTTAAAAGGTCATTAAAGTAGTTCTTCCATCTATTTAGAATATCGCTTGGGTCAGCTAGAAAATCACCGTCTTTATCTTTTATCAAGTTTACTTTAGGTTGTCACCCCTTTCTAAACTCATTTACACCTTTATATAAATCTCGGATATTTTTATTTTTGCTGTTTGTTTCAATTTCGTTAATTTTGCTTTTCAAGTAATCTCTTTTTTTACTTCTAAATGTGCGGTTAACTTGTCGCTTTATTCTATTATAATTGTTTAGATTTGTATCATCAGAGTTATTTAACCACCTAAGTCTAGCCTGATTTCTTATTTCAATTAGATTATGACATTCATTATCAAACCATGGTTTACTTTTTCTTGGTTTATGGTATCCTATAGTTTCTTTAGCTGCTGATTCTATTGCATTACGTATGTGCTCCCAATTCTTATTTACGTCTCTCATTTATATTTTCATCATCATTTAAATCCTGCAAAACATCACATCTATTTGACAGTTTAATTTGGTAATCTTTCTTAATTTTTTCATCAGTAAACTTTCCTGTATCAAATTTTAGAACTTTTAGATTTTGTTGCTTATGATTTATCACTGAGAGTCTTTCTCTTAATTTAGCAATTAATAAATAATGGTCACTGGCACAGTCAGCACCTCTATGTGTACGAACATCAATTATACTAGTATGCCTTCTCTTATCAATGAGAATATGATCTATCTGATTATGAGTTTTACCATCTGGAGAAGACCAGGTATATTTATGGATGTCTTTATGTTTAAAAGTGGTACTTTTCACAATTAAATTCTTTGAGGTTGCAAAAGTAATCAATCTTATACCATTATCATTACTTAATTCATGAAGACTTTCTTTACCAATCGTGGGTTTAAATATCTCTTCTTTGCCAATCTGTGCATTACAGTCACCTAACAGAATTTTCATATCATACTGAGAAAATTTATCAAAGACCTGTTCTAACTCTGTATAAAAATCATCTTTAGTATTATCATCTTTATCTTCCGTTGGTGCATGTATGTTTATTAAAATAATTTTACACCACCTACCCTGTAAAACTGCATATGATATCCTATCATTAATAAATTCTACTGTTTTAAGAGCCGATATAATTCTATTATTTATGAAAAAGCCTGTTCCAAAATTATGATTTTCAGTACCACCATAGAAAAAAGTATAATTTTTAGTTTTACAATTCCCTTCTCCTGGCCACCTAACTTCCTGGACAGCTACTACATCTAATTTATACTTAACTATTTCATTAACTGTACACTGAAATGCCCCAGGCCGGCAAAGGCTCAGAACATTCCAGGTGCCTAATTTAATATCCTTATTCCTAATGTAGATCTTATCCTTAGTCCAGGGACCTCCCAAAGTAGTCCCCACCCGGAGATCCGAACGGGGGACTATTTTACCTCCGGAATATTTTACCTTGGGAACATCCATGGCCTTATATTGCTGTTTCTTGACATGTCTTTTTACAGTGCAGAGTTGTCAGCTCTACGCCTAACCCCCAATATGAATGGAGGAAGTGCTACACAAGACAAACACAAACACATTAGACAGCACAATTACTACACAAGACGAACACAAACACATTAGACAGCACAACTACTATACAAGACACACACAAACACATCACAACTATAACACAATATAAACACAAACACACCACAACTACTACACAATATAAACATAAACAAACTACACACCACAACTACTACACAAGACAAAGACAAAACTACTAGACAGCACAACTACTACACAAACATACTAGAAGAATAATTAATTAATAATTAAATAAATACTTTTCTATAAGTGGTCAAAACATTCAGAGAGACTTTATAAAATAAACATATGATCTTAGGGATTGATAAGTTCTACCGCCGTGGAGAAAATTTTCCATGTCCATAAAATAATACTTTCATACATTCATACATTCGTAGCATGATGAAATCGCAATAAAACAAAAGGAACTTGGGCCGAAGCTTCTGCTACATGACTAGAGCTGCAGGTCACATAAAAGCATGCAAAAGCAGAGGAGTTTATTTGGTTGGCAATGGGCAAGTATTAATGAAAGTTTGCACACAATACTTTAAACCAAACTACAACGAAAACATACCATGACATAGAATCATTTTTCTCTTTTAATGAAGTATACAAAAAAATGAATACTGCAAACACTGAAGATTACAAAAAAATGCAAGAAATATCTAGGACTATGAGGCGCAACACTTGGACAACTAGTATAATTATACTTAGAAACCTAAAAATACAAACAAGTCAAAACATTATCACCAGAACACCCAGAAAACGTTTCCTTTGTGAAAAAGAACTTTTGTGTAGTCAAATACTGCTTCTTTGCACCTTGATATCGTTTCTCTCTCTCAATTAATTTGCTTATTATTATTTCTAATTATCATGGTAATTATTAAGAGCTGATCAATACCACTTTGAACCGTGACAATACTCTTACAGATTCCCATCGATAACGGTGCTTGACAATTGCAATAATTAAAATTTGTTCAAAATATTGATCAATGTTGGTGTGTAAATATTAATCACCAATTTTAATATTGAAGAATTACATCAAAATATTAAAGTAGATTTCATTTAATCACATAACAGTTTATCGTGCAAAAATAATTTTTTAATTTTGCCTAATATTCAGGATTATTAGACTCTGCAAGTGTTATGTGGAATTTTTTTGGAACCCATGAACGACCAATATGCTGGACGAGTATTGGCTGGTATCAATATATGAATTCTGATATTGATACATCAGTATCGGCTCAGCTCTAAACTCCGTAGCAGCTAACTGTAACAATATGTCCATTTATTATTTTATACAGAAACATTTGTTGAGAAATTTCACGCCTATTTAACAGGCTTACAAAATCAAATTCATTTAACAAATCATTGTATGGTATTTAAGGATTATTGGCGATATTCGATAGCTCTTATAATATAAAAATCTGAGAAATTTCTTCCGTATACGTTCAATCATATTTTTCTGGGAGTCACAGGTTGGCGTCCATACGAAACAAGCATATTCTAATTTGCTTATAACTAAACATTTGTAGAGCATACATAAAGAGCATATATCATTTAAACTTTTAGCATTTCTTATTAGAAATCCAAGATTCCTGTAGGCATTCTGGGTAATGCAAGAAATATGCTCATTAAAGTCATATTATGGGTAATAATTACTCCTAGATCTTTAATGGAATTCACTCTTTTTACAAATTCACCGTTAATAACATACTTATCATTTCGCACATTATTTCGTGCTCTGGTAAATATCATGTATGAACATTTCTTAATATTAAACCTGATATCATTCTCTACACTCCAGCTTTGAACCATGTTTATATTAGTCTGTAATTTCCTAGTATCCGTAATAGGCTACCCCTAATTTTTCTATATATTTTAACATCATCTGCGTACACTAAATACTTTGAAAATTTGATTGTACCTGGTAAATCATTAATATAAATTGCAAAGAATAGAGGAGCCAGATTTGAACCTTGTGGAACCCCAGATTTAACATCATAAACAAAAGACTTTGCTTGTTTATAAGTTACATATTGTTTTCGATTAATAATGTAAAATTTGAAAAGATTTACATATTGTGTTGAGAACCCAAAACTTGCAAGTTTTCTTAGAAGAATATTATGATTAATTCTGTCAAAAGCTTTTGCGAAATCTATATATATTGCATGTACACTAAGTCTCTCATGGAACGCATCATGTATATCCTGGACAAAATTTATCAGATTTGTTTGTGTTGATCTACTTGGCAAGAAACCATGTTGATTGTCACTTAAGAAACATTTTACATGATTAAATATGCGATTGTATAGGATGGACTCGAATACTTTCGCCGGTGCACAGAGAATTGATATGGGCCTGTAATTTTCGATTTTTGAACTTTCACCAGATTTTAAGATGGGGCATACACGCGTTTCCTTCCAGATATCAGGGAACATTTGTGTTTTCATTATTAAGTTATAAATTCTAAGTAGAGGATACATCAATATCTCAGAACATCCTTTCAAAATGTAAGGTGGTATTTCATTAGTGGTATTAGAGGTGGTGGTATTAGATCGTTTGCCTTTTAACTGTTTTGTAGCACTTTCATATTCTTTCTGACTAACTGGCAAAATTGCTAATGTGTATGAATGATATAATGGACTCAGCGCGTTCGTCTATTATACATGGTTCAGATGTTTCAGCATATACAGACCTAAAATATTTAGCAAAACCATCAGAAATATCTTTTGCAGTTTTCAGAGATTCTTCAAAATTCATTGTTCTGTTACAAGCACCATTATTACTTTTCTTATTTCTAATAAAACTCCAAAACTCTTTAGTATTTGATTTCAAATTGCTTTCCAATTCCTTTATGTAGTTGTAATGGGCACTATTTATCATTGTTTTTACCTGCTTTCTAGTTTGCCGAAACAATGTGTTATATTCTATTCTAAATTTTATATTTTTTCTGTAATACTCTTTTAACTTTATCAATTTAATGATATCATTATTAAACCAACATGGGTATTTATTTGTTGTCTTTCGTCTTCTTTTTGGGACTGTGGCAAGAAGTACTTCATGAACTCTATTACAAAAAAATTAACCGCCTGATTTACATCAATCATATTATCTAATACAGACCAATCTACCACTCCAAGCAAATGATACATCTGTATGAAATTGGCTTTTTTAAAATTGTAAGAGTAATAAGCTTCATTTGTTATTACATCAGTAGATTCCCTTATAGTTAGGTGTACAGTCAATGCAGGATGATGGTTATCTTCTTTAACAAGTGGCATTTCCTCTCTACATATATTCACATTCTTTGGAATATTAGTAAGAATAGCCTAAGGCCCAAAGTTCTATCGAGGCTATTTTTAATATTGTTTACAGAATGAAGGTTATAAAAATTCAAAAAAATTAACAAAGCTCTACAAGAGGGTCCACCACTGTAACTCATAACCTGAACTGGTAATCATGGATAAATTGAAATCTCCAATTATAAGTATATTCGAGCCATGAAATTCCACGAAAGAATCAAACATATTATAAAATGACAAATATTTTTCTATACCGCATGCAGGCGTAAAATACACTGTAGTAATGTAATAAATCTTATTACGTGTACTTATTTTAACAACCAATGTATCTATTCAAATATATTACTTCCGATTTCAGTGATTCCTTTATTGCTATCATAACTCCCCCTTCCCTCCCTCTTATTTCCAGGTCTATCGCGACGGTACACTTTGTAATTGCCATTAAATAATTCATTACTATTTACACTCTCATGCAGCCAGGTTTCAGTAACAATTATAATATCAAAATTATTACTCAAAACATTAATATAAAATTCCATAATCTTAGTATTTGATAATAAATACATATTTCATTTATACGAGCCTCGAAAGTTACATTAATTGGGTGACGTCTTCAAGTGATTTTAATAATATGATGTTAGTATCATCCCTTTTTTTCCTTAACTTAATTAATCCCGCATGGTCTACCCATAAATAGGCATAGTTTTTCTCGTATTTTATCTTCCTAGCCTGACTAAGAATGCGCTTTCGGTAAGGTGTGAGGCTTTGGATAATATAAATGATTTCACTTTTGGTATATATAACCGAGATGTACAGCATTTAAGTTCCTTTTCACTTTCCTCTTCTGTATAAAGGCATCCTTGTCCACTCGCCTGACAATGATTCCACTTGATGATTTATTAGAGGGTTTGCGCAACCTGTGACAACAGTCTATCATCTCATCCTTGATTTCTATGTCCAATGCTCGCCCAATAGTTTTTACTACATCCGTCGTATTTTCATTCAGCTGTCCAGGAACACCGTATATTTCTAATGTATTGCGGCGACCATACTGATCTAATTCATCTATTTGCTCCTGATTATCCTTGAGTTGTTTTTTAGAGTTACATTTTCCCCTTTCAACTGCTCAATTTGTACCAAACAAGTATTTATTGACTCTGCCTGCTTTTTGATCAATGATGCATTTTCATCCAGCTTTTGATGAGCTAACTCAAGTGATTTACTTAGTTCGCGTTCACAGTTTATATTTGCTTTCTTCAAATTTTCCATTTCCTACTTTACAACTTGAAGTAGTTTATACATATCAACAACAGTTGGCACTTCCGTTTCACTTACACTTCGTCCTGTAAACTACTACGTCTAATCTTTGCACATTCTTTGCATCTCCAAATTTGTCCCGCACTCCGCATATATTCTGCATCTTCCTCTTTCAAACGTGCACATTTCAAATGACATAGCTTCAAACAATCTGAATACTGTATTTTTGAGGAAATGTCCTTCCGATCCACAGGTTCGTGACATTCGATGCAACTACTCATCTTATTAGATATATCGAACAGTTCGATAATGACAGTTCAACTGTACTCCGCGGTTTTTTTAACACTGAGGTGGCAACACTGTTTGTTTACATCCGGGAAGTAGAATTGACAGTGACAGTATTTAACGTATTTATCGTTTCATTTACCAGATATTGAACTGTTTGTTACACAAAAGTAATCTTCAGTACTTACTGTACATTCCTGCAATATCGTTTTCACCACCTCGCATCAGAAATACATAAAATAACACAAAAAACACGGAGCACATTCACACCGTTGTCCTACCGATCCATCACTACATCACATATATTGAACATGGGAATATTTTTTTAGTGATGCAGTCACATTTTTGCTGGGGCGCAATTAGGAGGAGGGAGGGGGTGAAAGGTGCCATCACTCTCCCTTCATTTCCTTTCTTCCAATTCCAGGGGAGTCCTTTCAGGGCTGCCAATATTCCTATCAGCATATATCAACAGGTGAATGACTATGAAGAGCGACGCATAGCGTTACGCAAAATTAGGAAGGAAAACATAACAACTGATGAGGGAAAACGCTTAAAATCAAAATAAACAAATACCATATTTTTAAAAATAGCTTAGCTGCATGTCTGGGGAGGGACCTGCGCTCGATCACCAGCTCTGAACTTCGAAGGAGACGAAGAAAGTGAGCGGAAACATCCATCGGGGCACTTTAGGCTGCTCTCATACTGAACTAGGCTTCGTGGCGGTTCCTCTCTCGAACCTTTAGGCCACCCTCTCTCGTCAGCGTCCTCGAGCATAAATCGTCTTCGAAAAATTATACAATCGCAGCTATTAAAAAATCACGAAGACAAAGCGTCCATCCTCATCTTTACCTTCCTATTTCCTTCAATCACCTTTCAATATCCTATGTCATATGTTTCTTCACCTCGGCTAAAACTCAGTAGGCTAATGGGATACTCTGACCCCTCTCAGGTACGGGTACAGTAGTAGAAATACATGGGATATGAAGCTTCAACTGTTATGTACTAAATCATTTGACAGGCTATGGAAAAGGAAGACTTTATAAATGAATAACATCTGTTTCCGAAGAAAGGTCTGCGTCTTCAGTAGGCTTCTTTATGGGCAATTATTTTCCTGAAGATGGTTTATTTTCAAGATACTTTTATAAATTTACATCTTAGTTACAGATCTCCATAAATACAGGACAGAACAGATTTCCTTCTTATAATTAAATCTACGCGACTTTTGCAGTTTATTTACAGAATATGGAACAAGCTGTCATATCAGTTATATAAAGACGACTAGGCACTTTCTTGGAACTTTATGAACGCTACCTGACATAATGAAGCATAACTTTGACGTGACTGGCGAAGGTTTTAAGTATTGACTCCGATTTTAATATAAACTGTATATTATGATCTGGCTTCAAGATATGCGAAGAAGTACAAAATGCTATAATTCGCAAAATATTAGAGACATCGACTTGATATCGGGTATGACAACATGTACCTAACCATGCCAGATATCAACAATGAATAACCTGGTAAATAAATAATAATCATGGAGACGAAATCATCTGAACTTATTCTTCCGTATGATGGCATGTTAGCATGCCCACAGGACGAACCTACTCATACGGCAGAATAACATTAAGTCCTGTACTTTAAGCAAAATTGAAAATGCAAGCATATTTCGTATAAGTTTCGAAGAAATCAAACTGAATTATCACAAAGTTGAAAGCAATCGTAAATTAACTTATTCTCACGCATGGTGACATGTTATCATGTCCACAGGGCGAACGTACACATGCGTCAGAATAACAGTAAGTTCTGAGTTGAAATTTAACATTATTTTGCGAAGATATAATTTAAAATTTCAGAAAGCTTCAAACCAAAGTTTAAATGAACTTATTATTTCGTATGGTGACGTGTTAGCATGTCCACAGGGCGAATCTACCCATACGACAGAATAACTATGTCTCTAAGTTAAGTTGAAAACGAAGACTGAGTTCTTGAACCCTCCCATAAAGGGAGCTGAGTAGTTAAGATGTTAATGCACCAGAGTCGGTGATGAAAATGCCCCCGAATTATGTTCCGAGGCTGTATTTATGCCCTCCGCATGTCAAGCAGAGCGCCTCCCGTGACACAAAAGATAAACATAGCTACACCTGTGATATATATAATTAATTTGTGTATAATGGCAATATCTTAAAGATTAAAAAGTATGTTCCATAAGGTTCATTTTTCTATGTCTAAAAGGGCCTCCCCGATGGCGCAGTGGTAGTGTCGTCGCCTTGTAATCAAGGGGTCCCGGGTTCGATACCCGGTGGAGGCACTAAGTGGTTCGGATCCCACTTTAAACTGTAGGCCCAGTCCCGATTAGCCTTACTGTGCATAAAGTGGACTTAAAACACCAAATCAATCAATCAAACCAACTCTATGTCTAAAACAACAATTGTGACCCTTGAAGTTTCTATAATATTCTCTACTACAAAGTTTTCACATTCTTAAAGAAACTTCTTTCCAATGTCCATAAGGCTTATATTACTAATAACTTCAACTGAAATTTAGCTCTTCTGGCTTTCATAATAGTTTGATTCTAAAACTGAGAACACATATTTTTGACTAATTATCAAAAATGAAAGATTTTGCTTACATGAAGCTTGCAAATAACAAATACTTAACTTTTAGAATGACAAAATTATGTCATTAAGTCAACCATTAAATATCTTAACTTTCATAACGTTTATAGTGAATATAAAAAGCAAAATAATTAAGAGTAATATTAAATATGACCGAATCTTTGATATGGTTCGGGAGGATCATATCAGGGGAAAAGGTTGACCGAACGGTTTGATTCACGTACCCCCCACTCGCTTTGTCACTGTCTGTGCACAGGAGAGTGTTTGCGTAAAAATGGATTCGGAAATAGTTATTGCGCATAAACTAATCAATCTGCCATTATCGGCTTCTTGTTCAATCGAATTTATAACTCTCAATGCGTGATACACATTCCTGTTATTTTTTGTTTGATATTGTAGCTATAACTATGGCGAGACGAATACAATCAAGATGTTTATATTTTCTTCCTTTCACAAGTTTTCTGTTCTCGATGTTCTGTTTCTATAGTCGAATTCTGTTCTATGTGGTCTCATTCATTGATGGATCCAGAAATGGTTCTTTGGTGCCACGCATCACTGACTTGAGGAGAATCTATTGTAACCTACATTTGCGTTTTTTTAAATATAAAAAATAAATGTGATTGATAGGGAACGGATTTTAAGGTTCAGCACCTTTCCAAACATATAGCTGTTTCCATACCAATCGTCCCAGATAAGTATTTTAGGACATGAAATCAAGTAAAATCAACACACTTTGTTGCACCTTTTCTTGAGATTAGCACATTTATCTCCATTTTACCTTTCTTTGATGCTTCAGCACCTTTTCACTTTCTTTTCTTTCAAGTTTTGTTACAAAAATTTACAGAAAAATAAATTATTTTCATTCTTTTTGAGCAGCTACATAAAATCTATTCTGATTTTGTAGAGCAGAACGAGAGCTTTAAAATGGTATAATACTATAATCATTGCAGCCCTAAAGTTCCCAAGAAAATGTAGCAAAACCCGCGAGAGAAAACACACACTTCAACAAAACTTATTCAGCAGAATCACAGTTCTCTATACGGTCCAAACGCATTGTATGCAGAAGGCGCAGAAAAAGAGAGCATCGAAAAAAAGGCATTTTATCAGTACCTTTTTGAAAACATTTTCAGAACACTATTTTCCATTTCCCGATCATAATTTTGCACCTTAAAATCCTTTCCCTAATGATTAATATAGAAATTCTTGGATGTCACTCTTGAAAACCAGGGGAAAGTGACGTGAGTCCTGATGTCATGTTATTTCGATATGATTTTACAATATGTTTTTCAAGCTTCATTTGACTGTGCACAGAAGACTCTCAATCACAGACGATTATTATTGCTGGCTGGTAATTACAGTTTCTGCATCTAGAATCAGTGTCGTCGGGCAAACTTTTTCCCCCGAATATATTCTCACGTCCGGTTTCTCTATCTCCAGCCATCTTTGATATTACTTATGAAACAGAACCAGCAGATTTACGATCTTGACAGCTTGTGACAAAGTACCTGGACGTTCCCAGTGAACCTAGAAGATAATGAATCACAGCTGGCAACTTTTTTTCATGCACGTGATTTGGATCTGCGTGGAGAAATGGAAGAATATTCTCACAATTCGAGGAGGTAAACAGTGATGACTTCATCAGATCCCTTAAGTGTGGGAATTCGCACCTGAGGGATGCATGTCGGCCGATCTCTGGCCTTTGCTCATCGTGCACTGGTCTCAATGTACTGTCTGCTGAAAAGCTGACCGCAGTTGGCTGGTCATTGCTCCCATTGTGGAATACATTTCAACTGTGAAAATTTGAAGCAGCGTTGAATCCAGTCACTTTTCTCCGGGGGGGGGGGGATGTCAACTTCCCGGGGGGAATGTCATATAGGCACAAAATTATAACACTAATAAAAACAATACTAGTTTTATTAAATTGCCCTTACCTTTGATACGTAATTAAATTAAGTGTAAATTTCGTTAAGACTGCACAAGCACTTCACCACCATTCCACCTGCATTTCATGTTCTGTGTGTGCTAGACAGTAAATTAAGAATTATGTACTTCACGTAATCAATTTATGAAATGCATGAATGTCTTGATTACCACATTTGGCTTCTAAAAAAGTTGCTCCTGTTCTCTATACTAAAGATATATGAACGAACACCTTTGCATAAACCGAAATACATATTTTCGCATTTCGAACCTCATGCTAGTAGTTGTTGGTTTGCAATCATGACTGCTTAAAAAATTAGATCAACTGATATTCAGTCTCCATATTTGAAAGTGCTGTGTAGAACTTAGCACTTAAGTCAGTGGTTTCCAAAGTGTGCGCCGCGACGCCCTGGGAAGCCGTGGCTGGCTTATAGAGGCGCCCCAAAAAGTTCCAATGTTTTCACTGGAATGAAATTTACTTGTTAGTCGACACATGATTTTAAAATCGAACCATCGCATGATTCCAAATACGTTCTTATTTAGGACTTTTGCACATAAAATTATGTGTTTACTTTTTAACTTAAGGTAATCAACCTAATCACACTAACTGAGCATTGCAAGTGTTAGGTAGGCCTACATTCTGACTTTGGGCGCATCTTTAAAAATTGTGAGATGCTTATAACAAGGACTGCATAACAAATACCATGCTGCTGGCCATAGAAGAATTAGTGTCATGGTATTTTTGTTATGCAGTCCAAGTTGAAACACTAAGGGCGCCGTGAAACAAAAAATTTGGGAACCCCTGACTTAAACATCTGTAACTAAATCATATCCCCAAAATTTCTAACCAACTTATTGTTCGCTTTATATTCGACCATTTTTGACGGCCACCGATCATGTTCTATTGGACCCCTAGCATTGTGGACTATCGCCCGGCATCGCAGTTTGCATTGCAGCAAGCTCCGGCGCAGGACAGGCATGGGAATTCTGTCCCACTCCTCCCTGCAAGCTTTCCATAGACCATCCAGGGTGCGCGGGCGGCGATGTTGAAGACGTCGTTTTTGCAGTCCAAATGCGCAAAAATCCATTCGACTGGCATCTGGGCTTTTCACAGGAATGTCTTCAAACGGAATGACACGAATTCTTAATTCATCTGCCATTTTTTGATAGAAACGTAGTGATGTTCTGGCGGTATGACTCGAAGCCTTGTCCATATGGATCATCATCTGGTTCGCGTCCATTCCATACAATTGTGGGATATCTATCCGATAGATAGGTGTCAGAATGGAGTCTTGGAAGTATCTGGCATTCACCTTCACGTTTTTGTCCACCTTGCGTATCATCAACTTACCCTCATATCCGAATCCCGTCGCAACCATAAAGCCACGAGGGAAACTTTCCCTGCACTGACGAACAAAGTTGATACGCCCCTTAGCACTACGGGTGACACTTTGCTTGCAGACCTTCTCCTGGTGGTTTTCGTGGGCGAATGTTTCGCAAGGAGAGCCTGTTGTGTGTAACAGGCCACAATATCTTTCGCAGTAGTCACCCCGAGTGTTAACCAATTCTCCTGACACTGTTTCACAATGCGTACATATGAAAACTTAGCATGGAGAAGGGCCATTACGTAACCCTCCCAATACCGGTTGATTTTCGGCGCCATTTGATAACATTCACTACTAACACTCACGCACCTACAAGGTCAGACACAACACTGCTCCCGCCAGCAGACCCATAGTTCCAGCATGATACGCCAGGTGGCAGCACCGAATCGAAAATGGTTGGATATAAAGCGAACAACCTTACTGTAGAAGCAAGATTTGAAAAATCGTTCTGGCAAGAGAGGCAAAACCTGTTCAGTACGCACTAATAACATCTACAGATTTCGATTAATGTAGAATATACATGTTATGATGATTTTGAAATTATGGTACACCAATGGAACCTGGACCAATATTTTATGGAACATGCATGAGCAAATCATTACTGATGGAGCTACAATTGAAATAATTTGGCATTCACGTGTACGGACCATATCATCCTAGAATTAAATGCTTCTTACCTTGAACCTGATGACTATAAACAAAGTTAGAATTAGAAACCGAAGTTAAATTAGATCGAAACCTTCTTGAACTTGAAATCGTAAACAAACTTTCAAATTCAGCGGCAGGCTACTGTATCCAAATTAGAAAAACAATTTTGTTCATGTGAAATATAAAATGCATATTTAAGTTTCAGACTTCATCATTATTTAAAATTAAATTTACTTGCCACAAACTAGAAATTTATGTTTCAAATAAATAGTCGAACACAATGATACGAATTTGGACTCGGAACATAAGGCGGAAAGATGGCGACCAGATGAAGCAACAGAATACTAACTACGGTCAAACAATCTCCCATAAGAGTGAGACAGGCCTGAATCAGTGCTTATTATTACGAAACAGTCAGAGAAAGTAAAGTAGATGGAATAAACCCAAAGTAAACGTAGTTGAAAAGTTTCTTAACTATTGTCCGAATGTTCTATCAAGTTATTGAAATATTCGGGGTTGCTTTCTATTTCCCAAGGGGATTTACCTCGAGTAATTCATCAGTGGTCACTTGGAATACATAATTCAGTTAACTGGTATGCTGAAAGTTCAAGTATTTTCCCGCACGGATGTTCAGCTAGTGGGCGAAATAATAATAATAATAATATTAAAACACATCATCACTTTTGATAAAAGCAACAAACTTCACAGGATGCACAGAACGGGACTAGACCTACAGTTTAAAGTGGGTTCCGAACCATTATCCACCGGGTATCGAATCCGGAAACCCATGATTGCAAGACAACGATGTTGCCACTACGGCACTCTATTTCATATTAAGCATCTATGAACTATGAATATATGTTGTTATGTTTCCACAGTATTTAGTTAATTCTGCATGTATGAAATGAATACCGTGTATCCATTAATTTTTTGATAGCAATGTTACGTTCTGGTACTGAAGGCGAGGGCTCTTTAAGACTGAAGAAGTGGGCGTAGTACGATTACCACACGTCGATTACTTCTATAAGAGTTCGCTACTTGCTGTAGGTCGACCAGCAGGGAGGGTCGCACCAAAGGACACCTCGACAGTCGATGGGAACGTGGGCCGAGTGAATTGGGTGAATGCCACTGTGACCGCAAGACAAGAAGGAAAGGGCGGGAAATTACGGCGGAAGACTTCGAGGTTGTTACACTGAAGGATAAAATGAACGATAATTACGTCTGCATTTTTTTTATTACAATGCTCCATTCCGTCCGTCCTGGCCCGAGGAATTCGTGAAGATGCATTTGAATGGTTTACAACCGTGGGGGCCTTGTTGCATGCTGAAAGCGTTTTTCCGGGCTTTAGAAGTTTGCTAGCTGCATGACTGACCTTAGTTTTTTGCTTTTTGTCCTCAATTTCCGTCTTTCTTTTTTATCTTTTCTTTTCTGTAAGAAAGTACTTTGCTACGGCCAATTCCACATGGTTTTCTAGGAAGTGGGGCATCTGATATCTATGATCTAATACTCGTTTTGTGCAAATGTGAGCAGATTAGTTGATTGGCTTGCATAAAATTCGAACTACCGAGCAGGAAGATAATCCTTAGGGTCAGGGTGATCGAATGTAATTTAGATAAGTTATTAAGATGTTTCACTCGCGCGTGTGCGCTTTACCCTGCAAATTAATCATCGTTAAGAAGCAACTGGACTTTCAGTTTAAAAGTTGCTTCCATTTTTCCCTGTTTTTGACGTTATTTGGAATTTTGTGGAAGTTTATCTGTTTCTGGTGGAAATTTAATAATCGCGAGCTTGGGCAGGAATTTCGAAAGAGACAAAGTAACTGATGTTCTGTTTTGAGCCAAAGAAAAGAACATAACTTCAATGAATCCCCTTCTTCCTTCATCGATGAGAAAAATATTTTCATGCGAATTAGAATGTCGTAAGTAAGTATGTGCCAGATTTTTAAACAGTATGTTTAGCGGAAGGGATGTGAGTTAGACAATTTTCGGTGCGTCTATTTGAATATTGGTCGCAAACTAAACGAAAACCAGTGGCTAAATAAGATAACATCTAATATTTAAACCGAGTTCAATACTCAGTTTCATATTATTAATATTGTTTAATACAATACACTGATGTATGCATATATTTTGTATTTTAGTTATTTTATGTCGTTTCCCTGCCATTTTTGGAAAATCGCGACGCAGAGGATAAGTTATGATAGGATGAAATTCATGAAGAAATAATAACAAAGAACACCCATGTCCATCCTGGGACTCAAACATAAAACTTTGTTTGGTGGAGGCACATAGTGGTTCGGATCCCACTTTAAACTGTAGGTCCAGTCCCGATTAGCCTTCTGTGCATAAAGTGAACTTAAAACACCAAATCAATCCAATCAATTAAAACTTTGTTGGCGAGATCGAAAGTCGACCACTTGACGCCAGCCATCGAGCCTGCTAGCGTGCTATATGAAGGGGGAAAACTAAGAAATGCGGTTTTAAAGCCCTGTTTTGTTATAATGCTTTCAAATGTCATTTATATATAGGGTGATTCAAAAAGGACTTTACAACTTTGAAAGCATATAGAAAATTATTCAGATAACTTACAGAGTCGGTTGAGGTGCCATTGCAAAGCAAGACGCATCAAGTTTTTCATACATGTTGGGTCGATGTGGCTACCATTTGTAATGCGGCATACATCCCACCAGAATTCGATTTCATTCCAGACTTTCACCTGTAAGTCAGGCGTCACTTCTGCAGCGGCGGCGTTAATTCGAAGCCTCAGCTCAGCAAGATCAGCTAGGTAAAGGTGGTACAAAAACCCGACCTTTAATAAAACCCCACAAGAAAAATCTAGCGGGCCAAATCTGGGGAGCGAGGTGGCTATTCAACCAGTCTCAACGAAGGTTTGGTGCCAAGAGTAAATTGTAGACCTACCAGGAGGCGCCTTTCGATACTCCGTACGAAACTTACTTTGCACTGCAATTGCTGATTACGTCTCGTGAATCAAAACACACAGTGAGCACATTCCGCACCAGTAAAAGTAGCCATTTTCAAGAACAATGCTGACAGCGCTACTGGTAGGTGAGTTCGGTTCTAATGGACTATGTGAGTCAAAACGAGGTGTTTTTGGCTTTGCAATGGCACCTCAACCCACTCTGTAAGTTATCTGAATAAAATTCTATATGCTTTCAAACTTGTAAAGTCCTTTTTGAATCACCCTTTATACACAGTGCTTTTTCTTTTCAGGCGTACGCAACGGTATGCCGTACCGGAACTTTTTTTTGCATGAATTTTATACCTATATTTTATTTTTACGAAATAAGTTTGTGTGTGTGTGTGTGTGTGTGTGTAACTACATGGGTGCATGATCACTTATGAACATATCCGTCTTCTACTTGTATTTTCAGGAACCCTGAAGAAGCCCAGACAGACACACAGAACTCAACACATATCCACTGATTGAAGAGAACACATCTATTGTTAATTGTTGTAATTCAGAGAAAATGGAGCCACATTTACACTACTTCTGTCTGTTTCATTTTTTTACTCTTCAATTTATGTTCTTTCTGATTACATTTTGCCTTACATTTGTATTAGAAAAAAGTGGCCCTGAGTTTCGAGCATTTTATGTAGAAAAAAAAGACGTGAATGATTTGAGCGTGAGAAAATGCAAAGAAAAGAAGAGAGAAGAAGAACTAGCAAGATGGAACAGGAAAAGGAAACGACTTTGTACACTACACCAGTAAGAGTAAAAGAGCAAGATGGAATGAATAACGGAGGAGAAAAACAGGAAAACATTTAGAATAAAAAAATGAAAAATTTAGTTAACAAAGAAAAATGCAAAAGTGAAACTAAAAAAATAACAAAATAATGACAAAATAATAAGACGAGAGGGAACGATACATAATGGAACAGGTTTTGAACATTTTTATGCATTTTTTTATCGATTGGGAATGCGCTATGCACTCCTTTATTACTTGCAGTCACAATGCTACAGAACCTATCATTCACCTGATATCTTCAGACTCCAGATTCTGGTGTCCAGAAAGAAAGACAAAAAGAAGGGGAAAAGAGAGAAAGAAAGAGAAAGAAGGAAAGAGTGAAAGAAAGAGAAGGGAGCGAGAGCAATGGAGTGTGTGTGGGAGAGAGAGACACACACACAAATAGGGTGAGAGAGAGAGGGAGAGAGATGTAAAATTATCCTTATGCCACTATTACTTGAAGTATTCATATATTTCAAACCCCTTTCCATATACAGAGTGAGTCAGAAATATGGCTACACGTTTGATCGCATCCTGTGATGACAGTATTGTGGCTACGTTAAGTGAGATAGTGCAGTTGGAAAGTCAATTATTTTAATTGAAAAACAATACACAACAATCCCAAACAGACTCACTTTATTGCCCCAAACTGCTCGCCGTTTATATCGAAGCATAATCGACAACACTTTGGAAAGTCACTCATTGCTTTACGCTATCGCACGAATTTCTTCCTCAATTGCTTTTCTCAGCGTGGCGATGCTTCGTGGTTTCTTCGAGTTATTGAAGAGACACGTTCAAAATGTGGATCGGTCACAGTTTGGACAATGATTGGATGGGAAGGATTGTTAGGAATGCGGATCTTGGAGGAGTCTGCTAATGCTGATCGGTACTAAAATCCTTCGTGTTGACAGTGATGCAAAATGATGGACATGATATGAACATTGCTTATTCCAACAGGCGAAGGATTTTTTTTATAGCGAATTGCAAAACAGGTGGTTGGAAAGGAGAAAGCCTACAAAAATGGCCAGACCGCTCTCCCGATCTCGCAGCCTGTGGCTATTGGCTGTGGGGTAATTTGAAGGAAAATGTTAACGCTCGGAAACCACGAGACATCGCCACGCTGAGAAAAGCAATTAAGGACGAATTTCGTGTCATCTTGTAAAGCAATGAGTGACTTTCCAAAGTGTTGCCGATTATGCTTCGATGTAAACGGCGAACAGTTGGGGGCAATAAAGTGAGTCTGGTTGGTATTGTTGTGTATCGTTCTTCAATTTAAAGAATTGACTTTCTAACTGCTCTGTCTCACTTTCCCGTATCCATAATACGAGGGTCACTATTTATATTTTGAGCCTTGGCAACACTGATTGAAGTTAGGCGCGATTTGACGTTTGCACGGAATCGTCTGGCATTATTGACCATAACGTACTTCAAATGTTTTGTCAATAGCTTCATTTGTGTTGTTTATGTTGCCTTGGAGATTGCGAGACAACAATAAAATGGAATTAACTCGTGAACATTTTCGTGCGATGATTTTTTACGATTTTCGACGTGGATTATCAAGACAAGAGTGCATCGATCAACTTACTTCCACATTTGGCGATGAAGCCCCATCCTTTGCCACTGTGAAACGCTGGTATAACGAATTTAATCGCGGCCGCCATTCGCTCACCGACGAGATTCGCGAAGGTCGTCCAAAATCAGTTGTTGCTCAAGAAAATATTGATGCTGTTCAAAACCTAATACTGCAAGATCGTCATGTGACATACTGTCAGATTGAGGCAACCATAGGCATTAGTTCCACCAGCATATATAAAATATTACATGATCATTTAGCTGTGAGATCCCACACAATTTGACAAAAACTCAAAAAAGACGCTCGCGTCAATTGGTGCAAACAAATGCTCAATAAATACAATCGTGGTGCTTCAAAAGACGTATATACGATTGTAACAGGTGACGAATCATGGATATATGCATATGAGCCGGAACGTAAACAGCAGTCGACTGTATGGGTGTTTCAAGATGAACCCAATCCAACAAAAGTTGTTCACGCTCGAAGCACATCGAAACCAATGGTCGCCTGTTTTTTCGGGAAAACTGGTCATGTGGCAACTGTTCCTTTAGAGGAACGTAGAACAGTCAACTCTGAATGGTACACAACAATTTGTTTGCCAGAGGTCTTCGGTCAAATACGGAAAACAAACAAACGCCGTCGGATCATTCTTCATCAAGACAATGCCAGCTGTCACACATCTCGTCTAACAAGCGACTTTATGAACAGTCAAAAAATCGAATTGATGGGTCATCCGCCGTACAGTCCTGATTTGGCACCCAATGACTTCTTCTTGTTCCCGAATGTCAAGAATAAATTGCGTGGACAACGATTTTCGTCGGCGGAAGACACCGTTGATGCGTTCAAAAACCATATTATGGTGGTGTCTCAAGAAGATTGGAAAAACTGCTTTGACAAATGGTTCGAACGAATGCAAAAGTGTATTGACCATAAAGGAGAATACTTCGAAAAACAATAAAGCAGTTTTCAATGCCAAATTCCTGTTTTTTCATTGTTAGGCTCAAAATATAAATAGTGACCCTCTGTCATCACACGACGCTATCAAACGTTAGCCATATTTCTGACTCAATCTGTATATTCCATCTGCTTTTAAAGGCACCTCCCAACCAAGGTAACAATACTGCCTAGACTCGGTAACGACCCAATATATTGCGCTCCCGAGTAGCCAGATAGCTTATTCTCCTTTGGCCCCTTTCAGACAAATGCTGTCCTAACGTGTGCGTGTGAGAGAGAAAGACATGTGTGCAAAAAATCAAAAAAGCAATTTTGCTAAGTGTGCGAAACATTTTACTACATTTTCGTGTGAAGCTCCTAAGGCAATTCGCATAACCCGTGCGAAAAGACGAATTCACAGTTCGCGAATAAGATAAAAAAAAAGAACACGCAGAAAGTCACACTGCGGGCAAATGTTCAACTCCGCACAGGAAGTTATGCGTAGATCCAGAAGGGAATTTCTTTCGTGTTGCTACCTCACTCCTCTTCGCCCTTCAAAGAAGAAGAAGCAGAAAAAGAAGACGTACAAAAAAAAAGTAACCCGAAAGAAAATAAAACAACCTTCCTCCAGTTAATATGAGTCATAGGATAATTACTAGCTTCGATCAGACCACTGCATACCAGAGCTTCGGGCGATTGGAAACTTGTCTTAACAACTTTTTTCTTCTTCTCCCCCTGAAACCTAATGAGCCGGTTCGCGAGTGCTCTCGTATATCATGGAGGATGATGCAATACGGCCAGCCTGAGAGAGCAGACAGCCTGTCTCCGGGGCGGTACGCTGTAAAGGAAAGCTCTGTTGGTGGAAGAGAATTGTGGACGATGGAAGAGAAACAAAACAGATAAAAAGGTCGATTTAAAAGGATGAAACGAGGGAGATTTAAACATGCATCCGCTCTTTATAATTTCAGAGATTGTTTTCTCTTGTTTTGTTTTAGTTAGTTACCGTAGCTCTTTTAGAATCAAAAACATCTCTTGGCAAATATCAGTAACACAAGATGAGGGCAGGGTACATTTACTGTACAGTCAGAGAAAAAATTACCTGGGCCACGGGACGTAGAATTTCGTAACGTCTTAAAGCCTGTTGTTTATGCAACCCAAATAACAAAATATTCGCTTAAGTTTGCCTGGTGATTCTGAGTTCTCGGGAAGGATTGAGCTTTGATAGCATGAGTCACATGACTCGTGCCCCAACCACAACAAACGGCTGGGTGCTACGAGCCTCCAGAAGAAAATTTCAGGAACTGGTTTCTTGACAAAAGCTACTCGTAAGGAAATACTATTCTTTCGAGTGATATTAGAGTCATTGTCAAGAAGGATCGCTGAAATGATAGTTCTCATCACAGACCACATGCCACACGTTAATTGTTTAAGTACAGTTCATGCACTGAATTTACAGATTAAAGTGGGATCCGAACCAAATGCCCCTCTATTTGGTATTGAATTCGAAAGCCTTTCATTACATGGCGAAGACGTTACCACTACGACATCAGAGAGGCAATGGAACCCCTTGAGAAAGAGATAAGCGAAAATTGCTACGTGACAAACCATATTTGCCCGTAAATTTTAAAAATAAGACAATATTTTGTACGTGGGAGACGCATATATTTTTTTGTACCATCGTCCATTTCACGAGTTTATAATTCTTCCTCACCGACACGATTAACGCGAGTGGTAGAAGAAAAGCGAAGTAAAATAACTGAAACAGAAAAAAAGGAAAAAGCGAAATAAATTGTATTCATAATATTCTGCAGTCACTTGAGTTGTATTCACGGGATGCTATCTTTAAAGAAAGCCGTGATCTCTCCTTGTCTTTTTCGCTTCCTTTGTGCTCTTGCTTCCCCCTGTCACAATTGGTCTAAAACTAATTAATGCGACGTTAATTAAACAATCCAAACAACGAAACAATGCACAATCAACTGCACAAAACAACATTCCAAATGTTTTCGAATCGGAAAACAATTGAGATGCTGTAAAATGAAGTAAGATGCAGTAATAAAGTGGGATTTTGGTACCGTATAGAATTAAATCGGCGGAGATGTTCGATTTGATTAGATGTTTGTTATTTAGATTTGCTATTCTTTCACTTTTGGCAAATAGCGACGATGAAGATGAGTGATGCTATGATGAAATTGATGAAGGGACACTTACCAAGGACACCCATGCCAAAGTCGAGATTCTAACCAGGGACCCATGGCATCGTAGCGCGCTGTGCTAACCACTCCTCCATGGAGTGGACATTATACCATATTTTGTGTGCTCAATTGGGATCAATCAATGGAATGAATAGGCATATTATATGATTAATAAATTCATATCATAATACCACGTCATATTATTCGGCACGAAGTAACATCAGAGACATTCAATCTTGCATTTTTGCCTTTCAACTAATTCTTTGAATTCAGGTTAATCACAACAATAAGATAAATTATGAAGCAAATGATAGTGAATTTGGGATATTATTACGAATTACCTGACAGAAACAACGTTAAGCAGGCTCGGTGGTCAAGCTCATTAAATTGACATTCGATATCGTCGCCAAAGTTCCCGGGTTTGAGTACCGTCCTTGTCGGGGGTGTTTGACTATTTCGTCATCAATTTCATGTAATGGTCGCTCGTCCTTATCGTCGCGATCATCGAACAGGGAATAAAAATTATAAAAATAAATACGATGGAAGAGTACTTATTTCATCTCTCACGAAATCTCCTACAAAACCGGAATATATGAAATACATGTATATTCATTCACATACATTTTCGATTTCTATATTTAACTAATCGAGACCGAGAACGGGAGAGCAATTTTCAATTCGACAAACCGAGAGACGGAGACACTGTCACGTCTCGTTTCTTCTTGGCACCTCCGTAATCGAGTTGTTCTGTTTGTCATTGGCTTTGTATTGGTAATTATTGTCATTATTCTTCCCCTGCAGGTAAACCATAACGATGAATTATGACGAAATGAAGCAGATAAAAGGGCAAAAACAAGAAAGTCATGCCTGTTCGCGACTCCAACCCAGAACCTTATGTAACGAGATTTGAAATTCTGGAGAAGGTGTCCGTGTTTCGCTTGGGTTTCTCTTTCCTCTACTTCTCTTATATTATCATACATGTATAATAAAAATGGATCTGATACGATATGTTGCGATTCATAATTGTGCTGGTTAGATGCTACAGATGTGAACTCCAACCTGCAATATATTATTCCCTTTTGTTTCGTATGTGGTTGAACATGAAATTTTCTTACACTGTGACAATTTCTTTCTTAGTTTTGGTTTGGTGCACAGATTTGCTAATCTGGACTGGACCTTCAGTTTAAAGTGGGATACTAACCACTACGTGCATCCACCGTGTATCAAACCCGGGATCCCCTGATTACAAGGCGACGACGTTATCACTACGCCATCGAGGAGGCCCCATGTCAAAATGTTATTCACTCGATCTCTACCATAATTTATTTCAGCATTTACATTTCGTTTTCTTCTTCTTTTTTCCTTTTGTTGTATGCTACGCCCTCCCTTGCCCGGGAAAACAAATGCTACCACTACCTAGATAGAGGCGGCAAAATCTCCCTCGGACAAGCGAAATAGCGTTACGGTCCAGGTTAAGTTCGTGTGTAGGAACCGGTGACCAACAGTGCATAGTAATAAGCCATATCGAATAAAAACAAAGACATATGTACTTTCAAATTACCACCTCTTTACCTGTAGCCGGGAAGCGGCTAGCTGCATACCTGAAAATCACGGGTAGCGACATGTATACGAAAATGATATAGCCCAAAATTAACATGAAAATAAAAAGTATATTCTATTTATAACCAACAAAAATGGAATTATTACAGGTCCCCACACTTGCACTCTCACATTCTCTCTCAGATTCAATCCTCATGGGGTCATCGACACAAGAAATTATACATGACATGTACAGGTTTTATGACGACAAGCCCTAATTATTGCATTCTCAATTAATTTTATCTTCCTTTTTGTCTAATCAGGTCATTTGTGATTTTGCTCCAGTGCTACTTAAATCCTAGCCAGCCCTTACTTAAGTTCACATTTGGTTTTTAAAAAAGAAACTAGTCGGCGCGGTGACCATACATTACTTGACCAGTATAAACAAAGGCGTCTCAACGGCAATTACATTCACGTGGGCGGACGTTTTCCTTTTACAAGACCTCACGTGGTTCCAAACATAACAAATAACCTCCGTTGAGTGGCGCAAACATATACTCTCTAGCAGGCGGGACTTAAACACTTCGCCGCGACGAGCAATTCACATTACCAGGCAAATACTTTAACAAATAATCACATATGCGACCGGACATAGCTAGCAGCGACACAGCGCTGACACATAAAAATGAACAAACCTCAAGTAGAATATGCAATTAAGCGGGCGGCGCTTTACTCTAATAGTACGCACTTTAAACAAATACAAAGGAGCACAAACAACAATGAATTTAAGATCATAAAAAAAATATCACAAGGAATAAGAAAAATTGACCTGAGACGAATAGATTACAAATGACAAGCGCGACGGGAGTTCGATATAAAATTTCGAGTTGAGTGGGCGTTTTCAAAATGTCGACGAATTTCAAGGGCGTTCTCTAAATCAATCGGGCCGTCACGTGCTGACAATCACACAGGTGAATACATTACCAACTCTCAGCTTCCGAGGTGCATCCTGGCGTCGTTATGGGCGATTGAAAAACACATAGTATTCACACGGAAGGTTTCCTTGGTCGCGACGATGGGGATGCAAAAAGGGTTCAAACACCTAGTTCCCCGGCTCCTCTTCCTCTCGGGATCGGTGGATCTCCGTGGTATGGCGCGGTTCGGACGTCGCATCTGAGCGGTCGTTGTAGGCGTCGTCGGCGTCGTCGGGGCGTCAACATCTCTCTCTACGTCTCTCTGTCGCGGCTGGTAGGCGTCGTCGGGGCGTCAACGTGGCGGATGGTAGGCATCGTCGGCGTATCAATAGGGCGGCGTTCGACGTTTTCTCTCTCTCCATGGCGGCGGATAGGCATCATCGGCGTAGTTTCCTCTGACATCGGGCGAATCGACGTAACGCCCTCATCTCTCTTCTCCCTCTAGCCCGCCATAGTTTCCGGTGTTCCTCGTTTCTCAAAAATTATAAATGGCGTAAGGTAATCACGGAAACACGGTTTCGCTTCAACTTCCCCCAGCGGTTGAGGTAGGCGCACTCGTGTAGACTTACTGCCTATCACACACACTGGTGTTCGCACAACACAACAAAGTCCACTGTACACGAAAGGTAGCACGAAGGTGCTCTCGTTCCAAGAATCGCGGCAAAACTGTATATGGAGAGGTAGCACGGAGCTGCTCTCGTTACAAGGATCGCGGTAAGACTGTGTATGGAGAGGTAGCACGGAGCTGCTCTCGTTACAAGGATCGCGGTAAGACTGTGTATCGAAAAACCATGTCCTTCGTTTTATTTGGATTTTGAAAAAGGACGCTAGGCGCACGTTGGAGTGACGCTTCCGGAGAGGTTATTCCACCACGCTCTATTGTCTCCAAACTAGGACGGACCGTGTCCTCAGTTTACTTGCGCGGATTAAGCTTCCGCCTGGCTGTCGCCCATAGCTCAATTGTAATCGCTGTCCACAAACTGATCAATTAGAACCGATTTGATCTGGTGTCCGTAATTGTCGCTTGATCGTGACGAAACTCCACACATCCGTCCTTGCACACATGCCGCTGCGCTGGTATAAGTTTCACATGAATCTGACCGTTGGAAACCGAGATATTTAAATGTTTGTCATTACGGTCGAATTTCCTAAGCTTTAGACGCATAGCGTGACCCTTCAGGTGCTCGCCCTTAACACACGCGAACCTCTCGTTCCTCCCGTCGGCTTGGCAAAAATCAAATATGTAATCTTACAAATTAAAACACTCAACACTTTGAATCAACACGTCTTTTTACCGCTACATACATGAATAATAATGACGGTAAATCTGACTGTCACATTGTTAACTACTCTTATACAACTCTTTTTGCGTCTTCGAATTTCTTCTATTTTCAGGAAAAAATAATACATGCAGGCTGTATAAAAATCCCCCCGTTCAAATAGATAAAACGTTCACTCTCGAGAACTAATTTACATGTTTATCACTAACGTAACCATTAGGAAACTATTCAAATGTTAACTGATATAACTGCAGATGAAACAATACTTACAGCCACTAACGAAATATCTATTGTTGTGTAGCCTCACAGACAGACAACAAGTATCTGGTGAGTCATTCACTTTTGCTAACTACGGGAGAAGGTCACTGAACTAAAGGATGGTGGCAAGCAAGCAGACGTCTGCTCTACCAAAGACAAGGTCACGTGTTGCAGTTATCAATGGCGTACGGAATAAGGAGGAACACAGCTATCTGACGTATGTTTTGGTCCCGTCATTGCACGTAGAACACTTTATCGTCGTGGCCTTGAAGTTCCCTCAGGGCACTCCTACGTAAAGGCTTCTCAGCTAGAAGGATATCTTCCCCATTGAGTGGAGGAAAAGTGGGTGCGTATAGAGGTCCTTCAACTTTCGTATTCTTGTTCACTTCAGAACGCGTGCTGTATCGTCGACTTAATCAAATCTATCCGTTGTAGGTTTTAGGTTCTGCTTCTATTCGGTTATTTCACATTGTCTTCCTGCTTATGTTATTCGCGACGAAGGTTCTGGATTCGATAATATGGACAATAACGGGATTGTGTTGGTTGCTTGATTTGGTGTCTTAAGTCCACTTTATGTCCTGTTAGGCTAATCGTGAATGGACCTACAGTTTAAAGGGGGATCCGAACCACTATGTTCCTCCACCGAGTATCGAACCCGGGATCCCTTAATTACAAGGCGCCCACGATCCCACTGAGCCATCGGGGATTGTGTTCGAAACGAATGAATCAAATTTGAGTGATATGATATGCAACCATTGTATTCTACTGCAGACAGGAAGCCATAAACATGGAAGAGAAGCTTATATTCTATGAAACTTGACGCTATGTGCTCGAATACTGGCTAAATAATCCATAGAGGCATAGCAACGTTAAACAACCTATTATATGATACATATAGGTTTAAAAAGGTCAAAATACAAAGATTGTATGCGCCTCACTGATGGCGTAGTGGTAAGGCCTTGTAATCAAGGGGTCTCGGGTGCGATACCAGGTGATAGCACATAGTGGTTCGGATCCAACTTTAAACTGTATGCAGTTCAGATTAGTCTATCTGTGCCGGTGACGCGTCTGACTACCATGCTATAGACCCCGGGTTCGATCCCCGGGCGGTTCAAGCCCGGGAACTTTTCTAACGTTGGAAGCGGCCCCTTCGCCCACCCAGCGTCGAATGACATGGGTACCTGGGGGAAACCCTGGGGGTAAAGGCGGTCAGGGGCGTGATGCTGATCACATCACCCCCACTCACGAACGGATCAAGAAAGTGTGGGGCGTTACCCCCACACCCCCTATACGCCTTCATGGCGGAGCGCTAAGCACAGGGGAGCACTTTACTTTTTTTTTTTTTTTTTTGCATAAAGTGAACTTACAACAAAATTTAAACTTGCGATAAAGATTATGATAAGGTATTAAGGAATTGGGTCTAACACATTTTTTTATTGTTTACCAATGACATTGCTAACAAATATTATTAATTTCAGTTTCAAGATGAAATCGGCTACGAAATAAAAGGAGTGGGTTCATATTTCTGTTACGAAATTTCACTTTTGTAGTAGACCTTGCAACGCAACGTGCCACCACTCGTAACTCCAGGGTATGGAGATTCGAATTGGCAACACACCGCTCCTTGCTCCGGCTGGTCAGTTGGGAGCATCAGTTCTCACCCAGGGATCGGGATTAAGACGATCCACCCTTCCTCCAGGAAGGAAACCACCGAATTGCGACACGTGACAGTAAATAAAATTCCAAATACTTTATAATTAAAATGTCCAAAATCTTTAATCACGAATCGCACGCGTACATACTGATTCGCACAAGTTAAAAGTTATAATTTGTTGGGTCATGCACGCTCGCAGGCAGGGATAAGCAATTTATTTAACACGAGAGTCCGCGCACCGCCTTCACAGTTAATAGCAAGACCTCAACTGCTACCTCAAGCGCGAGGCGCAGCATAACAGATTGTTCTAACTTACAATACAAACTCATAACATAAAATAACACAAGAAAAACTGATAATTTATATGACACATCAATGTTAATTAGCGATAGTAAGCTTAAGTTCAGGTTGGCAACAATTAAAAATGTCAACGTGGAAGTTTTTACATCGCCAAGAACACGAAGCGTGGTTCCCCCACTCCTAACATAAACAGCCAACAGGAATACGATATTTTATTGAAAACGAGGGAGAAATACTTTGCTATAATATTACAATATTAAACTATATAGAAATAACTAAACTGATTTTATGAAATAAATCATATTTGCCCTTGTACATAAAAATGATTAAATAAAGATTTAGTTTATAACGAAGACAAATTACTTCAATCTTGTACATTGTTGAACAAAAATCGATATTAAGAAGAGATGTATTTAACTTGTGCTTAAACAATGAAAACGTTGCATATATTATTTGGGATAATTATTAGGCTATAAATTCTGAATAAATGTTGCAAAAATACGCGAATAATATTATAACATAAGATAAAACGTAAATATATATATATGAATTATGAAAACAATTAAGTATAAATAATTTAATCCAAGTTCTTAACTTGAAAGTATACGAATAAGGTAAATGCCAATATACAACTGAAATCTGCCTAACATGGCGGTCGTTACAACTTGTGCCACACTAAGATGTGACATAATAAACAAATCTGAGAGACTTTCAAAGTATTAAATTGCTATCTGCGTATTTGGGAACAATTTTTCAAATATAATATTTTTTTTTGGACGCGTCAAATCATAGTATTTAATTCCTGTTTTAGCAGATTTAAGAAACCTGATTTGGGGAGGGGGTTACAAATGCCCTTTCTGCTCCCGTCAAGTTACGCCTATGACGAACAGGAATTCAAAGTAAAAGACTGTCCCGACTAAATCGGGAGACACGTCTGATAGATTTACAATTGGGAAAATCATAATTAAGCGTGTAGTTGAAAACAACCTATTTTCATATATTGCATGCAGCTCTACTTTTTCTGCAATGTGGATCAAGAACTGGGGACGTGGAGAAGCACAACACTCCACGTAACCAATAGTCACGTGACCCTCTTTGCTTTCCTGTCATGTTGACCTTCGCGTGGAAGACATTTCTCGGTGTTAAGACAGGCAAAATCACCCGATCATCGAAGGGTGCAATATGTGTTGCCTACCTTCCTGCATTACTTGCTCCTATTAAAGCCTTATGGGGAAGAACTTTTTTCCATGACTGTACATACAATATGACATGAAAAAGCTTGTGCATTGTTTGTTTTTATTTACATTTTCTTTAGGTCCATTTTATGCTATGGTATTCTAATCGGTACTGGACTTAGAGTGTAAAGTGCACATTTATTTTATCTTAAATATGACATGAAAAATGCTTACCTATCAGTTGTTTGTTTTTATTTTCATTTATTTTCAGTTCATTTTATGGTCTGATGTTCCAATCGGAATTGAACCTACAGTTTAAAGTGCGATCCAAACCAGGGATCGAAAACAGGAACCTTTTATTACAAGGCTCCAGCGTTACCTATATGCTATCTTTATCCATATCTGTTGTAAAACTTGACCAAATTATTAAAAGCTTTTCTTGCATGCTAGGGACGCCGTGGAGTAGTATACAACTCATATATATATATATATATATATATATATATATATATATATATATATATATATATATACACACACTCATATATACCGCGTGAGGCACCTAAAAGTACCACCTGAAATAGCGAAGAAACCAGAAACAGTAGCGATGTGAGGTTTGCGGGAAACAATAATATCAAATGGGGCTCGTAAATCGGAGGTATGGGGTGGGTCGAAAAATATCGACAAATGGGGCATCTGGAGCAAAGTCATATTTTTTTTAAATGGAACGATATACAATAACATGCATAATATAAAAGAGCACACGCAGAGAAACACAACGCCGTTGGTCTCATGCATCTACTGCACATAGGAACGAAGATATGGCCCTGTGAAAATATGTAAACAAACTAACAAGTGGCCCACTTGACCGTCAGTACCACGGCATGTACAAGTATGAGCTGTCGGAAGCCATTGGACAAGATGAAGACAGAACGTGTGAAAGGAAGAAAAAATACAGTAGACATCGTCAGCACCATGTATTTGACAGTGTTACAGCATAATAAAAATGACCATGACAGTTTGTCGAAGAACCACTGCGTAAGAAGCGAAAACCTGTCAAAGTGTGTGTTCAAAGTGGTGGCCGTCAGCTGCGATACAGGCAACGAGGCGCCCACGCAAAGATCGTTGCACAGAATGTAGCATCTCGTAGGGAATGTCCCTACAGGCCGCAGTAATGCGGTGTTGCATATCCTCTGGAGTTGTTGGCACCTCCCGGTAGACAATGTACTTCAGCTTTCCCCACAGGAAAAAGTCTAACGGTGACAAATCTGGGGAACGAGCCGGCCATTTGACAGGCCCTCCACGTCCAATCCAACGATTTGGAAATGTATTTTCCACACATGCTGTAGCGCGTCTTGCACTGTGAGTTGGGCACCCGTCATGTTGGTACCACATTTCCCTCCTTGTCTGAAGTGGTATGTCCTCCAATAGTACAGGCAGTTCATGTTGTAAAAACTGTATCTATCGGTCAGCATTCAGTGTCCCTTGTATAAAAAAAGGGCCAATGAGATGTTCACCCACTATACCACACCACACGTTCCAACTCCATGGGCGATGACGTTCCACTTGGCGAATAGGCTGAATAGGATTTTCGTAGTAAAAATATTTGGCAAAATGTTTTAAAAATTAAATTTGTAGATCATTTGAGCTTTAAACAGAATTTTCCATGTACTTGCGTGCAGTGGCGGATCGTGGACTGGCTCTATGGGTGTGCACTTCAGTCTCGCGCCCAATAAATGTTATACCACCCCTGTGAAATACTCGGATCCGTTTTTGCGTACGTAATGATGCTTAATATATTGGCAACCCAAGTTTTGATCACATTTCACTGAAAATGAGGCTATGACAGAGTTATATTTCTTAATTTTTTTAACACGGATTTTTTTCGGAAATTATCCAGCCAGTCACGAGAAGAGCGATGTTATTGTACAATATGTAATTCAGCATTCGATAACCTGAAAAAAAACACTCAAAACATAGAAATACCGATCTACAATATCAACTATTGTCGATTTGCAAAATATTTCATAAAAACTTCCTCCCCCGCTCCGCTGAAATTAATGAATAAAGAGAATTGGCGTACACCAAACAAGCCAATCCAACTACCACATGGAGGTAAACAGTTGTGATCTATCTAGCCGTTGTTTATTTCTAATGACAGACTGATCGAACCAAGCAAATCAAGCGAAATCAAGAGAATAAATATTTTTTTTAAAAAAATTCAATACTCACTCAGTCCACACTGCTCTGCTTCGTACTTCAGAATTTTTCCTTCCCTTCCGCCGCATCCATATACGGTTCGAGTTCAGTTGCTACAGGCTTTGAAGCTAACTTCCCTCCAAAAATTGAACAATGTTAAATATCAAGTCTCTGCTTTCGCTATGTACAGTTTCCCTATTCCTCATGAAATCAAACACTTTGAACTGAAACAGGTACTACCTTTTGACATCACTAAACAATTTTGCAAGGCAGTAACAAACGACAAACAATGCAAAACAGCTGACTGATTGATGCACGCTCCCTCCGCGGGGTTGATAATTCGGCAACTGCGCCACAGAGACCGTTTATTTTGGCCATGATGCACTAAGCAAAGGCAATATCAGGCACGTTTAATACACTCGTTTCGCTTTCAGTTGCTCTCCTCCCCTTCCCTCTTTTCTTCCCCTGCCATGCTCGGAACAGAATCGGAGGGACAATATACCATCGAAATTCCCCTACCCTAAAAAAAATCCTCAATTTGCAATGATGTATGGGTTGCCTCGACTTCATCACACGATCTCCAATGGAATTTGTCTGCAACACTACATTTGCTCGCACACCGATCGCTACTTTCACGGCTTTCCTAAGTGATACAACCTCCCCTCACACGGCGCTCAAGCCAAAAGACCCAATCAGCGTCCTCCACGCGACTGCTTCAACAGCGTCATAGGGAGCAAAACTAACATTGTGTTCAAAGCCCCGAGCGCGGCTTGGTCTACGCGGGTTGATATCACTGATCGCAGGCTTTTCCATCATCTCTCTTGGTGGAGCAGCGTGGGAACACTTGATGTTTTCAAGGAGATAGAGTTCAATAAATAAGTATAATAATAAGGATTTACATTACAGATTTATTTGGGTGTGCACGTGCGAATGTGCGAATAGGCAGCAGCCGCTACTGCTTGCGTGTAAAGGTATGCCAGTAAGACGCGGCGAAGAACTGAAAGATGTGTCACTCCAAGGGTTCACTTCTGTGTTTCGTTTCCAACATTGCTTACCTAAGCATTCTTCAGTGTATCTTTAATCCTGTTTTATCTCTTTTTAATGTCAACTAAGTTACTCTTTTGGGAAGAACTTAAGTTACCCCAGAAGCAAGATTTACTTCTGGAACCCCTCCCCCCTCCCCACCTTCCGGCGATCTATTACAGTACTGGGTACGACAAAGCAGAGTACTTGGCTGAAAGTTTATTTTCCTAAGACCAAGGTGTAAAAGATGGTACTTCGCTAAAAAAAAAAAGAAAAGACAGTAGCATGAGATCTTTTCACATACCTGACAACTTTAACTTATAGTACGTACTTTCTCAACGAGATTATGTTGGTTTCTGTTGGTCCTTTATATATTATTAACATGAAAAAGACGTGATCATCTCCTCCCTGTCCCAGACATAACATGCTACTTAATGGGTGGGAAACAACCTGTATTGCATTCCTTAAGTATTTGTTGTTACAATGAGCATAACTCATTGCTTCATACTTAAAATCATGCAATATTATTATAATAAATGCATCAGGCCCCCTTCCGCTACTTGGGCCTCCCCGATGGCGCAGTGGTAGCGTCGTCGCCTTGTAATCAAGGGGTCCTGGGTTCAATACCCGGTGGAGGCACAAGTGGTTCGGATCCCACTTTAAACTGTAGGTCCAGTCCCGATTAGCCTTACTGTGCATAAAGTGGACTTAAAACACCAACTCAACTCAACCCTTCCGCTACTTAACGTGCAACTTGTCAGGTGGCAAGAAACTTTTATTACGTTTCTTACTTAGTAAGCTTTATAATGAGGCGAGTCTCGCAAATTCCCTGGGAGGAGGGTGGGGGTTTGGAGTATGCTCTATATACTTTTTCTTGTTTTTAGAAGTTTGACACAATAGAAGGCCTCCCGTGATGTAACAGGCAAATCAATTCCCCTTTAGGCACACCACAAACAAAAATTCGAATTAACCTGAAACAAATTATGAAGACGTTGTCCATTTTTTCCGGCCCTCCTTTTCCCTCCCTTTACTGCGACCATTAAGTGGTCATCTCTGAATTGAATGACTAGTGATAACAATTTATACTCTGTTGTTAACAGTTGACCTGAAGAGGTACCATTTCCTTGCGGTTGATTGTAAAAAGTCTTCGTGAGTCATCCTTTGAGAGAGCGAGAAAGAGATAGAGAGAGAGGATAAAGAAAAGGAACAAGAAAGAAATATTTCCTTGGAGCAAAGCATTTCGGATTTTTAAATTAAAAGGAAAAAAAACCTTGATTTTTCTTCCGCCCTTCTCCTTTTGTTTGGCCACTTCTCGACGCCGCTGGGTCTTCTTCCACTCTCATGAAGGTCCATCACTCTTCCCCTGCTTGTTGCCAAGTGGAATTGTTCTCACCTCCTGGCTGCTGGAAAGAAATCTCTTCTCTTGACCGGGTTTTTCTGCCTTCGACCTCCAGCTGTTAGGAATGACTCACTCTTCTCCGAAGGGCCATCAGAGTTTCCAACCGCCATCTCCTTGCATTACCCGTCATTCATTTAATATTTTTAAATCACCAACATTGGTTCAAAATGTTATATGACTGAATAATTCAGATTTCCACACTTACTTCAGTTCATTCCATACGTAGTTGCGATTCTTGCGCACAAATGGAGAACCAGCTGTCGTATCTAAAAGTGTAACACCACTTACTTAAGACCATTCGATCTGTACATAAGAATGTCTAACACAAAAACAGACATAATTCCAGTTTACTCTGAAGTTTAATAACATAATATGTGCAAAGTAGATGATTCAAAGTGTACTATTTAAGTACATATAATATTCAAAAGTTCCAATAAAAAATTCCAATTCTTGCACAAATTTGTGTCTTCAACTTTCATTAACCTCTGAAGGACGAGGAAATACATTTAAGATAATGAGAACAGTGACGCCAACTCATATGGGTTTGTGGGGCTCGAGCCCACACAAAATGTTTCATCATTATATATTTAATTAATTCTCACAACATACTTACTGACCAAGGACGTATTTAGGGGGAACCAGGGGGTCCGGACCCCCCGAATGATTTATCAAGTACTATAATTAAATAATGAAAAATATATTCGTTTAGCATTTGTTGTATAATTTCCTCTGAACTTAATGGAAGACAAGGATTATATTGAAATCATACGGTTTTGAAGGACACGAAGGACGTATTTAGGGGGTCCGGTACACCGCCCTTCCACACACACACACACACACACACAAGAAAGACTTTTTAAGTACGAAAATTAATTATGAAAATTTGCTCGTTTAGCATTTGTTGTAATTTCCTCTGAACTTATTGGAAGACAAGGATTATATTGGGATCATACGGCTTTGAATGACATTACAAAGAAGATTTATGTACACTACTACTCAAATAATATGCATAAAACTTTAATCAGAAAATTACTTTTTTCCAACTACATGTAACATCATTTTTGTTATTCGATAAATATTCAATTATTCATCTATTTGATATTAATTTCATTGTCAGGCACTTTTTTTATGTAATTATTCCGATCTTAACTACAGGTAAGCTACGTAATGAATATGCACTCTTATATCTCTATTCTTACACAGTCTTTTTACCTAATCGTGTAATAATAATATAATATTAATTGATGTATTGTAATTAGTATTAATTTGATTTATAATTATTTTAATATAAACTTATTATTATTATTATTATTATTATTAATAGTGTTAATAATATTATTATTCCTGAGACACTTGGTTCGGACCCCACCCCCCGAAACATATTTCTACTGACTGTTCATAATAATTTGGTACATCTGCAATACTGAATCTGTGCCGCCTGGCTGCATACACACTGGATCGAAAATGTTTGACGAGAGGTTCTAGCGTCGAAACGAGCCTCAGCAAGTAAAGGTTAAAAAGTTGCCTGGCTTAGTGAACCTGTATACAGGGTGAGTAACACATTAATGTTTTCAAATTCGAGAAGAATAATCAAATAATCAAAATCTAATTATTGATAACAACTCGTTTGAACCAGTTTCCAAATTCAAATACTTAGGAGTAATATTAACAAAGGAAAATTATATTAAAGAGGAAATAAAAAGTAGGCTTAATTCAGGAAATGCATGTTACTTCTCTCTTCATAAACTTTTGTCTTCTCGTTTAATATCTAAGAAACTAAAAGTTAAAATATACAAAACAGTAATTTTGCCTGTAGTATTATATGGGTGTGAAACTTGGTCCCTTACATTGAAAGAGGAACATAAATTGAGAGTATTTGAAAATAAGATCCTTAGGAAAATCTTTGGACCTAAAAGGGATGAGGAGACAGGTGAGTGGAAAAGGTTACATAATTTAGAACTACATAATTTGTATTCATGTCCAGATATTATTAGAATAATTAAATCAAGAAGACTTAGGTGGGCAGACCATGTGGCACGAATGGGAGAGGAAAGAGGAGTTTACAGGATTCTTGTTGGGAAACCTGATGGTAAGAGACCTGTAGGAAGGCCAAGACGAAGATGGAGGGACAACGTTGAGATGGACCTAAGGGAAATCGGTAGGGATGGAAAAGAGTAACAGTTGGGCTGAAAAGTTCGTAGGCTAACATAGTAAAAAAATTTTTTTAACAAAATTCGATTTTATTATTCAATATAGTTGCCTTTGAGGGCGATACAACGATTATAGCGGTCATACAATTTTTCGATGCCATTTTTATAGTACGATTTCTCTTTAGCCTCAAAATAGGCTTCAGTTTCGGCCATTACCTCTTCATCAGTGCTAAATTTCTTTCCAGCGAGCATTCTTTTAAGGTCTGCAAACAGGATAAAGTCACTGGGGGCCAGATCTGGAGAATATGGTGGATGAGGAAGCAATTCGTAGTCTAATTCATATAATTTTGCCATCGTTTTCATTGATTTGTGACACGGTGCATTGTCGATTGTGAGCACGAGCGGCACCCATTTTGCACACAGCTTTCGCATGTTCAAATATTCATGCACAATACGTCCAACACGTTCCTTTGATATTTTTAAAGTCTCAGCTATCTCGATCAACTTCACTTTACGATCATTTAAAATTATTTTGTGGACTTTTTTGATGTTTTCGTCGGTAACAGCCTCTTTGGGGCGTCCACTGCGTGCATCGTCTTCGATGCTCATTTCGCCTCGTTTAAATTTAGCAAACCACTTCTCAACGGTTGATTTTCCTGGTGCAGAGTCCGAATAATGTTTATCAAGCCAAGCCTTGGCTTCAACAGTATTTTTTTTTCGCCAAAAAGCAATGCTTTATTAACACACGAAATTCTTTTTTATCCATTTTTTCACAATAACAAAAGCTGCTTCACTCACAATGCTATATCTCACGAACTAATTATCCGGCAGCTGTGAAATTTATACACGTATCTTTTGAAGGTTAGTACTAAGTAAAAATCACATGGATTTAATTCTAGTAACGCCATCTATGAGTCAGCCTACGAACTTTTCAGCCCAACTGTTATATAGAACTTGCTCAAGATAGGGAAAGATGTAAGGCCTGTGTTGCTGCAGCCATGAACCTTCGGGTTTAAGAAGGCTAGGGAGTTAGTTAGCGGCCACTCTAGTTGTGTCCTTTCGTCTTTGGTTGCCCTAAGCTTTACACTGAAGTAAGGCACGTATCTAGAAATATGTTTCGGGGGGGGGGGTCCGAATCAAGTGTATCAAAATAATAATAATGTTTAAACAAAAATAATTATTATATTAAATTAATGAAAATATTATTACTTAAAATATTCAAATTAATTAATATATTTATTACATTAATAGGTAAAAGGACGGTATAAGAATAGTTTTATATCAACACGTACTCATTATCTAGCTTACGTGCAGTTAAGGTCGGCAAACTTTGAAAAAAAATTCCCTGAACAGGAAATTAATGTCAAATAAACAAAGAATTGAATATTCATTGAATATAAAATAGGATGCTAGAGTCAGTGGATGAAAAGTAAAGTTCGTGGTGATATTTTATGTATGTTATGTTATAAGTAGTGACAAATCTTGCATAAATCTTATTTGGTACTGTAATTCAAAATAGTATGATTACAATATAATCCTTGCCTTCCAATAAGTTTAACCCTAAAGAACAAGTATATTTTCATTATTTAATTTTAGTTATTTTATTATTTCATTGACACGGTCGTTCCAGGTTCAGGCGGGATGGTGTACTTCAAGGGATGCACTTCTTTGCGCCAATCACTCTGGAAAATGGTTTGGTTTTGCGCCAATAATTACCGGATCCTTATCTTTCCGTACATGGTTTTGCGCCACTACAGAAAATCGTAATTCAATGACTTAGGTTGGCAAGCATGATTTTCCGTCCCACTTAAACAGGCTGCGGACTTTCACCGAGATGGCGTGGTTAAAAATTATGCACCACCAACAATAAGTATACAAAATTGCACTTGTCAAACTGCAATCTCTTACAATGGAACCTTTTTGGCATGTGAGATCAATTTCACGTAATGCATGCGTGAAATTGCTTTGCGATTATATTGATCAATTCTCACCACGAACAGTCCTTATGGTCTGGTTTTCGACTGCTTCATGAACATCGCTCACTGATTTCGGCAATGGAGGGAGCATATTTCGCCGTGTTCTATACACAGCCTCTCGCAAAAGTTTCTTATCTGTGAAATGTAGCTGATTGATACTTGTAAGCCTTTCTTCGTTCAGCGCCGCGTACACAATGCTTGAGGGTTGTTCATGTAATGCACTTGACGCCTTCCGTTTACATGAACCACGAATTTGTTGAAGTATTAAACTGCGTTCATTGCTATCGTGATTATGAATTATCTTCTCACTTTCAACTATCATGTCACTGTTCGTAATTATTATTGCTGTACACGACTTGTTTGTGCAACGCCACCGAACACGTCCATCTGAATATGCGTAAGCTTCCCTGAATTTATAATTGTCCTTACTTATTAGATCCTTACCTCCATTCGATGCCTCTGCGAGCAGTTCCATGGTCGACCGGACCCCGGTGTAATGAAACGTGTAACGTTGAGGTGAAACACAGGGAGGTAGACGAAAGCCACGATCAGTCGTTGCCCTTGAGAGACAGGATTGCCAACCTATACAATTCTTAGCTCGGCTAGACATTCAAGAGTGGCGGAAAACATTCTTGGCGCAAAAGATACTGTGGCACTAATATTTACAATTTGTTCATTGGCGCAAAACACGCGATTTTGGCGCAAATGCATTGCACCCTACTTCAACAGTCTGTTCATACGTCCGGGAAGGACAAGTCATCATTATTTTTATTATTTAATTTTTGTAATTAGTAAGTCTTTCGGGGCGGTCCGGACTCGCTGGACCCCTCTAAATATGTCCGTGAGTGAAGCTGAATAGAGCAGCTATCCAAATGTTATTTTCACCGAAGTGAAGGATTTCTCCTCTAAATCGACAACAACAACAACAACAACAACAACAAAAAAAAAAAAAACATTTCACAAGCCTCTTACATAATGTAGCAAGTTTCCGAAAATTACATTATTGTGAAGCTAAGATTTAATTAAAGCGAAACGACAGGGTAGCTCGAACGGGCTAAATATTGTAGTTTATGCACAAAGAACACTAAACTTGATGTCATTTGTATCGTTCCCAGCTGCCGTGGTTTCATAATACAAAGTTTAGATACTACACTACGCTTTATATTTTTTTCTGGTTGCGAGTCTGTGAAACAACGGCTGTCGCCGGAATCGGAGAAACTTACCAAATTATCCAAAAAAAATGTATTAAGTACGTTGTGTGCATGATATTCATTACTGTACACAATGCCCTCCCAAATAATTTAATGTTAACCTATTCTGTATTTGCGTATTAAGCAGTTAATCTCACCCTTTTTCTTACATCACTTTTCCAAAGTTATAATTCCTGCAAATAATGTTTTTTTTTTCAGTAACGCTTCAGTATGTATGTATATATATCTATCTATGTGATCAAAAGTATCCGGACACACCGCGAAACGTGTGTTTATCATAGAGGGCGACACAGTACTGCCATCTACCGCGTGGAACACATAGTCAGCGAACTCAGTAGTCTACAGACAGTGTGAGACAGCAGTATGGAATGATCTGAGGAACTCACAGACTTTCAACGTGGACAGTTGGTTGGGTGCGACTTGTGTAGGAAGTCTGTGTGTGAGATTTTCACCCTCCTAAACATCCCTCTGTCCACTGTTTCCGATGTTATAGTGAAGGGATGTGTATAACCCAATAGCTTGCAGGCCAACCTCCCATGTTGACCTCCAGAGACCATCGAGTGTTAAAGAGGGTCGTACAGCATTATCGTCAATCATCCATCGCCACCATCACACAGGAATTCCGAACTGCATCAGGATCTACTCCAAGCACCATTACTGTTTGGCGCAAGGTGCGGCAACTCGGTTTCCATGGCCGAGCAGCTGCCCATAAGGCAAACATCACACAGACAAATGCCAAACGCCGTCTCGTGTGGTACAAGGAGCGTCGAAACTGGACCATAGAACAGTGGAACACCGTTGTGTGGAGTGATGAATCACAGTACACAATGTGGCGATCCGATTGTAGGGTGTGGGTGTGGGGAATGCCTGGTGAACGACATCTACCAGCCTGTATAGTGCCGACAGTGAAATTCGGAGGTGGCGGTGTTACAGTGTGGTCATGTTTCTCCTGGAGGGGGCTTGGCCCCCTTGTTGCTTTACATGAAAATGTCACGGCACAAGCTTACGTTGACATTTTAACAGCTTTCATGCTGCCTACTGTCGAAGACCAGTTCGGGGATGACCATTGTGTCTTTCAACACGACCGAGCACCCGTCCATACTGCAGGGCTTGTGGGGGAGTGGTTTGATGACAACAACGTCCCACTAATGGACTGGCCTGTGCAGAGGGTTGTCCAATCTTGTACTTTATTTTCAGGTGGGTGTCCGGATACTTCTGATCACATAGAGTGTGTATATATATATATATATATATATATATATATATATATATATATATATATAACAGATGATCATATACATAACCACGTCGTAAAATGTGATATCATGTAAATATGTTATTAACAACAACTATGAAAATAGAAGTTCAATCGTATGGAATTATGGTACATTATTCTTTAACAGGGCAATAAAAACAATACAAACAATAAAAAGAATGAATTGTGAAAATAGCAAGTAATAATACTCTGAGTATTTTAACATTTTTTTTAGTTTGGATATCCTATCTGTCGTGGACGTTCATCTTTTTTGTTAATTCTGTTTTACAGCAGTATTTGTCTATCAGGTTAAAATCAAATTAAGCTTCCAATGTAATATAATAACAACACGTCCAGCATCGAATTCCCAATGTATTAAATGGGAGAACAGTTGCCTGTCTGATGCGCAAGGCACAACTATCGTGCTGCCACTTAAAATTAGCTTTGCCTTACCAGCCCCATTTGATTAGGCGCATCCTTTAAACTTGCCCTGTAAATTTTTGTAAAACGACGTTGAAAGTATATGTAATTTATTACACCTTTCGAAACTATTGGTCTGTTACAAAGTTCATCTCAATAGAAGTATATGTCTTGGTACTTATTATAACGATTCAAGTTAAATGGATATTTAGATGATGAAGGATAGAGAATAAATAGTGCATAAAAATTAAACGAACCATGCATTCCATACCATGTGCCATAGAAAAACCACACACAATTACATGACGAAATATCTGAAGGCCGTCTGGGTGCTTTAACTTAGAAAATATTGTATAATTAACAGCAGAATAGAGTAAAACAGGTTTATTACGGGGAGAAACTTTTCAAAAATCTTGCTTCATAAACGTTCCGTGAGAGGTTATAACAAATGAAGCAATATTGAAAATTCCTGGAAGCAAGAGTAATACTTTCGAAACCTGCAGTTTTCTTCAATATAACCACTGTCACTGTGGGTACAATTTTCACAGGACGAAAATTCAAGCCCAGCTGCGATGCTAAGGTAATGTATATTGTTAACAGGTTTCCCTCAATTATCTTGTCGTTTGGTTCTTTTGTACTGGCTGTATTATAGATTTTGACCTTGAACTGACTTTGAAGTTGAGAAACAATGTTAAGACGTCACTGAAAGTCTAGACGATTTCTTTAATATGATAATAAACACGTGGACTATAGCTATAGTGTAATTTACATTCTATCAAGGACGATTATTATTACGTAATGCTTTTTCGAATGATAAGAATCTTGTCACAATAAATTTTGCACTACCTACTGGAAGATTGTAAGTGCGATACAGAATAAGAACGAGTTTTTGAATGGAACTGTGATTGTGATCTAAGATATATTTTTAAACGTCTTCGTATTTATTGGTGCTATTCAACGACATATCAAAAGCTAATGCTTTAAATGCTATTTGTATTTCGGATTTCTGATGACTTTTTTCCCAATTATAGAGACAGGCAAGCATTCCAATGGGAATTCTTTGAATTCCGGTAACCATGGTTAAATTATTGCCACCAGGACTTGCATGTGAATTTTCTTCAGAAACGTAAATTCGGACCCCTAGTCAACAAAATTATATGAAATCTAGACATTCATAATGGTTCAAATATACATTTTTATAGCTATTTTACTTTTTTACCTAGGGTATTACCTAGGGATATTTCTAAGCAAATGCATGAGTTGTTTCAATTAGACAATTGGAAGCATTAAGGATAATTTGATGGAAATATGAACCAAGAAATAAGGAAGCTCTGATTTGGCCACGCGAACATAAACTACTAGATAGGCACTTATTCTAAAAAATAACGATGAAATATGAACTACATAAATTTGTTGCATCATTTGTCTTAAAATTAGTTGCGAAACTAGCATTATGAGTAGTTTTGGTAATTCAAATGTTGTTTGATAAGTAGACAATTAATTTACCTATTGAAAAATAGTGCTTGTGTTTATATATTTCTTATTTTACATTGCATTTCTGTCACTCTTGGACATTCACAACAAAGATTAATGCTTCTTGGATGAATTCGATGAAGGTACATTCATAAAGTGAGTGTCCAGACTCGGACTGGAATTCTGAACCTTCAGTAGAAAGATCGTGTGTAATAGACGAAAATAAATAATATTTCAAACTTTTGACAATTTGTGTTAAGTCTACTTTGTACACATAAAGGTGTTCTGTTTAAAGTATCCGATCCTATTTCCATTATTCAGCCATAATACATACTCGTCGTGAACTAACAGACATGCAATTCTTACATAGCAAAATTAAAACCGAATTTATAATATGTCAATTTAATTTTCGAGTACCTATATGACCAATCCACAGTGTAAAACTCTTCCACAACCACACTACAAGGCTTTATCTTCCTTCCTTCCTTCTTACAACACCCTCTTTTCTATAGGTTTGCACTTTTACAATAATCTGACACTAAATGGCATTTTCTTCCCCGAAAATAGTTTCCGATAATCGTTCACAAGTATCTGTAATTTTTGGGCTCATTATGTGTTGTTTTGATTTGTTTTTGACTGCTTCTGTTCTTACAGTTTCAGTAGTAAATTGTATTTTAGTAGTGTATTGGAAACTTGAAGTAAATAAACGTGTCTTCACCGGAAACTGAACCATGGCATAGGCGGAGTTTCGTCCGTCCATTTGGGCCCTAGCTGGGGCTAATGTTATTCATGCTTTATCCATTACGAAAATCATCACGGGCATTCTCCTCGGGAAACAGGTGATCCCACATCATCACATACAAGAGAAATAGAATTGCGATGATGACGATTTCATTTGATTTAACTTTTGTTACTTAGCATCTAATTTCTGCCACTTTTCGCTAATCGCGATCATCGGAATAAGTGATGATACGATGAAGAAATTGATGTTCTCACAAAAACACTCATTCCTGGGATTACTGGCATCGCAGCGCATGTTGATTTTCGAGTGTCACTTTTATGAAAGGAATGAATATACTATTATAGATGTGAGCAAATTTATTAAATAACACATACTAATAACTCACATGCGTGAGAGGCACATGCCCTGGCTAGTGAATGTCCTAGAAGACGCCTCCCGGAAGTCCTCAGTAGCGTCGCAGCAGCGATGAAACATGGCGGCTGTTATTCCATCTCCCGCCGCGTGCGAGGTTCGTTCGGTGATCAAGTTCTTGAACGCACATAACATACAGCCGATCGAAATTCATCGTCAGCTGTGCCAGGTGTATGGGTCAGACGTCATGAGCAAGCAGATGGTGCGTCGTTGGTGCAGGACATTTACTGAAGGCCGGCAAAATGTGCATGACGACGAGCGCAGTGGGCGGCCATCGGCCGTTATGGACTAGCTTGTGGAGCAGGTGCAGCAGCGCATATTGGAGGATCGTAGCGTAGATTTCCATCAGATTTCTCGGTCGATGTTGCACGACATTGTTACCAATCGCCTCTTGTTCCGCAAATTGTGTGCCTGGTGGGTGCCGAAACAACTGACGCCCGAACAGAAAGGAAAACGCATGGTCACAGCGCTGACATTTCTGCAGCGTTACCATGATGATGACGATTTTCTCAACTGGATCATCACAGAGGATGAAACGTGGGTTGCATACAGCACCCCAGAAAGCAAGCAGCAGTCCATGCATTGTCGTCACAGTGGATCTCCATGCAGGACGAAATTCAAAGAGACTGTGTCGGCGCGAGAAGTGATGTGCACGGTGTTCTGGGACAGACAAGGCATTCTGCTCATCGAGTTTCTGCCCAGAGGTGAGACTATGAACGCTAACCGTTACTGTGAAACGCTGGGGACATTGCGACGAGCCATTCAGAATAATCGACGCGGTAAGCTCAGTACCGTGGTGATCTTGCTGCACGACAATGCGAAGCCGCATATGGCTAGGCGCACTGCAGCCCTTCTGGACAGGTTCGGTTGGGAGGTGTTCGATCATAAGAGGTTCAGACGGCTGTCACACAGTAGTTCGGCACCCAGGCGGCGGACTTCTACGACACAGGTATACAGAAGTTGGTCCCACGCTATGACAAGTGCCTGCATTCCGGCGGGAATTATGTTGACAAGTAACTGTATATTTGGCAATAAGTCATTGAATGAAATAATGTTTCCTTTTTGTGCACGACCCCAGGGAAACTTACTTTCTGGATGCGCCTAATATATTTATATTAATCGGTAATCCTTTTGTGCAGGTTAGGGAATATTGTCTTATGTAGGCCTCTCCGTCAACTGACAATGAACACGAACCCAGGGCCCAATTTGTGATTTTATCAGAGGTGTTTACTATCTCAATAATCTTATAGATGTTTGCCAAGAGCTTCCCAGAATATTATTTATTAATTGGTATTCCGTTAATTTAAACCTTGCATGTACATTTATTTTGCCAACATTTTAAGAGCAGTGTTGTATCTAAGAAAAATTGTTTAACGAAAAATATATATTAACTGTAAATATTGTGTATTTTATATATATGTATATCAAGTGCTAAACTTAACTGAACTGTACTGGAGTTCTGTAAGTATTATGACGTTTTCGAATTTTAAGAAAATGTCCATTGAAGAAACGAATTAAGTTCACGAAGAAATACTATTACAAAATTGAGAAACTCTTAAGTTATTGCATTCTTCACAAGAGGTGCGCTATTCTGTCTCAATGTAGGCTTAAGGATATATTCAACTTTTATTAAAATAAACGTCATACAGAACTAAAGAGAAGGTGTAATTAAACAAAATATTAAAAAGAACATACTTATACTAAACACCCACTAATAAATAATGGCATGAAAAATATACAAATTTTCAATTTAGGTGCGATATAATTTAATTATCCTGAAAAATAGACTTTTAAATATGGATTCTTGTTCAAACAACTTTTACATAACCCTGCTCAGATTGCTTGAAAAGGACAGACACCAAGTATGACAATCAAAGAGGTTTCAATTCAGTAGTTTCACTTGTATGTTTGCTCGACGCCGAATTTGAAACCTTGCGCGGAACGTATTGTCTCCATAAAATGCACATGCACTTTAACTTCATAGAGAACTAAAGATAATGTCATAAAAGAAATGTCCAATAAATAGTTCATCTGCAAAATAAATTGTGTTAAATAATCACAAAACACATTGTGATATTAACAACATGCAGTGTTAGTGATATAATTATATATTAACCAATATACTAGTTTACATACTCAGTAAGTGGGAAATAAGTATCCCTGGTTGAAATGTCATTCGTATCCAGAAAGTGAAATAATTCAGGACTGGGGGGGGGTCTCCCTGGACTTACCTTCTGTTGTATTCTGCATCAAAACATAATTTGAACTTCTCTCCTTAAGTGTTACTGTCACACCACAAGTGTAACACATGCAATTGTTAATTCTCAGATGTAAAATTTCATTATGAATTTCTCGTAATTTTTTTGGACAGTTGCTCTTTCCTTATTTTGTGCACAAGCTTGGGGGGGGGGGGTAATGCCTGTCTCTGGGGCGGCTAGCCCCCTAGCCCCTTCTTAACTACGCCCATGAACCATGTCTCACTTGATAATAAGACGACAACGTTATTCTTTACATAATTTTACATTAGTAACTAACTAACTAACTCTCTAGCCTTCTTAAACCCGAAGGTTCATGGCTGCAGCAACACAGGCCTTCCATCTGTCCCTATCTTGAGCAAGATCTGTATACTCTTTTCCATTCCTACCGATTTCCTTTAAATCCATCTCAACGTTGTCCCTCCATCTTCGTCTTGGCCTTCTTACAGGTCTCTTACCATCAGGTTTCCCAACAAGAATCCTGTAAACTCCTCTTTCCTCTCCCATTCGTGCCGCATGGTCTGCCCACCTAAGTCTTCTTGATTTAATTATTCTAATAATATCTGGACATGAATACAAATTATGTAGTTCTAAATTATGTAACCTTCTCCACTCACCTGTCTCCTCATCCCTTTTAGGTCCAAAGATTTTCCTAAGGATCTTATTTTCAAATACTCTCAATTTATGTTCCTCTTTCAATGTAAGGGACCAAGTTTCCCATCCATATAATACTACAGGCAAAATTACTGTTTTGTATATTTGAACTTTTAGTTTCTTAGATATTAAACGAGAAGACAAAAGTTTATGAAGAGAGAAGTAACATGCATTTCCTGAATTAAGCCTACTTTTTATTTCCTCTTTAATATATTTTTCATTTGTTAATATTACTCCTAAGTATTTTAATTTGGAAACTGGTTCAAACGAGTTGTTATCAATTATGAGATTTTGATTATTACCTAACACTTGGTTTCGGCCTGTAAGCATATATTTAGTTTTCTCTTTGTTAACTTCCAAACCTATCTCTTTAGCAGTTTTGAAAAATATTTTAGCGTTATTCTTAATTATATTTATATCATCCCCTAATAAGTCTACATCATCTGCATATGCTACCAACTGAGTCATACCATTTAATTTTAGTCCTTCGTTAGTTTCTTTTACCTTCCTAACAGCATATTCTAAGGCAAAATTAAAGAGCAATGGAGATAATGCATCTCCTTGTTTTAACCCATCATGAATTGTAAATTTGTCAGACACATTAATACCCACACGATTTTTACTTTCTGTTTCACTGGTGCATACTTTTATCATACTAACAAGCTTCTTAGGTATTCCAAACTCTACTAATATATTATATAATTTATCTCTTTTGACCGAATCATATGCTTTTTTGAAATCAATGAATAGCTGATGGACATTTTGGTTATATTCCCACTTTTTTTCAAGTGTCTGTCTAATGTGAAAAATTTGATCTGTAGTTGATCTGTTACGTTTAAATCCACATTGATAATCACCTTATAATTGCATTAGCATATGGGGTAAGTCTTGTTAAAAGAATGTTAGATAATATTTTATATGTTGTTGAGAGTAGAGAAATTCCACGGTAATTATTGCAGTTCATTTTATCACCTTTCTTAAACACAGGAACAATTATGGATTCTTTCCACTGTTGAGGGATTTCTTCTTTATTCCATATTAAACAAATTAATTTATGAATTTGACATATTAACGAATTCCCACCATATTTAATTAACTCAGCTGGTATTAAATCAATGCCAGGTGGTTTGTTATTCTTTAGCCTTTTAATAGCATCTTTAACTTCAGTCAAGTTAGGTTCTGGAACTAAAGGTTCTGCTGTGTGTACTTCATTTACTTCAGATTTATCTCCTACATGGACATTTAAAAGGTCATTAAAGTAGTTCTTCCATCTATTTAGAATATCGCTTGGGTCATCAAGAAAATCACCGTCTTTATATTTTATCAAGTTTACTTTAGGTTGCCACCCCTTTCTAAATTCATTTACACCTTTATATAAATCTCTGATATTTTTGTTTTTGCTGTTTATTTCAATTTCACTAATTTTCTTTTCAAGTAATCTCTTTTTTTACTTCTAAAATATCAAAAATATTTACAGTTATCTCGATATACATACCTTCTTCTCATACATCGAAAAAAAGCAGTTAAGTATTTAAGGTCTATTTAAGGTTCATTCAAGACTCCATTGATCGTAATTGGAGATTTTAATTGTCATCAGCCGTTGTGGGGACGATAAGCAGCAGATAAATTGGGCCGAACTGTTATTCAATGGATGGATGTGGAGCAGTTAACTATAATAAATGATGGATCATGTCAAAACTAAATGGTCTAGTTATACTAAACTTGTAAATATTTCTTTTTCAGAGGATGATGGATTACATCCTGATAATATTACACAGGCTATGAGGAGTTTGCCAAAATTATTTCGTCTGCGATAGACTTGAGTTGTCCCTGGGTGATAAAAAGTAGTCAGCAATACTTCCCAAAGATAGGTTGGTGCACGGAAAAGTGTTCTGAGGCAAAACTACATAGGGTTGAGATAGCAAAAATATACTCACGTCAACCAAACCCAGGGAATTGGAGCATTCAAACGTGCTATGGCCAAATCCAAGAGGTTATGCTTACAAGCAAAAAGAAAATCATGGAAAAATTTTTGTGAAAATTTACACCCAAGCACAAAATTAACATACTTGTGGAAAAACTTTCGGTCGCTCAAAAAAAAAAAAAAAGCACACCAAATATAGTCCCTTTGAATTCAGAATGTGGGTTGGAAGGTGAGAGATATTATGAATGTTGCTGGACGATGGAAGTGATTTTGGAAATGTGAATGTGTTAATTTGTGTAGTCAAGAACAATTATGTAACTTTGTTGTCACATTGGCGTGACTTGTTCACTGCAGTTAGTCAACCAACAGAGTGAAATGGTCAACATTTTGGTCTGTTGGGATTTACAGAGCTGTCCTGTCATGGCTCTATGAACGTCCCACAATCGGCACAAGTGGGGTATGGTTGGTGGACTACAATGTGATCCTCCCAGCTAGATCCGAGGGATCCGCTGACCAACGACAGGTGCGGTCCTCCATTCATATTGGGGGTTAGGCGTAGAGCTGACAACTCTGCACTGTAAAAAGACATGTCAAGAAACAGAAATATAAGGCCATGGATGTTCGCAAGGTAAAATATTCCGAAGGTAAAATAGTCCCCAGTTCGGATCTCCGGGTGGGGACTACTTTGGGAGGTTCCTGGATTAAGGATAAGATATACATTAGGAATAAGGATATTAAATTAGGCACCTGGAATGTTCTGAGCCTTTACCGGCCTGGGGCATTTCAGTGCACAGTTAATGAGATAGTTAAGTATAAATTAGATGTAGTAGCTGTCCAGGAAGTTAGGTGGCCAGGAGAAGGGAATTGTAAAACTAAAAATTATACTTTTTTCTATGGTGGTACTGAAAATCATAATTTTGGAACAGGCTTTTTCATAAATAATAGAATTATCTCGGCTCTTAAAACAGTAGAATTTATTAATGATAGGATATCTTATGCAGTTTTACAGGGTAGGTGGTGTAAAATTATTTTAATAAACATACATGCTCCAACGGAAGATAAAGATGATAATACTAAAGATGATTTTTATGCAGAATTAGAACAGGTCTTTGATAAATTTTCTCAGTATGATATGAAAATTCTGTTAGGTGACTGTAATGCACAGATTGGCAAAGAAGAGACATTTAAACCCACGATTGATAAAGATAGTCTTCATGAATTAAGTAATGATAATAGTATAAGATTGATTACTTTTGCAACCTCAAATAATTTAATTGTGAAAAGTACCACCTTTAAACATAAAGATATCCATAAATATACGTGGTCTTCTCCAGATGGTAAAACTCATAATCAGATAGATCATATTCTCATTGATAAGAGAAGGCATACTAGTATAATTGGCGTTCGTACACATAGAGGTGCTGACTGTGCCAGTGATCATTATTTAGTAATTGCTAAATTAAGAGAAAGACTCGCAGTGATAAATCATAAGCAACAAAATCTAAAAGTTCTAAAATTTAATACAGGAAAATTTGCTGATGAAAGAATTAATAATTTTACATTAGTATGTTTTGAAATTGATAAGCATAAAATGTCAAATTGTTACTTAGCATAAGAGGTAAGGTTCTACTCATTAATAGATTCTCAAAACTTAGGCAGACAACGTGGATTAATTGCTCTTGGTATTCAAGGAGAATGAAGCTGGGTAATCTACTTGAATATCGAACGCCTTTGCATTACATCAAGCATGGCTTAACTTATTATCAGAACCTCGAAAAAAAAAATCATATTTCAGTTCAGCTGTAAAACGTACACGGAAGAATGACCGTCTAAAGTGCCCAGGGTTAAGTAAAAATTCCACAGGTTTGCGACCACTGCCTGCCACTACAGTGCTCATTTATTTTCCCGCTAGAGGCTCTGTTTGTCATTCATTTGTTGCCAAGGTGTTTTCCTCGTTCAGGCACTAGACACTTCGGCCACCTGTTCGTCTGCACCTGCTAGCCCTCAGTTATTATCCCATTTTTTCCTTTTCTTAACAAATCTGTTAGGAATTTCACAGTCATGCTGTTTCACGAAAAAAGGAAAAATCAGGAGTTGTAGGGAAACAAAAAGAAGGTATGATTAATTGCCTGAGGTAGTAACTCAGCATGGTTGCGAATTATTATCATTATTAGTTTTTATTTTTCTTCTTTTTCTCCCTGCTCTTGTTTTGTATTCTGTCTGGAGTCACAGGAGACATCCTACGCCCGAAGCTAAGGTGAATAATTTCGCGAGGTCTCTTGACTTTCCCCAAGGCAATAACACTGTCCTAATCCAACCAGATCTCTGTGTTTTCCCCTTCTACAGTTGAACTGTTTGTAATTACTACATTGTTATTCTTATTGCGTGTGTTAAAGTATTTGATATATATTATCAGCATCATGTTAGGCGTGTCTCATGATACTTTGGTAATGCGGGCAATGTTGCTAGATTAATGAACCGATTGCATAAAGGATTGTGGGATAACGAGGAATTGCGCATCGTAGAGTGTCGATGAAGCAAGCGCACAACAGTTTCAGTAATTACTATTTATAAAAGAGACTTCCTTACCAGATTTATAAAAGGCGCTGTTCAAACTAGTCGCCTTAGATGCGCACTCAATTTTGATACATCTTTAATAAGACACCCACTAAGCTAGTGAGGGGGGCTAGAGACTGGTTTCTACTGAGGTCCATAGGTCCTCCCCGATGGCGCAGTGGTAGCGTTGTTGCCTTGTAATCAAGGGGTCCCGGGTTCGATACCCGGTGAGGCACAAGTAGTTCGGATCCCACTTTAAACTGTAGGTCCAGTCCCGATTAGCCTTACTGTGCATAAAGTGGACTTAAGACAACAAATCAATCAATACGGAGGTCCTGAAAGTAGGCAGGATACTGTGAAGTGATAAGGGTCCTTCTTTTGTATTGGGTGACCTGTTTATTACTCTGGCGACTGTGAAGTGATAGAGTGAGTGTTACGTTTTTTTCCCCTTAGTGTATTCAATCGCAAAGTGTCTTACGGTTCAGCAAGTGTTTTCAACTGCACAGCCTGTATTTATTTATGGGTTCATTTGTGTTAACTCAATCAGCACGCGAAGTTCAAAGGTGACTTGAAACAAGATTCCCTGATGTAAAAGTTCCATGTTGCAAATAAATCACTCTTTAAATTAGTTATGGAAACTTGCGCACTTGACTTACAGGGCTGACATATACGTCAGCGAGCGCCTCGCTTGCCGATAGCGCAAACACTACTGGAGCGGCGGTCTACACTTCAATGGATCGCTCTGTATAATCGTATGTATAAATGCACCAACATACTTGTAGCTCTGACCTTCAAGCAGTGGCGATTGTGTTGAATGTGTAACTCTCTGGGGCGAGGAAATCTCTATCGCTTAATAACATAGGAAATGGTTGCTGGAACAGGCTTTTCTCTTGCTTCAAATCTAGATGTGGACATGTGATGTGCATGCTTTCGTTTCATCACCACCCTCTGTTTCTTCCGTTCACGTGTTTTCCGAGTCCACACATACCTTAGTGCTTTTAGTGATGGTTATTAGTAGTTAATGTGTATATCGGGTAATCATCTCGCCTTTTATATGTAGGTATACTTGCTGATTGCCCGGGTATTTACTTATCCGTAGTTAAGGAAAGACATTTAATGACCTAAGAAATCCTGAAAATGAAATATAAAAACACATTTATGCATAGTTCAGAAATTATCCATTGCCAATATTTTTACTTTTTCTTAATATGAGTTTCTTAACAGGTAATCAGTTAATTTTACAGATACGTTTAGTGGATGGTAGTACAAAAGTTTAAATTTGCTATTAATGGTTCGAGAAACACACTGATTATCGTAGAAATGTACATGTAACTTGAAATACATGAAACTTGAACTTGAAATCAAGTTTCAAAAAATAATTTTATCCTGTCTTGTTTTTGAAAACACAAATTGCAGTGATTTTTTCACAACATATCTGAATTAAAAATAATAGCAAACACTTGGAAGATTTTAAAATAAAAATCGTAGTTTATTATCTGCTAATAAAGTCTTTATACAGCCAGCGGTAATAAAAATGGGACACCCAGTTCCAGAAACACTGGCTTCACTGCAATATTTCATGTGTGTTGTCTAACTCTGCGGCGATAGCAGAACTTCATTTTGAAAATTTGCTATTGAAGTTGCCTCATCGCCGTAGAGTTAGGCAACACACATGAAACATTGCAGTTAAACCAGTATTTCAGGATCTGGGTGTCTCATTTTTATTACCGATAGTTGTCCTTTCTACTTCCACTGAAATAGCGAGAGCACACTGAAAGCAAGCAGTGTCTCCGGAACTTAATTCATAGTCAGGAAATATAGGTGTAGAAGCTATTGCTATGGGTCTACTTTGTTTCCTGGAAATATTTGCTTATGTGTTGACAATATTAAATAATAAATAAAACCTAAAAATATAACACAAAATGTCATTACTTGCCAGAATGCTCACAATGACTCAAAAATTGTCAAAAACTATCCCTCAACATGACAAAAAATGAAAACAAAATGCCCAAAAAATTGCCTTTACAATTCTTATTATGCCAAGGTACTGCACATTTTTATATATTTGAGCAATCTTTCAATTTTTTTAAAAAAATATGTAAAATCACCAAATGGTTTGCCCTAATTATAATTGTGGATAGTGTTTTAAGCATATTTTTCATGTTTCCCTTTTGTGTTACTATTGGCTAATCGCAACGGTGAGGACGAATGATAAATTAGATTACATTGGTGAAACGGTCACTCGGAAATCAACGCCCTTCTCTTCTGAAGTCAATGCCCCGGATGATTACTTAGAAAGGTAGAGTCTGGATGAGGTTGTGGGGTGGCTTACACAATAGTTTCCGCTGTCATTCATTGCAGTTCTTACATCATACTAAGCGCAGGGACCAAAATAAAATAACGGTGGAGGCACATAGTGGTTCGGATCCCACTTTAAACTGTAGGTCCAGTCCCGATTAGCCTTACTGTGCATAAAGTCGACTTAAAACACCAAATCAATCAATCAATCAAAATAATATAAAACTAGAATTAATTTAAAAAATTAAAAAACTAAAAAAACAAAAAAAAACAACGAAAAACTATTGAATCTGATGGAAAGCGAAACGTAAAGGACATTCTACATTAGTCGAAACGTACGACAATAAAAATAGGCGGCTGTGCAGAATTGCGCTGGTGCCAAATATGGGAAAAGCAAAGCGAGAGCGGAACAAAAGTCGCTGGTTCCCGCGCACTGTGTGGCAACGTTAACCGTGCTGCGTTGCCTAGTTGGAGCGTCAGACCGACCTCTCTCCGGGGCAACTTTTATGTCTTCCCTGACCTTTGAGCAAATACTGTCAGTTTGTATCACAATGGATTACAAAGACCAACTCTACAACGAGCTCTTTCATTCTCTTACATCTCCGAACACAAGGGGTTGTGCTCCGATGTGGCATCAGCTCGAAATTCTGCCACCCGCCTAATTTCATGCCCGTGCGTTTAGTGCTTTTAATTTCCTGTTGATCGTGAGAGGATGGGCCCACCGTAAAATATTCTTAACCTAATTCTTCACAAAATGTTCTTCTCTCGCTCACCCAAATAGAGGTTTCACAATAACTTTTTCAAGGACCGCACACACACACTCGTACACACGCACAGGTAGTCCCAGGGGTGGATGCAAAATTTTCAGGTGACTTCTGATTTCGTTGTCATGGCTACTATAGTCTGTTTCGGGAATCTCTGGAGCGAGCGAACGATAGCAAGTTTCTACGTAAGTAGTGACTCGAGAGGGCTCAACCAATTGCGAGGGAACGGGATTACGTGGAGAGGGAAAGCGACTGCAGCTACCAGTTGTTTGCCTCATCGTGCACTGCTTCGCTCCTCCCACCCACTTTCTCCCATTCTCTGCCGTTATGCCTTTCTCCAGAGATTCCTGGGATAGAGTATAAGTTACTCCTTCTCTCTCTCTCTTCCTTTCTCTATATCTTTGTCTCTTTCTCTCTTTCTTCTGTATCTTTATCTCGTCTCTTTTCTCTTCGTATTCAGCTTTTATGCAAAATGGGGGAAAAATAGGTATAATGTAGGGATGTATGGAGACCGCTTGTGCAAAATCGAGACGAGAACAAAACGAGAAGAAGACCAGACAGACTCTTTGGAAAAATGTCGAGTCGAGAACGAGGCAGACTTTTGTATAATCAAAGCGAACGAGATTTACTACCGGAGACCCTTAGTATTGTTCGAGACTTTGGTAAAGTATAACTAAACTATATTGGTAAACTATATAAAAAAATACTTATCCGTTTGACTCTTCAGAAATACCCCACAAATAACTACACTTCCTTATGCCATAGGGGAGAGCGGGTATGGTTGTAACACTTTTTGTTCTCGAACATATTGTCGATGTATACATCGCAGTACATAAACAAAATTTTACACACAAGAAAGTATATATTTCTACATTAAAGGTACACAATAACTGCAAACCAATTATGAACCGTATGTGAGAAATTAAACAACAATGGTGACCTTGTAATTGTTACAACCTCAGGGGCGGCGCCAGAAATTTTCGACCGGGTGGGCAGAAGCTGTATATTGATAGATTAGGGTGGGCAGGTATAAATGTAAGGCCATATATATACGTGTATATATATATATATATATATATATATATATATATATATATATATATATATATATGCATGTAAGACACATATATGTACGACATGCATGCATATGTATCCCCTTCTCTCTTACACTCCTGAGTTCCCTTGTGTTTTCCCTTTCCTTTTCATCTTTCTGTTTTACTCCCTAATGCCTTCTTATATCTTTCTTTCTCAGCTTGTTACCTCTTTCTCCTTTTCACTTTCTCTCGTTCCATTCTCCAAATGTTTCTCTTAACTGCCATGCACAACACATCACATGTATGTGTGTGTGTTTTTGGTGTCTTCCCTCTTCCTTTTCTAATCTATTCTCGCAGCTTGTTCCACTTCTTTGTCTCCGATGGACACAATTATTTCAAGGAAGTGTTTGTGTGCGCCCAGCCATACACTCTAATCACATTTTGTCCTTCAAGTGTAAAATACAAGGCACATACCTACTCCACTTTATATATTAGGCGACACTGATAGAAATTGTGATGGTAGACAATGTTGAAGGGTTAAATTACTTTTCGTAATTTAAATCCACGTTCCTGATCATATTATTTTCATCATATGAGTTTTTGACTGAAACTTGGGGGTTAATGATCACTTTTCTTAGCTTACAAAGTTATTACAACTGACAAATGTATCTGAATGTTTGCAGTAACGGCTATTGGGTGCCAAAACTTGGGGGCAAGGACAGTTTACTTTTTTGGTAGCATTAAGAGGTCATACTGCGGTTAAAACAAGTAGCAAAATGTGGCGGGGGGAACTTCCCCCCTTGCTCCTCCTAATCGCCGCCACCGGATATTTGGATTAAAATTTATGTCTTATTGAGAATGTAAACACACACACACAGGGAAAAACCAATTCTTTGTTCATTCTGCATAAAGTATTCCCAGGCTTATGAAAGGCTATTTTGACAAAATATCGCCCAAAAGTAATAGTCAAGTAACATTGAAAAATCGGTTAGCTAAGTTGTTATTCTGTTTCTGAAGTAAGTCTTGGTTAATCATGCGGGAGAAGTGATACACGTTGGGTTAGATGAACACATGCACTGAGGTAACAAATAGTTTAAATTTTGTAGAATGTGATTTTGGACACAAGGAATTCATCGAAATTGATCACTATACCGGTAACTTTTTGAAAGCGCTCAAATGTCAACCTCTATCCTGAGCAGTAGGCGTCGTCCTAATTGCGAACAGTCCTAATTCTGAATAGACCTAATTGCGAACACTTCCTGCCTGAACAGGAATACACTCGAAGGGGTGCGTCCTAATTGCTAATACATTTCCTGCCTTGTGACCTACAACTTTCTCAATTTCCTGAGTACTTTTAACTATATTTTAAAAGAGACTCAGTGCCAGACTTGAGACTGGTCAGTGGCCTGTGGGCCACTGGTGTGTAAAAGTTGCACCTCAAATTGAAGCATGTCAGTTGTAACATACAATCCGACATGATTAAATCCTTTGTCGAAGTACATATATTATATATACATTATACAGTACATATTCTACAAAAGAGCTTATTTAATTAATAAAAAAATTAATGACTTTGTCAATTAATAATACGGCGAACGTTACCTAGTCAAATTTCAAAACATATGATATTGTTCTTAAAAAATAGGGATATCACCAGTCTCCTTGTATTTGTCGGTGCCTCCTGCTATCTCGTCCAACAAAACATACATTTTCTTCCGCTTGACACCTTCCAAGTTCAATTCCATTCTCATAATTATATCATTTGACTTTTCTGCCTCAGCCTCGAAGCATTTAATGTGCTCTGCCACTCTTGGATGTGGCCTACCAATAGATTGATTTTATGTTTCCATCCCTCCACTGCATTATTTGCCCGGTGCTTCGTGTTGAAACAGTTCCACATATCTTTTGGCAGTAAGTGGTTTTCGAGCCACCGGTCCACCAAATAGTCGAAGAACTTCACAAGGTTTTCATTACGAGGAGCTTGCTCGTAAATACGAAGCCATTCTTCTTCAAGATCTTCTAGGTTTAGAAGACGCTCACATACGGATGCTCCTCTTTATTTCTTCATCTTCATTGTAAGATGTAGTCATGCGAATTTCTTGAACTTTACTTCAAAGTCTTTGTGTAAAGTGGAAAAAACAACAGTGAATGTTAATTGTGGTAAAAACCTCTTTTAAAGCAGAAATATCAGCAGCCTCGAAGTCAATGTTTACCGTATCCACTCTGGTATTTCCCTCAAGATTAATCAAAACAATCGTAAATAAATGTCTTTCTTCTTGTCTGGTGGAAACGCAAAGACTAGAGGTACAACATTTGCTTCTAAAATCGTACTGCTCGAGTCTGCATGTATGGTGTATATCTAAGAAAACTGGTAGCACAGCTTTTGAACGTTTCATCCATAAAAAAATGTGTTTGGGTCATCAAAGTCTCTCTTCCTTCGATGCTGGCAAAGACCAGAATTCTCGTGTCTTACCTTACCTGTTTTTAAACAGGTTTTCAGCTCTATGTGTTCGCAATTAGGACGTGGAAATATTTATCAGTTTCATGTGTTCTCAATTAGGACGATTCAGGCACTGTTCGCAATTAGGACGCAACCGAGCAGTATACCCTGGAAACTTTTATCTTGCAGGCGAACGAGCCTCTGGCGCCTGGAACCACAGTCAAAATAATAATTTGTGGGAGGTTGTATTTTCAATGTCTGCGTGTATTTGTTTTTCCCCCTTCGTCACTTTCATCTAATCACCATTGAACCTCATTAGCCAAAATTAGCAGAATAGTGACTTCACATCGAACAAATCAGTCGGATCAGCAACAACTTAATCTTCCAAAAGTGGAGTTACATTAGTTCATACCACTTCGAAAGTTGAGGTGGTAGTTTCAATTTCACAGTGTTTCATTGTTGGATGAAGGCAGCTAACTCCTTGAACAATAACGTTATTTTCCTAAAGTCTCCAATATTTGTCTCTGGCAATACACTTTCTTAAATAACTCGTCTTCTATTGTCATAATATAACACGTTCCCTGCGAATTCTATCTGTATATTTATTTTCTCCAATGGCATAACGTTGTAGCCTTATAATGAAGAGGTTCATCTACTGCCCCCTCTCCTGGTGGAAGCACAATGCACACTGGTTCAGACTCCACTTTAAACTGTAGGCATAGGCCCGACTAGCCTATCTGAGCATAAAATTCAACATAAAAACAAATAAACAAGATTTTCTTATGGATACTTCGTGACATACCTTTTCATCTTTACTTCATCTGCATGTAAAGATTCTGTTGAACTTTTCGGCTAAACCTCCGATGCTTCTAAAGTTTAAACCATTCTCATCGTGACTGATTAGTTCTCTGACGCCCTCAAAACAAAGCCTTCCTTCCAACCCCTTCTTCTTTTAATTCTACGTAAGTTAATCACAAGAAAAATCGCATGATTACGTAACTGATAGGCAAAATTTATGTGTGGAACTAGGATTTCTAAACCAGTGATTCCAAAAGTGTACGCTGGAACAGGCATACAGGAGCTCCGCGAAATGTTCCAATATATTCAATCAATGATATGATTGTTCGAAATATGTGCTTATTTAGAACTTTTACACATAAAATATTTCTGAATTTGTACTATGTGTTTAATTTTTAACTTAAGGCAAGCAACCTAACCACACTAACTGAATTTGAATTTGAATTAAAATTTGTTGGATGCGTCAGCACTGAGGTTATTTTGCACCCGTCACACTATACGGGGTTCAGCACCTTATCATAACAAAGATAAAACCATGCCTGAAATCTAAAATTTCCAAAAGCTGAGGCTAAAAAGGGAGCTAAGCACAAATAAGGACAAAACAAAGGACGACACAAAATTATACTGGCCATGGGGCCAGTCGCCAGAGCCTCGTTAGTCTGCAGTTCAGGGTGCACTACGTGGAAGTGAGGTTGACTATTAGGTGCACTTCGTGGAACGAGCACCCCTTACACCCCCCCACACTAACTGAGCGCTGCAAGTGTTGAAAAGCCTACATTCTGTCTTGGGCGCCGCGGAAAGATTTTGAAACACAAAGGGCGCCGTGAAACAAAAAAGTTTGGAAACCCCTGCTCTAATGATCTAAACAAAGCAAAATGTCGGGCGCCACTGTTACCTGCACGATCGTTCTGTGCTTTGTGGCATTCATGCCTTGCAAAGTAACGTTTCAATATTCAAATTTGCACCACTGACTGTTTTTCTTGAAATATCATGTTAAATACGTAAGATGATCCTCACAGAAAAAAGAGCGAAGTTTGACTGTGAATAATATGAAAGAAATTGTTATGTATTCAGGGTAGTCACTTTAGGACCATGATAAAATTCTACTATACTTCCTGGTTTTCAAGGCGAAATTTATAAAAAATTTCAATAGTACAGGCAGATATTTTCTCTATTTCAATTTACGTATTATTGCCTACCATCCACACACACACACACACACACACACACACACACACACAAATATATAAATTAACAATATAAAGGGTCTGTGATATTCCAATGTATCCAAAAATTGAAATTTTGTTTTTCAACGGTTGTACTAATCAGTATTTTTAATGAATTTTGAACCATTTTACATTTTTTGGAACCTACTTCAGGCTTTTTTTAGCCTAATTTAAGATTGTTAGAAACTATTTTAAGATTTTTAGAACCTATTTTAGGATTTTTAGAACCTGTTTTCGGATTTTTATAGTCTATTTTAGGAACCTAAATGTATTTAAATAATATGTGTTGTATATTTGTATTGAATAAGCTTTGAATACGTACACAATTTAGTGTTACCTTGTTGCATATATATTTTCTCTTTTATTTTGTTCCATGTTGCATATGTGTAAAACATATGTTGTACATGAAAGTTATACATGTATTTTCGGAATGCATTTATCATCCAGTTTCTGCCATTCAAAAATACAGTTTGTGTGCTTCATTTCCATTATTAGCTAATGTGAAATTGACGATGTTGAAAAAATATTTCAAATAGTTTGTTCCAAACAAATTCGTTAACACAGACTTCTAGCCCCTTTTTGCGTAATTTATGAGGATAATAACGTCATTCATACAACTACTACCACTACTGGTAGTAGTAGTAGTAGTAATAACAATAATAATAAACCCATTATTTTTATTATTATTATTATTATTATTATTATTGTACGTTTATCGTAGTACTTGCCCCTCCCAGAAAAAAAATCGTGGTTGAACCTCTGGTATTACATTTTTCCGCAAATTTTGTCTGACAAAAATAATTTGAGTAATTTATTCGGCATAAACGGGGGTGATGTTCTACCTTTTTGGGCGGAGTGCGTCATTACATTTTTGGGGGGAGTGCGTCATGAGCCTTTGGGGGGGGGGGTTGGGCACCCCTGTTCCTTTGTGTAATACTCCATGTTAACTAAGCTGCATTAATCACTGATAAAGGAACTTGTTAGAACAGTAAACCCAACAGTGTTACCAACCCAACCACAAGACATGTTGCGCAGGGCCGGGGACTGGCCCACCGGGATACCGGGCAAAATGCCGGTGCGCCCTCTCAGTACTCTTCCGAAAACACACTTTCGGCGTCCTTCTTTCTCCTATCTATCATCTTCTCACATTTGGCACCCCCTTGAGGAAAATTTCCACCGTCCTCTTGGCAGTCCCAGTCCGGCCCTGATGTTGCGTAAATCAAACTTGGCGTTCTTAAATCGGGACATTTAGGTCTACCCGTTGCAATGATGTAAAGATATTTGTCATTCTGTTTTTAAAAAGTATTCTATTAAGCATTCTAAATCCGTCTCTAGAAGACGGTGCAAAAACCTGCGCAGCGACACGCTGTGTGCGTGTGTGCCCAGGATTTTCGAAAGGGAGGGGTTAGTTACACTTTTTCTGGTAGTCAGCTCTGATTTTGCCATCTTTTCCTGCCTTTGACGTTCTTTTATTTTTAGAGATACTGGGCCAAAGGGGTTACAACTCCCACCCCCCTTGGGAACGCCACTGCTTGTACGTTCCATGTACAACGTATTTTTACGCTAGAGACGAGACCGAGGCTTGCCTTTAGGAAACGGGACGAGAACAAGGTGGGTGTTCATAAATCGAGACAAGATGGATAACGAGACTTTGCCAGGTCTCGATATCATCCATACAAAAAAGAAAAGGGATAGAGAATGATAGGAAGCGGTAGAACAAGTCAGGAAAACAGAGTATGAAACAAAGATGAGACGAGATAGAGAAACAGAAACAGTAATATAGAAAGAAGGAAAGATGGAGATAGAGGATCAGAGTAAGTACGATTGAAAGTAGAAACAAAAACAAAGGAGAAGGAGGAGAAAGAGAGAGAGAGAGAGAGAGAGAGAGAGAGAGAGATGAAGAAGGCGAAGTAACGGAGAGGTTTTGAGAGGAGGGTTTAGTAATCATGGCCACCAAAGGAGATGTCACCTGAAAAAATTGGGTCCTTCCTTGAACTTATGTGATGGCAATTCTTTGACAACGCCACTATTTGTACATAAAGCGAAACTAGCAACACGATATCATACAGTTTTTTTTATTCCTCCAAGATGTTATACGGTAGATTTTTTTTAACTACGCGCATAAATTAATTCAGCAAACCAAATTTAGAAATGACTACAGGAAATATGACGTGTGTTGTTAAGCTTTGCTGACCGAGGACTCAATCACGACCGTTTCACGTGACACGCAGAATCCTCGGAGCATAAGAGGCTTTGGCAAATCACGAGTAGAGGAAACGACTCGGTGCGTGGAACCTGGGCAATAACGCGTAACTCGAAGTGATTGCAAAATGTGCGTTTTGAAATGTTTTTGCGTTTCGTTTTCTTGCACTCCCACGCGCATCGTTGTTTCGAGATAGAGACTAAATGATTTGGCATGTTGCTTTCCACAATATGCGTTGTTATTTAAAAAAACAAAAAACAAAAAAAACAATGGGATTAGCCTTGTTACCTCGAGGTGAAGAAATACAGTAGCGCGCAGTATTCAGTTACAAATAAGGTTGTTACAGATTTGTATATGCACTTCTTCTGATAAGATTTGATGCAAATCACGCAACTCTCAATAAGTTGAACATTTCCTCATTAACTAAATTCGATGCCCGACCAGAGTAAAGAAATTAAATGTTATATTTTAGTTACTTTACGCCAATTTTTTATTTGTCCACTTTGATCGTAACGATGAATGATGATTTAGTGAAATAGATGAGGGAAGAAACCCGAAGAAACGTCCAAGAAAAGCGTCGCCACCAGTTGGGCAACGGGGGACTCTGTCCCACAGTAAAGTCTTCCCCCCCCCCTTCTTCCCGCCCAAATAGCAAGAAACACAAGAAGAGGTGAAAGAACAGAGAGAGAGAGATAGAGATAGAAAGAGTAAGACAGAAATAAATAGAGCAAAAGCTATATATAAGGATAGAGGAACAGAGTAAGAAAGAGACAGAATTAAAAAGCCAAAAAGAACAGAGAAAGGAAATGAGGAAGAGAAAGGATGTGCACTAGGGGAAACTTCTAAGCAGAAATGTGTATTTGAGGCTAACCACGAGGAGATGCCTTTTCAAAATTTACGAATGTATTTGAATCGTTTATTCCAGAAACCCCATATGGACCACTTACGGCGAAAACGTAGTGTGTTTAGTTTCATATAGCCCTTGACAAGACGCATCGTTTGATGCAGAAATCGATCATGTACCCGCGTACCTAAAGCTGTTATGTACACGGTTACTTGATCGATTTCTGCATCAAACGTGGCGTCTTGCAAGGGCTATATGAAAGAAATGGTTGGAGATGAGAAGAGTAAGTTTGAATGAGACTGATCAAGCCAAGAAACCTGGCAAGTGGAACCGAGTTTAAAAGTCACGCACACAGGCCCCCTCTCTCGTACACTCTTCATCCATCCAACTGATTCTCGTAAGAAAATCTGAGTTGATTTGGTTTGATAGTTTCTTCTGTAACCGACGTGGTTCTTCGGAAACACTTATCCGTGCATTCCGTGTAGCGATTCTTGTAAATGTGCGCCATTTTGTTCGGAATTGTTTCTAGGAACAAAGCCTAATCCATCACATTTATTTTCGTCCACGTCTATGTCTATCTTCCTCAACTGGCGGAAGGAGATTAGGTTGAACTGTTTCCTTATTGCTACCCAAGGCACTTGAAGACCATCTATTTCAATGCCATGACTATCGAACATTTATTTTCGTTTATCCCACATTGGTATCATATCATGACTGAAGCTTGTTCTCCCTATCTTTTAACTAGATCCCAATTCACGATCATTCAAGCAATTTTTCTGGTTTCACACTAACTACATAGTACATTCTACCCTCCAAACATTATGTTGTGAAATGTTTACAGAGAGTAATAGTCAATGTAGTATTTGAAAAAATCCAGTGTTAGATATTTCAAGCAACTAGGTACAGCACATACAACAGTCCCTATATATTGTTTTCCCCAAAATAGACAAATATTAAAAAGAGTGGGGTGGCATATTGGATAGATGTGGAGTGTAACTGACTATTATGCATGAATACCTTACTTGTGTAACTTAGGACACATTTCTAGCAAAAAATGGTTAGCACCAAGCTGGATGTTTAATTTTGTCATCGATCTGTATATTGTCTGCTTTTACCAGGGAAAACGATATAATGTTATTTCACTAACTGAATCTTACATAGTTAATATGTTGGTACTATTTGTTTTGTTGATTGTTTGATTGATTTGGTTAATTTTACTCCGCTGTTATGAAACTTTTGCTTAATCGCAAAGATGAGGATGAGTGATGGATGGATATGAAGGCTTAAAACCGAGTGGAATTCACAGAAGACGTCAAAGAGAGTGCAGTGATGGGACTTTTTATGGGACATTTGAATGGTGGAAACAGTTTAAGACGGCTGTACATCAGTGAAAGATGATCCTGGCAGAAGTGACCCGGAGCACACTGCAGTCGTTTCTGTATCTGCTCAGTGAGTGGAACACCTGATCCTTGAAAATCGACGGCCAACATGTCGCCAACAAACAGATGCAGCTTTCTGTGAGAACTTTGAACATAATCGTTCATGAACACCTAAAGTTCCGGAAACTTAGTGCACATTGCCTACCAAGACAAGTAACTCTCTGCAAGACAATGCACACACACATACTGTCCACCACACGATTTGGACACTACAGGAACTCAGTTTGGAGTTACTCCCACACACCCCTTACAGTCCTGACCTGGCTCCAAGCTATTTTCACCTATTCCGAACCTTAAAGAAGTTCTTCGGAGAGCAGCATTATCAGGTGCAACGAAGAAGTGAAGCAAGCAGTCGGATGGCTCCAACGTTTCTACGCTGCTGGTATCCAAGCACTAATGCAACGCTGGGATAAGTGCATTAGTGTAGAAGGGGATTGCATCGAGAAATGAAATTATTTACTGTGCGTTCAAATGTGTTCAACATTTCTGTTAGTAGTCGAACGTTCGAGAAATATATTTCATTCTGTGATGAATGCTTGGCTATGTAAGAGCAGAGCGTATAGAAGGAATAGTGTGCGCACTCCTTGAGTTGCCGTGGTCCACCGCCTAGATGGCAGTGGAGACGTTTGAGACGGCGCGGAAGATGCTCGCGTTGCTTACATAACTAACTACATAAGAAACAAAAATGCATGTTACTTACGTTTGGAGAAGAGCTCAGCAGCTGGATAGTTTGGAGAATTTCCGAGATGATTTTGCTGTCTTCGAGGCACTTAATTCCTTTCTTATCTCCTTGGTGCGGAAGAAAAATCGACATTTCAGATAGTGAAATACGAGTTTAGGTAGCGTACGCAGCACATGATCTTCACAGCATCCTAATTGCGAAGTTTTTACAGCAATTATATTTAAATTGTCCAAACACTCAAAAAATATATCACCTCATAAACTATTAGCACATGATAATTTTTCTGCAACAACTTCTTCCACTCGTAACAGCACATCATAAACACTTTTCGATGCATAGGTAAGGTATTTACAGCCGTCGCCCGAACCATAGTCTTGGATTAACGTAAGTGAGGCAGGTACATTAGTTGGTTCCCCGTGCAGAAAAGTTGTACGCAGTTTACAATCCGTCACTTTTGAAATATACCGCACTATGTATCCTGCCAAATGATACACCAAGTATTCTTTACGAACACTTTGTTCATTTAAGTTCGGTATGTTGTTTTCCCAGTCCGGTATTTGAATTTCATCTTCAACAATGGAAATTTTTTCCCTTATTTTATTTTCAGCTTGCTTCTTCACCGAAAGATTTTTATTTTCGGTTGCTCTTGCCAGAGTTCGCATTTGATTAACAAAAGAAGTCAGAGGAGATTCAGTCCTGTATTCACAGTTTCCGCCCGAAAATAAAGCAAGTTTTGCTGGTACGTAAATTGATTGCAGCATATGTAAGTGCAGAAAATCCACATTGGAGGGATGATCATCACAAGTGAACGACCGCAATATACCAGAATGGCGTTCTAGGGAATCTTGATTAAATTTTCCTGTCAAAACGTACTTGTAATTGTTCTTCCACAAATATTCGGACACATCTAAAGAACTTTCTAAAGTCACTCTTAAAGACTCTAGCGTTTTTTCTGAAGCGACGGAATTTCGATTATCTCTAAGGACAGCATTCCATTTTATTAAAGTCGTATATGCTTCTGATCCTTTATATAGTGCCTGTGCAGGAGTGAATGAATTTAATGCGTCAACCAGGCAGTTTAGGTCCCTTGTGAAATTTTCCGTTGTTTCACTGCCTTCTAACCCCTCCGCATTAATACTCCGATAAAATTTTATTCCATTAGCCACAGATCTGCTGAACAGCTGCAGTGCGAGTCTCACATTCATTCGTTGGAATGAATTAGGATCCAAATGAGCAGAGGTCACTTTGTCGCAAGCTTTCATGCCGGAAAATTCAGTAGATGAATCATGTTCATACACTTTTCTGTAAAATGAATAATCAACAATATCACCATTATAGTACACCTGCACTTTATCGTGGAAGTTATTCCTTATGCATTTAAATATATGTGGTGCGTCTGAAAATGCCCAAAGCTTTCTACTAGAGTCAGCTGGATTGGGTATAGAGCACTTAAGATTGTTTCTGTTTCCGGAAATTCCTAAGCATTTCCATAACTTTTTGTTAGATTGGCTACCGTCAGATGTAAAACCAATAATTCTGACCCCTGCTTTTTCCAAATGTATGATAACCTGGATAAGTATTTTTGTGAGAATGTCACCAGGGGTGGCATTCCTGCTAGCATATACTGCTATGGGTTGGATCCAATTATACAGAAAAGGAACAAACATAAAAACTAGAGCATGATTTGCTAATTGATTCTTGCTTTCATCTGGAGTAAGATTTCCCAAATCAACAAAGCCGTCTATTTTTAAGGAATTCGAGTTAAACTGAATTGCTTCCCTAAGTTTAACTTCATCAAAAATCAGCATTCCGCTACGCTCATTCTCGTTCTTTTCACTAAAAAAATGCGTTATAGCGTCGATGGCATGGGAATTTACGCCGTAAGGACATTTAAGACCCTTCACCAATTTTCTCAAGTGTGCTTCAGAAGGCAAAGGTAGCAAATCGTGATGCAAACAGTGTCTATACCCCTTGGGGGACTTAATTTTTAATAGAAGAGAATCCAGTATAAACTCAGAACTGTATCTCATTCCTGTCTTACTTTTCAGTTGGCATTTCTTTAAGATTGTATCAATTACAATTTTTTGATTTTTGCTAAGAGACGCGAACTGTTTTGACTGTGTGACCGTGGTCTTTAATTTAGCATCTTTAACGCCTATTTCAAGCAAATTTATTTTAGCCTGTGCGACCTTTAGTTTATTCTGCGTTCTAATTAAATTGCGTTTCTGATTCTTAAGTTTTTTTCTTTAGCAATGCTATTGTATTGCTAGCATCCGCAGTGTGAAGCAAATCATCCTCTACTGATAAGCTTAATGATACATTGCGACGAGTACTTACTTTATTATCATCTGTCCGCAAGGATTGCCTTTTCATGGGAGATTTTCGCTTCTTAACTGTCTTAGAGAGGTATTTGGGCAGATTAGGAAATATATGAGGAACTGCTTCTGGTTTAAATTTCCACCTTTGTCGTGAAATTTCTACTGTTTCGCCATCCACTATGAACGAATCCACTTTCACTAAAAGGTCAGTGGAAAAATGAATATCACACACATGGCAATTATGACTTAGTTTTTTATCTTTTCTAGGGATGGCACTCTCCCATTTTGAGAAACCAATACTGTCTTTAGGTGGCCTAAAAAAATGTCTACTACCTGAAGAACAGCGGTCATATCCAGATCTACAGCTGGGTACGAAACACGTAGGCATCTTGTAGTTTTCGCTCGCTGCTGTCTCAAACACAATAATAATGCGTTGAACACAACACAAACTAGTCACAACGGATCAATAACAAATCTAACGACACTAAACTGAATAACGTAACAACGTTGTCATTAATAAAAGTACACGATGTTATTCTAGCACAACAAAACACAACGCTCTACATAAAGCGCGGCCGCACTGCAAGCAGAAGACGCTCGTCTCAAGCGAAGGTGCTGCCAGTGTTTCGGTGGGGCACCGCTCTATTCATTTGGCTTACGGGAAGAAACCGAAGTGCGCACACTTTCTCTTCTATACGCTCTGGTAAGAGTATGACTTAGACTACATCTCATGAGTTAGAAACCTGGCGGATATTGATAGCACTATGATATTGCTTTTCATCTTTAAAATATGAAACTTCGTACATGTCAATTAGAAATATATATTTATAAAATGGTAGTGTCATTTACATCTATTTTAATAACATATGTAATATTTTAGTTAAAACGGTGCATCCTAGCCAGAGAAAACATAGCCTGTAATTCTTGCAAATGTTTATGGGTTTTCAGTTTAACGAAAACTTCTCGCCTATGTAGGAATTATATCTTGCCCTACTGTGCCAAGAGTGGCGACATTTCATGATGGACTTACAAAGAGTAAAATCGGAACGGTCTGAGATACGCAATGCACTACGATGAGCCTCTGGTGTTCACTATAGTATTAATTTAATAGTTCCATTCTCGTTTTGTGAACTTTAGCACAATTCCTTTTCAACATCATACTTTGCTTCCATAAGGTCAAGCTTTTGAATTAAGTGACTCGGTGTGAAGAATCACTTTATACTTTCCACAGAAAGTCATAAAAATGTGAAAAGTACATTATTTACATGACTTGTGAGTCCATTAAGAGTAAATAGCTGATGAACCTTGGCGTATCAGTGGAAAAATTTTCCCCCAACATCACTTTTCTTGCTTCATTACACTTGACCCAAAACGCAGAGGTCAGATGGGGAAACTGAAGCCGCTTTATTCTCCAGATTATGTTACACACGACTGAGGGCAAAGAGCAAAATGAGATACGTAGTTTTATACGCATGTATAAAATTCAAAGTACACTAACTTATCGGGGAAATGTCAACAATTATGACAGAAAAACGGAAACAAGAAAAACTGGGAGTTTGCTTTTTCAGTGATTTGCGCCGAAAAAAAGGAACACAAGGAAAACAAATAATTATTTTTTGAATATATATATTTGTTCTACTCTGTAAATTTAACTCTGGTTATTAAGTTGAAAAAGTAGTACACAAATGCTGAGTTATTAATACATTAGCATGATAACATAATATTATCTCACTTAATTGCTAAAAATAGAAGCCATTATTATCACGAGTTTGATTTGTGGAATGACATTTTAACATTTCTTTCTGCTGTAATCAGATTTTTATCGCAATCTTTGAGCTCTGCTTGCTATTAAACACAGCTCAATTCCAAAGTGAAAGTTTCTTACATATTTAATGTTGTATGTTAAACACAACCGTCAAAAGTGAAGTTCATAGAATTTGTAACTAAACAGAATTACAGATTGTCCATATCAATTACGAATATTTTTAATAAGCAGTTAGAAGTTACACTTATTTACATAATTACTACAAAAATAGACAATGTAACCAGAAGGAGATAATGATTGTATGTAACTTTAAATTATATTAAATTGCTAATATTTATATATTTAATAGAGACATTTGTACCAAAAACAATTTCTATAAAAAATATACTTTGCGTAAGTATTTGTATAAGTATTTAGAAGAACATTCCAGAGGATGTATAACCGTTACACTTACATATTGGTTTGGTCTGAGTAGAGATTTCATGCGTTATGGAGAGTTTTGTAGTTGCCTTGCTTAAATTTGTAAGTTCAGTCTCAACATATTTCTATCCTCTATCAGGTCTCGCTTCTAGCATTTCTGTGAATGTGATTTTTTATCGGTTGAAAAATGAAATAATTTGTTATTTGTTCTACCGACTTCCACTGTCGTTTCCATACCTAACCATTCGGCATACTCAGCGTCAGATTTTAAATGGACTGTCATGTCTGTCTTTTTTGCATAATTTCATACCTCATTTATTGGGATTCTATTGTGTTTGATGCTTCTACAACTAAGTTTGTTGGTGCTTTGTGAAACATTTGCTCTCTACTGACAGTGGCGTGTGAAAGACCAGTTGGTGGGCGTTACAACACCCCTTTTAGTTTGGCTTCTCTAAAATAAAAAAGCTTTAAATGCAGGAAAATATGGCAAAATATGTGACAAACTACTAAACCCACCCTCCCCTTTTCTAAAATTCTGGGAACGCCACTGTCTACTTACTATATCTACACTTCGTGGGAAGAGCAAATAGCTCAGATGTTTTCGAGCCGAAAACAAAAACATTCTTCTTATAATTTTTCCGAAGAATTACAGCGTACAATTCTCACTCTCTTGGGCCTCATGTTAATTTATTTATCACGTCTTCACCAGTTGGCAGTCAGAAAATCATGTAGGGGTCACAATGGCCATGTTCTGACTTCTTTTCTTTTCTATATTTTAGATTTCACCTTTCGTGGCTGTATTTTTTTTCACCTAGAAAATCTGAGTCGAGGATGGGATGGGATGGAGTGTTATAACCAGAGCTAGGAATTTTAGGTGCTGCACCTTAAATTTTTTTCTGTGAAAATGGGTAAAAAAGTGACTCATCCCCAAAATAAGCATGTATTGAACTCTACTCATGGTGTTTCGGTTGCACCTTTTTGCACCTTTTTCACAATCTCAGAACCTTTTCCACCTTTTTCACATTCTCAGAACCTTTTGCACCTTTTCGCCTATTTTGCATCTTTATCATTTTTTAATACAACTCACGCGCTGTTTAATCCTACCCACATTCGAGGCACGGATTCTTGGCACGCGATTCTTGTTTACCGCACAACAATGAATCGGCTTTCTTCAGTTCTTGGACGTTAATGTAGTAAGCGCGTGGACTTTAAGCAGTGCCAACAATGACGCGTTACAATAGCTAGAACTTGTTCTCTTTTTGTCCTATGCTGTATTGTTAACGAATTGTTGTAGGAAAGCTGTTTTGTTTTCGTTTCCTTTTCCTGTCTCAGCGAGCAAGGTAACTGAAGTCTGTGATCGACTTATCGATGCATCGGATTAGCTTGTTCACCATGCCAAAACATAAAGTAAATGTTGGGAAACTGCAGGACATTGTTAAACAGTTTAGCGGTGACGGCATTCAGAGTGATGGATCTGTTCTGAGCTGTGATGTGTGTGATATTTCTATTGCTGTTGATGACAAACACCAATGCACTCGGGTTGTGCAGCATTTACAACGTGGGAAGCACGTCAGGAATAAGGAACTACGAGATGGTAAAGGTGGGAAGCGACAGCAATTCATTGGTAAGGCGCTTGCATCTTCGAGTTCCAGAAATACAAATGAATTTTTCAGTGAGACAGCAAGGACATTTATAGCGTGCGGAATACCTCTTTCGAAACTTAACAATCCTGTCATGAAATCATATTTGCAAAAATATACTGGGAAGTCAGTTCCAGATGAGAGCACCTTAAGGAAATCTTACCTTCAACCTCTTTATGAAATAAAAAAATCTCGCAGATCAGGCAAGTAGTAGCTGACCATCCAGTCTATTTCATACTAGATGAAACTTATTTTCTCGGCAAAACAGATAATGCAAGTGTAATGCAAAGTTTCAATGATGCACGTTTTGTATTGTGGCCAGAGGGCGTAAAATATGATAGTGTGGTTAGTTCTTACAGACCAAGCATCTTACATGTTAGCTGCATTTTCTAATCTGAAGAATATGTATCCTCACTTGTTTCCAGCATTAAGAAAATACTAAAAAAGGCTCCTAGAATACAGAAGTACGTAGAAATTACGAAACTTCCACTACCACCCTCTCCCATCCTCACTAGATGGGGTACATGGTTAAAAGCTGCAGTGTTTATTTGCAATCATTTCCATACAATATCGAAATTTTTAGATGCTTTGCCTAGTGATTGCTCAGCTATAGAAAAAGCCAAAAAAAACTTGCACTTAAACAGGAATTGCAAGATGAACTGTATATTGTACATGGCTTCTCTTTCCTTACTACTGCAATCACAAAACTGAAGGAGCAGTGTCCTGAAAAGGAAGCACAGTGGGCTGTTTTGATGTATGTGCAACGAGAGCTGCAAGGGGTCGGGAAAGAGAAGTTAGAACAAAGTTTAGCCAAAAGCCCTGATGTTCAAGATGCAAAATACAAGGATGTGGATTACCAGTTGAAAACAAAATACGCACCACTTGTGTCTGTTGACGTTGAACGTTCTTTTGCAACTTACAAGTATCTGCTTAGTGACCGCAGATGTAGCCTAACTCAGAAGAACAGAAATTTTGAATGTAATCTATTTTAACAGTTTTCTAGATGACTAATTCTAAGCAAGTAAGAAGAAGCATGTTTTTTCTTTATGTCGCTTTCTAATGTATCAGAGAATTTTCTTTGCTTAGTTATATTAAACGTTTTTAAAACCAGAGATTACTCTGTGTTTATCCAGACAAGTTGAATCATATATGTATGCACTGCTAACAATAAATTTTACATCTGAAAATTAGCACCTTTTTTGTACAAAAATTGGCACCTTTTTTGCACCTTTATTGGCAAATTTTTGCACCTAAAATTCCTAGCTCTAGTTATAACTTTATCGCTCTGCCCACTCGATACCCCCACCCCCTCTCTACCGCTATGTGCGGCCTTGCTCCACAGATTCCGAGGATAGAGTATAACCACACCAACTTACTAACCAATTCCGGCACTTACATTAGACACTGCTGTTTTCTTTTTCGATGCACATTGTTCTCTGGCAGTCACATAGATCAGCGGTTTCCAACTTTCAAGAGATCAGGGCCTTGTAAATTGTTTACTTTATAAGTCGATGCCCCGATCCAACAATTTAACTCGTAAATACCTTTCTATTATTTAACTGTAAACATAAATTATTAACATGTAACCTTGAAATTAAATATTATTAAATAAAGTATGACATAATCATAATAGTTCGAGTGTGCACAGGCATGTTGGCATAAAATTAGGTTTCATTTAGTTGTCAAACCCTGGAATCTAATGAAATCTTGTAGTTTTCTCAGGACAACTTCTGATTTTCAGTGACATGTTGCATTTTTGATACTAAAAGATTTCAGTTAATAAGAATATTTCCACTACAAAACATGTAAATGAAATTTCCTTCCCGAAATGAAATTAAAAATTTCAAGAGAACCTCGCGAGGCCTGGTATAATAATTGATGCCACCAGTCATTCCATAGACTGGTGTGTGTTTGTCAATACATAGGGATAGAAGGGACCTGGGTTGGTTGTGACGGGGGCTGGTTGTGACAAGCACTGTTCCGTGGAAAGTATTAGTGATATTCGTCTGTTGTTGGCACATTTTTTGCACATTGTTTACCAGTTGCGTGCTTCTCGCCAGAGAAGAGCAAAGTAGGTGTTTTGTTTTTGTGTAGTTTTTATCTGATTTCTCTGGTAAATATTATTTTTTCTCTACAGTTTTAAATATAACCTCAAAAATCAGAAATATATCCTGAGAATTCTATCATTTATAGTCAGTATGGGAGAGGTTTTGGTTCAAGTAATTGTAAACTTGAAGTTGAGATTGAAGGGTTAGAAGTAAAAAAGTGTCACAACTAATCCCATTAGGTACTTGAGCTAAATTATTTTAAAGCTTAATTCGAGTACAGTAGCGTAACTGTTAAATGCTCTGTGTGCATAGCAGTTTTATAGTTTATATTAAAAAGATATTTCCTTCTTGGAATTAATGAAGCATTTTATGAAAATAACAACGATTCCCATATCGCGGTGATAGTCATTCAGCATGCGAAAGAAAATAGTGTTGTTCTGTTTTCCACTCCCATCAAATACAACCTCTGGATAGAGGAGTCTACGCTTCTTTTGAGAAATTTGTTTCGAATGCTAGTGACGGGTGGATGAAAAATAATCCTGGATATACAATTAGCATTTTCGACATTCCATCCATTGTAAAAGTAGCATTTTCTCTTGGTGTAAATCCAACAAATATTCAACAGGGATTCCAAATCACAGTCGCATATCCCTTTAGCAGAGACATATTATGCCATCCTATGTAACCGATATTTTCGTGGACAATGAAGGTTGTGATCAGACCCGTACCCAGAATTTTTTTGAAAGGACGGGGGGGGGGGGGGGCAAGCCCGAAACCGTGGTTATACGAGTATATATATGTCGGTCTGATGACATAACGACCTATCTCATTTTTTCCAACTTTTCAGGAGAAGCAAAAAACGTTTTCGCACACACTTTCGTAGATCTTTGTGAGAAAACTATTTACCCCATAACAAATTTTGTTTTGTCATTAAATTGTATTATGTTTCTGCTGTAAAATAGTGTGGTTGAATGTTACATGTGTTGCGTTACGTGCTTGAAATTTCATAATTTCTTGACATACGTCGGTATGTCAGATCAAAATAATTACTCACACAGAAATATCTTTGAGATACGCGATGCAAATTAGTATCAAGTTACAGCTTCATGATTTGAGAAATCTTCTTTTTTAGTCAAAATGTGAGCAAAACTATATAATATTTATGATTTTATTGTTCATGTTTTTTTTTCAAAGTGAATAGTTATTTTTATTTTGAAGTTCTTTAGATTTACATGATTTAAGCACGTGTACAAATTACAAAACTCTTCACTACAAGTACAATTAGAAAGCTATACATGCTTATATGTAGCTATAATTTGGCTACATTACATAAACATCAATACAACATTTTTGTGGAATAGAGTGGAGAACAGATTCAGTGATTCAAATTTGCATAAAAGTTTTTGCAGTCACTGTCTAGAACAACGGGAAAAGGACTTTCACACATTGACAGTAAATCTGCATATTTCTCTTGCGCTGTTTTCACAGATTCTTTGTTCAATGGAGGTGACATTCTCGCAGCTATATCTTTAGTATTACATCTCTTTACTACGATTTTTGCGGGATTCTCTTGCAGTAAACTTGTTTTTATGTAGATAGTATCTGGCTTGTTGCTCTGCAATCGTAGTTCACGAATATCTTTCCAACTGAACTTAATACCATCATCGGTCTTCTTAAGCTGGAAAAGCCTCAGATCTTCAGCAATTGCCTTATAATTCAGAAAATCTTCCATTTGCATTGTGTGCACGATGTAAGGATGGTTTCTTCGGGCTAGTTTTATGATGGGTACAAGCTGAGAGGGGACAAATCTCTCCAACTTTCCGTAACGATCTGGAGATTGCACTGTGCGCAGTCTCCCTCGTTTTGCCCATGATGAGGCTCAAAAAATCTGAGCACAATTTCTTTTATATTCTCTGCTTTTAGCATTACATGCATAAGCGCAACCACCACAATCCTATTCTTGTTTTGGCCAACACAACTGTCCACTTTCATTAGATACTGGTAAAGACATGTTGCTATTTCACATGATCCACGCTTGCTGATTCCTTCATGCCACAAGAAACAATGACAATTGTTCGTGTTCAGTTCATAGACAGTGAAGTTGTAGTTAGCTAGACGTCTATTGTAGAACACGGATGAGTAGTTCGACATAGGCAAGTGAATAACTTGTTGCAGATCAAAAACAGCAGAACAGCTCGCTGTAGTCTTACTTATTCCTTTCAATTCTCTCACTTTACTTTTCTCTTCAACGTGCTGCTTAAATTTATCTTCTATCTTCATTTTATCTTCATCAGATCCCGCATTGTACGTAATGCATAATCCACACTGATCTTTTTTGGGTTGATGAAATGCAAGATTCATACCCTTGAAAACATTTGTGTATGTTTGCAAAGATGCTTGACATATTGTGTCCATCTCTTCCTTGTACATCTCATATATCTTCTTTACAGTTAAATCAGAATTCATATACTCCTTTGTTGAATATTTTCTACGATAGTGAGACTCCATTCGTGGAAAGCAATTTATGTGATCTTCTACTATACTCAGTTTCCTCTCGTCATTTTCTTTCAAATGTTTAAATGTTTGTATCTTCCACCTCGTTTATCAGTTAGTAATATGCCTGTTTCTTGAATGTTGTTCACTGTCGTACGTATAAATCGTTCGCTAATTCTAAGAGTATTCAAAAACATCTTCTTGCAAACCTTCAGCCTTCTTCCATCCAGGGAAAGATAGTAAAATTGTGTTTTTGTACGTCTCGATACTTGTTTTGTGGTTTTTTGTCTCGTATCTTTTACATCAACGTGTCGTGCTACGTACTTCCTTTGACGTTGCAAGTTTCCAAGATCGAAAAATCAATTTAAAATAATTATTCGTGATTTCTCATTGTTCTTCCGTACATAACATTTTCTTCCTTTGTGGGTGCAGCCTGTGCAGAGGGGTTTCAGCAATCTTCTTTTCCTAACAACCAGGGCCTCCCCCATGGCGCAGTGGTAGCGTCATTGCCTTGTAATCAAGGGATCCCGGGTTCGATACCCGGTGGAGGCACAAGTGGTTCGGATCCCACTTTAAACTGTAGGTCCAGTCCCGATTCGCCTTACTGTGCATAAAGTGGACTTAAAACACCAACTCAATACACAATTTCCTAACAACCTTCCCTGTAGTTGAACTATCCTCTGTTAGACCGTTTCGCTATTGTTAAGATTGTGACCGCTGATTTGTAAATACTGAAATATACATTTCTGCTTTGCTTTATTTTCCTCTTTGTGAGTGTATTGGCCCCGATTGTTGCATTTTTCTGCTGTAAGCAAAAAGAGATACGCCAACTTGCGAAACAGTTTAGGATTTACTTTATCTGACATAACGACGGAAGTCTAGATATGCCGCTATGTCATACCAATTTTTTAAACAAATTGAGATACGCAAAATCAAAAAATATTCATAACTTCCTTATTGATTGGATTTGTGTTACGCCGATTTGCCAGGTGGTGCAGGGCACCGGTATGACCACAACGATGTTAATAACTCTATTTCGCAAAAAAATTAGATACGTCGTTATGTCATTGGACCGACGATATATATATATATACATATATATATATATATATATATATATATTGTCATGAAATATATATCAATTATTAAATAATTAATTTATTAATTAATTTATATTTTTAAACATATATAAACAAATTAATTTGCTACATTTATAAACTAGCAAATTCATTCCTTTAAGGACTGGTTTAAAATGATTAGAAATTAGAAGATAGGTGAAATGTTTCTAATAGCTAAAATGTGAGATTTTATGTAATTATTGCTTTTTATTAATAATTATAATTAAATTTTCATACTTTTATTGTGTTATGTTTTTATAATGGTGTAAATCTATTAATGGTCTCTCGAAAGGAAATATTTCCTTATCAGAGATGTAGCTAGAGATTTCAGTGCCCAGGACGAGAATAGATTTTTCGCACCTCCTGCACCGAATTTGTACCCACCCCCCCAACCTAGAAATTTTCCGTTGAATCCAACGAAAAGGAAACTTAAAATTCAAGAAATGTGGCTCATAAAAGGACAGTCGGTTGTGCATCTCACATCATCTTCTTTCAAGCAGTGTGTGTTATTGTTCAAATCTGCAAACTCGATTGCAAATCAAAGATAACTAGGTGGAGGGACAAAAATGAGAAACTTTAAGAAAACATTTGTTTCCTATTAAATTAACATGTAAGTGCTATGTTTTATTCCCGACGACAAGAGGTGAGAAATGGAGGAGAAATAACAGGTCGCTCTAATTTCTGTATTCCAGTGGCAACCCCCTGGACAACTCATTTCGCAGCTACGGTCCCATTCCTTACTAGACCAATTTAATATAATTTTAAAATCTTATCTATGACTCCTACGTTTTAACCCTATGCTGTTACCAGCCCTAAAAAGAGAGAGAGAGAGAGAGAGAGAGAGAGAGAACAAGAAATGTATACAAAATTCAGACATGGCAAGACATCATTCTTTGTTATTCCTTCTTTGTATGTGTTTAACTTACTATTCTTAGTAAAGTATGTTTGAAGCCAAAACTAATTGCTTATCTTTGATGTTGTGACACAAACTCTTACCTTCGGAAAATTTTGATGGGGGAAAATTTTAATAGAACGAAATGAAAGGTGGGAGAGCCTCCTTTCGCCATGGGAATTCGTACCTTGAATGTGACCACCAACGCTATGGAATGATCCTTATAATGAAGAATGTGTCTGAATGTGAATTAACCAAAAAAGAACATTTTCTCATCAAAACTGCAGTTCGAAAAAAGCCAGAGCAGGGAGTAAATATGGTGAACTGCCCCGATCAAATTGGAACATTTAGTAGCTCCGCATAAATGGTTATAAAACTAAAATTACTAAATATAGTAGACGCAAACTTCTGGAGTCTGTCTCTGACCAGAAACAAAATGGAAATTCTTGCAAAATATTGAAAATCGTCCATGTTATTTTTGTAGGTTTTTATAGGTTTGCATTAAAAAAATTTCATGGCTCGAGGGGAGGGCATGGCAACCCTTGCCTCCCCTTGGGTACGGGCCTGGTTGTGATCACGTAATGAAGATCGTGCAGGGGACTTTGCTGTAGGTCTACAAGAATCTCACAACTCATCCACGATGAAGTACGCTAGTCAGCAAAATGATCGACTTGAACTAACCACTCCCTTATATACAGCCAACAACATCCAATATTTGTATAGAATAGGGTGCACAGGAACTCGCACTGATTGGTGAAGCCATAGACAAGAATTCTCCAGTGGATGTAGGCAAGCACCAAACAGCAAATACACCAGATCAAGCTTATTTTTCGACATTATATGCTGTCGTCCCATCTCCAGGTGTTCCTTCGTCCTGTTCCAAAAACTTGGCCCGGAAAAATTAAACGAGGAAGGAAGAAACATGTGTCAACAACACTCACTGATACTCCTGTTCAAGAAGCACTGGAAATGAAAGCAACATCTAGAACTGCGAAAGCGGTGGTGTAAAACATCGAATTACAGATATTTATATGAAAAAGAGAAAAGTACTGAAAATAAGCAAAGTTCAGATAATGATGATGATTGTTTTTGACTTGTGTGTACAGAACCATTTTCAAATTCTAAATCTCGAGAGAAATGGGTCCAGTGCCCTGAGAGTAAACAGTGGGTACGTGATGCTTGTACGGAGGGAAAACCTGTTTATATCTGTCAAAATTGTGACTTGGATGATCGTATATAAAGCATCTTGAATTACACAATTAATTATTTCATTGTATTATTATGATATTAGAGTATACCTACACCATAATTTTCCTGATATGGTGTTAGAGATATCACTTGATTAATAATTAGAAAATCAGATTGATAGATTGATTGATTTGCTTTATTTTACTTCGCATTTTGTGCCACTCTTAGCTAATTTGCGAAGATGAGGATGATGGATGATATGATGTGATTGATGAATGGACACTCACAAACATCCATGCCCAAGCCGGGATTCGAACCCGGGACCCCTGACGTCGTAGAGAAAATCAGATAGCGATGCAACTTTTTCATCCTAATGGTGCAATTAATTATGTATTCCATCATTGAAATTATTTTTACTGCACAGTGATTATATATAATTTGTCTATACTATGCAATTCAGAAGTACTAGATACTGTCCCAACTTGCCTCTGGCGTGTCGCAACGAGCCCTACACCGGAGCATGTTGTGACAAAACACTTTTACTTCCTTTTTAGCACATATTGTTCTTCTGATGTAACTTGAACAAATATAAAACAATCATGGTAATAGCTAAATATATATGCTTGCATTTAAGACGAAGAAGTGTAATAATAAAGAAAATGTTAAGCAAAAGAAAAAAATATCCTAATTTTGTCACAACAAACCCCGGTCTCCTCTACTGCATACATGGGTGTATATATAGTTCACGTAAGGGGGGGGGGTGAGGTTCAACTTTAGGTATGATTAGGGTTGCTATATTTCATAAGTGAAAATTCGGGACGCTGCTGACCGGAAGCTTGTTATGGAGCGAGCGGGAGAGGGTGCTGGACCCGACAAAGTTGTGTGTACGTACATACCCAAAATCATATTATTTACACTTCTTAAAAAGACAAGAGAAATCCACTTGGAAGTATATAATTAATCTTGCATTTCATTTTTGGTGCCATAATGAACGAAGCTGCTATCTCACAATGTCGAAACTTCATTTGAGAACTGCTGACTGAACAGTGCGGGCACCAAAGCACTGACTCTTTACAGGAAGCAGCTTACTATGTAATTGAAGAGATCTGCAATTCAGTGCTGCTAGCAGACGGCGGCGCCATCGTGAAGTCAAATATATTTTCAGCATCTTCTTGTAACTCAATAACTCTTACACTATCGAAAGGGAGTGGTTCAATGTACAGTTAGATTGTTTAGTAAAATGAGCATTTTAATATTACGCATTTAAATAGGGTAGCCCAGGGCGATATCGATCGACGAAATAATATTAATGCTCAGGTTGGCAAACTGACGTAGAACCTACACGGTTGAGACGAACACAACACTGCTGCTGTTTGTAAATTGATGTGCCTGTAAAAAATTGGTTTTGGAAACAAGGTATGTACTCTGCATGTGCTTTTTCGCATAGTTAAACAGATAAGCTTTAGAACATAAGCTGTACAAGCCACATTATTATGAGTAAGTGAGTAACAATGGGGTAGGTATATTAGTTGTTAGTCATACACATTCGTGGCGCCAAAGTTGTATAGCGCAGTGTAGCCAACCAATAAAACAAATATCGGCTTTTGGGGCTTTTACGATAATATTTTCCGGGGATATATCGAACAGCAGATTTTGTGCTAATCCACTCCAAAAATTAATTACGATAACTTTTGTTATCATTGCAGATGGTGCGCACGTACAAGTCGAAAGGGATTCGAATTAAATGGTCGGAGGACAATATGAACAGGGCTGCTTCGAGCGTACTGCGTGGAGATGAAAGTTTACGTGCTGCGGCGGGCCTCTTCAACGTGGCATATACGTCATCGGTAAACTTCAATGAAAATTATTGTGTACCTCCACAACCTAATGATAGGCTTGGCCCTAAATCTGTCCCTTCTACTGCATCATCTTCTTCTCTCAGGGCCTCTACAAATTTATCAATCACATCCTCTTCCACTTCACCATTCTCTGAAATAATCCCATCTCCCACCAAACAGCCAGAAAAGACAAATCGATGTAGAAGAAAAGTGGGATCATGCCATTTAACATCTGACGAGAATACGCCTGTAGGGAAGAAAATGAAAAAAAAAAAAAACTACAGCAAACTAAGAATGTCGGTAACGATGAAGACGATATCCCTTGCGTTTGTTTTTTTTCGGTCAGTTGTACTACTCCAACGAAAGTGCTGTTAAAGGTGACTAGATACGATGTCAACGATGCAACACTTGGTTTCATGAAATATGTGTCGGGGCTTTTGGTAAGAAACAATTCATTTGTGGAAAATGCATCTAGACATGTGATTTTGCAAGTGATCAGAATAGCCCCGTCAATGATCAGAATTACCCCGTAGTTTTGGAAAATATTGCAATGTGTAGTGTTTCAGTTTTTTCCATTTTTACAACTATCAGAAATATAAACATATAATTTTAAATTGTGCACTTTTGTAGCCAAAGGAATGGTGTTTCAGAATAAATTAACAGTTTTGGGAGGAAAAGTTTTTTTCATTTTTTATATAGGCCTACTGTTCAATGTGAAATGATCGATATAGTCTCGTGCCACCCTATAAATAAAGTTGAGGAAATTATATTCTTAGTAATCACGTCTTCTTTCCCACCCGATTCCAGGACATTTGTGCATCCCGAAGAAACTATTCGAGACACCAGAACAAATGATATCATTCCCGGTTTGTCCCGGAAAATCCGTGACGTATAGCAGGCCTAGGCATGACCAGGCTAGCAAAATCCAATCTATCAACCAGCCCATCCTACATTTTGACACATTGTTCAAATGAATGAGAGATAGCCATTCCACATTTTTGGAATAAGTTGTTGCAATTTTGCAATATGTTGACTGTGTTCAGAGAAACATGAGTACAATTTTTCTACAAAATGGTCCAAAAATGGACAACGAAGGTTTACCTTGTAATATTCTTCATTATTCCCTCAGATTTGACGGCTGGGTGTTCTAGGTCTCTTCATTTCTTCATCATAGTCTCTAAATAGCTTCTCCGCTTTAAAAGAAATCAATTTGGTTAGAACAAGTGTGGATATTTCAAACTGCCCACAGGTTACACAGTGCAGAAACTCAATACAATTCCACGTCACGCTACTTAGTATTGGTACTTTTCTGTCCATCTTGTGCCAAACAACTTGAGAATGTTACGGTGTTTCCCTGGTTTTCTTGCACTGCGTTTTAAAAAACCAAATTCCTCTAAGAGGACTTGAGGGAAAAAAAATATAACTAATTTGACAGTCAAAATGCAGTTTCTTATCGCAGAAATTCCGAATCTATCAGCGAATTGCAGACATTTGGTCTGTACTCCCATCTGGTGTGTGCAATTACGTAATTTCTTTCCCATCCGTATCCCGTCCGATACGTCTCTAACTTAGGAGAATAAAATAAATATTTTTTTATGAACAAGTGGATGGAACAGGTAATCTGGTAATTTTACTGAACCAAAAGGGGGGGAGGGTGGACCCGTTGAACCCCCCTTAAATACTCCAATGACTGCACATACATAAATGTTAATACATAACTTCATTATATATATATATATATATATATATATATATATATGAAATATTGTTTGATTAAACTTTCGGATATGAAAGTTTTCGCGAAATAACAGTACTAATTGACAATAGCTTGGATTTTGATATAGGCTATACGTTTCCTATAACACTAGTAACAAGAATAACAACATATTACATGTTTTGCTGATCTTTTCTAAGGCAAGCCCACCATATTGAAAGGATTTCGCATGACAAGGGAAGTGGTTCATAACAGAATGAAAGTTGGCAAATATTTCTTCCATGTAAGTTATGAGGGAAAGAGAGAGAGAGAGAGGAGGGAGAGAGAGCTCCTTATTTCTCTCTTTCTCTCCTCTTCTCTCTCTCTCTCTCCCTCTCCCTCTCTCTCTCTCTCTCCTCTCTCTCTCTCTCTCTTTCCCCTTCTCTCTCTCTCTCTCGAGAGAGAGAGAGAAAGAAGGAAAGAGGGAAAGAAAGATCTCTCTCTCTCTCTTTCTCTCCCACTCTCCCCCCTCTCTCTCTCTCTCTCTCCTCTCCTCTCTCTCTCTCTCTCTCTTTTTCTCTCTTCTTTCTTTCTTCTCTTCTTTCTCTCCCTTTCTCTCTCTCTCTCTCTTTCCTTTCTTTCTCTCTCTCTCTCCTCTTTCTCTCTATCTCTCTCCTTCCAGAGAGAAAGAAAGGAAGAAAGAAACGGGGAAAGAGAGACCTTCTCCTTTCTCTCTCTCTTTCTTTCTCCTTCTCTCCTCCTTCTTTCTTCTTTCTTTCTTTCTTCTCTCTCTCTCTCTCTCTTTTGTTATTTATTATTGCTATACTTAAATCGCCATATTGAGAAAATATACCTTCTTTTCGGGCGTGTTACCTAGAGATGACAATACTAGTGAACATTACGACATTGGCCAATTAGATTTAGTTTGTGAATAGAACAAGACGCGTGAAAACAATAGCCTGCCCGATGACACTGCAAATGATATGGCAGACACACACCACCATGATCCATGTTTCTACCCATATGGAAATAGTGTGATCAGACCACTACGAAATTTACAATTTCAATAGTAAAATAAATTTCAGTTTCCTCTCCTAAGACAGAACGTTAAATGCTATTTTCTTTCCTGTTCTGACATGCTGAAGTGCATATACGTATTTTCCATTTACTTTAACTTCTGTATCAATTTGTTTGTAATCAAAGGTTATTATGATTTTTAGACTATTTTCTTTCGTAACTAAATAACTTAAATTTGAACTGAAAGCATGCAAATAAGCCCCTAGAGCAAATATCACCTAAAACACTACATTTACATACCGTTTATATCGTTCTCCATTTTGCAATATGGCAGTTTAAGTGTAACATTGGGGGATTGGGTGCTACAGTACGTTGTCATTCATTAAGTTATGAGTCACGTCAATTCTCATCCGCCATTCTTCCAATTTGGCTGTCTTGTTAATTTATGCTTTCGACCTCCTCCCTCCTACACCTATGGCCCATGGAAGTTAACATTTTGAAAGCCATCTTTGTGTATAAATACAACTAAAAAACCCTCTCTTATAAATATCAGCAACATTATTAATATCTTGTTAAGTATTATTAACATCAAGTTTTTCTCTGAATTTGGGAACAAGTATAAGCAGTATTCGGGGTTTTAGGTAGAACAGCATTCGATTATTTATGAATTTATTTCACACAGGCATATGCCCAATTACAACGTTCACAGAGCATTAAGCAAACAAGAAAGTACTACATAAACAATATTAAATCAAGTGAGAAATATGACATTTCAATCTACAACATAGCCCTACTTATAAACATGACTGATTTCATATATTGCTAGAATTAATAGAGTTGAAAATAATATTTGAATCTAAGTTATACAGAGGTAATCAGCTTATATACATGTAAATAGTAGTAGTGTAATAGAGATATTAATAATAAATTGCACATATAAGACACAAAGATAAACATACGACAGTGAAATTGAAACAGTATTTTATAACAATTAGCTAAAAAATGTACGAGATAATGTCGTAGATGATGTCTAATTTAGGGTGAGATTATGAACATAACAATCTTCATTGTGTCCTGAATATATTCGGTGTTCAGAGAATACAATGACTTTTAAATCTGAAAAAATCGATACTATGATTATTACTAGACACTGAGTTGAACAACTTGCACATTATCCTCAGGGGTTCCATTTCTGCCATGTTGGTTCTTCCATGTGAGATTTCAAAGAGGTTATCTGGGTATGAAAATAACGTTGGAACAAAAGTTTAGTTGTGAGAATCTATTTTCGTTTGACAAGTTTGGTTGATTGATTTGCTTTATTTTACTTCGCTTCTTGTGCCACTTTTGGCTAATTTGCGAAGATGGGGATGAGTGATGATATGATGAAATTGATGAATGGACACTCACAAACATCCATACCCAGGAAAGGATTCGAACCCAGGACTCTTGGCGTTGTAGCGCCACGTGCTAACCACTGCGCCACCGTTAACAAGTTTGGATAAGAAAGTCAATTGATGCATTTGTCTTCTTTTCTGAAGCGACTGAACACTCAACATTTCACGCAACGTGTTACCCGAGGTGAACTTCGGATATTCACCATCAAGTTTAAATAACAGATACCTCAAAAATTTATTTTGAAGTTTCTCTGTTTCAACCGAGGCATATTCAAATTTCGATCTAAGAAACACATAGTAAGGCAACAACGAAGTTTCCTTCTTTCTGAATTGGCCGCGCATTCTCATTTTGAATCCTGAATTTGTATGGTCTTCGCTGAGGATACGCGCAATGTGTAATTGAAAGCTTAATGATTGGTCGAAAGTGACTCCAAGATCGGTAAAGGTATTCTCTCTTGGAATTTCCACAGCAGAGATGCTATATGAGTATTCTATGGGACACCTGTTACGCGTGAATCACACTACTTTACATTTCTTAAGATTAAGATTATCTTTATTATTTTCGCACCAATTAAGTAATTTATCAAGTTCTTCTTGCAATTGGTTACAGTTACCGTTGTTTATGATGATTTTAAAAATATTTTTACCTCGTCCGCAAAAATAAGTTTTCGGAGTTTGTGAGCACATTTGGTAAGTCGTTAATGAAAATTAAATTTAATAAGGGGCCAAGGTTCGATCCTTGAGGAACCCCAGAGCTAGCTGTGCAATAAGAGGACCTGTGTCCTTGGTTCATGACATATTGTTGGCAATTCTGTAGGTACGAAGCGAGCAGTCGCACGAGTGGAGGGAAAGGCTTATGTTGGCTAGTTTCAGCATGAAGGTGTCGTGGTGAACCGTATCAAAAGCTTTTGCATAGTCTGTATATAGAACGTCAATTTTTTAACAATTGATAAATTTTGGTAAATTTTTTTATTATTCAAATTACTTTTCGATAGCCCTCGTATAAATTCTTTTGTAGTCTAATCTTTTTGAATGTATATTTTATCCTTGTTAAAATTTGTAACGCAGTTTCTGCCAAGCGAAAAAGAACGCAAAGCAAGTTGAAGCTTGCATTCTTTTTCTTTCTTAACAACAATGGGTTCTTTTTCGTTTGGCGCTGCGCGGTTTTGTAAGTTTTGCTGCATTGTGTTTCTCGATATGCTTTTTCAACGGGGTAATTGTTTAGGCTAAAAATAACTTTCCATGTGTCTAAATCTTTTGTTCAGGGAATAGAATTGCGTAATCCCGCGAGTATAAATACCAGCCGTTTCGCTGGCAAAATAATCAGTTAATCAGTATATTCCGGAATCTTTAGGTGATTAAATCGCTTGTCGAGGTCCAGGGCTGGGAGAGTGTTGTGTGGGGAGTGGCTGGTCAGCTCTCCCTTCCACAATGTCCGAGGTTCTCCGTAAGCCACCTTTCAGGATTTTTGCTGGTCAGCATGATCCTTAAAGGGGATTTTGGCAGGCTTATAAATAATTAATTCATATATAAATATTTAATCTTAATAATTTGAACTTCGAAATTATTCATAAATTTTAAATCCTGTAGAAGTTGGCACTGGTCAGTGTGGCTCCGATGTAAATTCAAATTAAATAAAGTAGGTTCATCAAAGTTATACATCCTTCTCGCGAGTAATTTTTTTTATGCTAAATCATTCTGAATTCTCCTGGTCAGGAAGTCCAATTAAATAAATAAATACCTCTGGTCTGCCTTTTAAATTTCACAGCTTTTATAGTTTTCATGTCCGTTTTAAAGTCTGAGTATCCGGAAAGTTTAGGAAGGTTTATTGGTTTCTCTTATTTAGGTTTATATCAGATGTAATTTTGAAACAGCTATAATAGGTGACCTGTCGAGTATAAGTTTTTCTAGTCTATTGTTTTGCTTTTGCAATGTGAGTAGCCAAAAAGACATAGAGTCCCCTATTATGTTAAGGAATTCCACGTGGACATTTGTAATTTGTGGCCGAGATATGGCTTTGATATTGGGTAGAGAAAGGCTCCCCTTATATTTTGTTATGAATGTTTTTGGAGTTTGACCCTGAAGATGGTAGTTTACCTCATGAGTTCTAGAGAACATAATGCAGATGTGAAAATATGACAGAAGCACGAATAGAAATTTACGGAAAGCAGTTATGCAAATTTTTCTTTGGTTTTGGTTAATAGTAATTTTGATGACCTTTAGTTAATATAATTTGTCACCCGTTATTTGAAACCAAGATACAGCTGTGTTAGTTCTATGATGGGATATGGATATGTTATATAAGAGAGTGCTCTCTGGGTTTTATGTTTACTCTATAGCAAGTTTCAGTCTATGTTACGAAAGTCGTTATTGATCTAAATTTTATCTCGGCATTTTTGTAGTTTTCCTTTTGATCAGAAGTTTGTATATTTTTCTTTTAACTTAACTATGTTGGAATTTGTGAATAAGTTGATTAAGGTTTAGACGGAGAACCTTATCTCATGTTAATTTTGGAAAGTTTATTGGAAATTTGAGATGTAAATACATTTGTAATCGTTAATGGGTATTTCCTTATAGTAAATTTGGTTTATAAGTACAAATTAACTGGCCTCCATTTGGTTTGATGAGGTGTCCCGCCGTCACTGGTCAGTGAGGCGGAGGCTTTATCAAAGCATAAGATGTCAGTTTAGCTTATGCTGATTTCGCTCGCGACTCGCATGCGTATCCTCACTGGTCAGTGGGATGCGGGTGCGATCACGATGGAAGTTTAAGTGTAAGGAAGGTTACCTTACTTTAGGGTTAAGGTTCTTGGTTAAGTAAGCATAAATTATTATTTTTTATTATTACTATTCAAAAGCAGACCCTTACCCGAACTTTGGGATGCGGGCTCTCATGCCCCGCAGGAACTGAGAATTAGTCGTGGCATATATTATAACAGAAAGATAATTGGTAGGCAGCGACGCCCGGTTTTGGTCTTTCGAGGGGACCGAGCTGGTGTGCCGTGTTCTAGGCAACGTGGGCCAACCAAGCTTAACGTTGCAACTTGTCCTTTATTATTTATACTAGATGCAATATAATTCGTTAGTTCAACAAGGTTGGTGAGAGTTGAGCACATTTGTACAAATCCATGCTGCTGAGCGGAGAGGAAAGGTCTGACGTGAGAATATATACGTTTGTATGCAAGTATTATTTGCTCTAGAAGTTTTACAGGAACCGAGAGCTTCGCCATTGGCCTGAAATTACATATATCTGCCTTATTAGCAGCTTTCGGAATCGGGCAGATTTCAGTTGTTTTCCAACTTGCAGGTGTTTTTAAGGCTAAGTCGAAAAAAGTGTGGGGTGGGAACTTAAGCATTTCCGAACATCCTTTAATTACGTAGGGAGGAATTGAGTCAGGGCCGGCTGCCTTTTTCGGTTTGAGTTCCTTGATGGCTTGCTCGATTTGGTCAAGTGAAATTTCCGAAAAATTTAAGATATTAAGATGCGTGTTTAACTTCGTGTTCGCCTGAGGAGTTTTGTAAGAAGACGGTTCTGTGGAATAGACAGATTTGATATATTTTGCAAATAGATCCTGGATAATTTTGTCGTTTTTAATTGGTGTATCGTTATATTTCGTTGGTTGCACCGTTGAGGTCTTCCTTTGATTTTTGGTTGGTTGATTGAGTTGGTGTTTTAAGTCCATTTTATGCACAGTAAGACTAACCGGGACTGAACCTACGGTTTAAAGTGGGATGCGAACCACTGTATCATGTGCCTCCACCGGGTATCGAACACGGGACCCCTTGATTAATTTGATTTTTGACAAATGATCAAAATTGATTCGTATCTTGAGTAAGGCTTGTTTCGCAATTGTCGAGGTAATTTTGGTAAGCTTTTCTAATCTAAAATTTTAATTTCTTAAGGGCTTGAACCTTGTTTCGTGATATGCCGCGTTCCTTACATTTCATTTCCATTTTTGTGATGATCGGATTTGGTTTTCAGGTCTTTGATAATTTCACGCCTGAACTAACATGGATAGGGATTTGTGGAAGCTGTGAATATTATTTTATTTATTCACTATATTATTTTATGAATATTATGCAATAATTTTCTGTCATTAATTGCCTTATTTTTATTCTAGTTAACCACATATATCAGGGATTTCAGTTTATAACTTCACTCTAACCTTTAATGGACGGAAATTCAGTCTTTAAAAGAGATTTGTGTCATGCTTCAAGATGATATGAGAAATATGTCTATTGACGTCACGAATCGTTACCCTTGTGGATTTTCGAGGAGGAGTTGAAAGCTATGTAAAGACGCAGGGAAACATGACGGGCATATTTATTTCATCCAGTTTCGACCGCCAGAATGACTAGGGAACACGTGTGCCTCTGTAGTGACGTAAAACAATTGACCTGTGATCACAGATGTACGTAAAAGGGACAGGATCACGGATGATTCAAGAAGAAAAGGACAAAAGTGCTTTGTCCTCAAAATGATGTTTCCATTTTTGAAAGGAGTGTTTTTTTAGAAGTGGAAAAAAATAACAAAGAACCATCATAACTTCAAGGTTCTTTTTTTATATATCTGAGGGGAATTACGGTGAAAAGTAAAAAAACACACAAGAATGTACTGTAACAGTTACATTGTTATTGTCGTCCTTCTCAAACCATTAGAGCCACAGCTGTCAAATGTACGTTTGAAACGAGGTAGCAATCTCACTTATCCTTGTATCTGGCTTACTTAAAACGTCACATGGTCCACAAGTTCGTTCGTATGAGAACTGATCTTTACACTTGTCCAAATCGTAAGTCCAACTTGGGCTCAATTTCCCGCATGATGTGCAACACAATTGACTTATGGAAATCCTGGTGTCTCTTAAGGCACATTTGAGACAGGCGACCGTTCTACATGCATGGAACACGGTTTCACATCGCCAAATAGGGAGCTTGCGTGTGAGGCAGTAGGACATCAGCCAGGAAGGCGGATGGAAGAGTGATTGTAATGCCAGGGGTCCCCATCCCCCCAAGGCCGATAGCGCATCCCCCTTAAAATCATGACATACGTCCCCCCAAATCATGTCATAATCCCCATAAAATATTTAATTACGACAGCGTGTCTACTAAAAGTAACTTTTCCTTAGCTTTACTGAACACTATACTTGATCTACCCCTCCTCCCTAAACAGGAGTGCCCATCATCCTCAAGACCGTGGATGCAATAACCCCCCATCAAAATCGTTCATCCCCCCCAAATAGTTAGGATGAATTCGTAATAAAGGATGTTTATTTGAATACAATAGCATGTTAAACTGTCCATATTTTCTTAATTGTTCAAGTTTCGAAATAAGGGAAAGCTAGCACATTGATTGGTTAAATGTAATAAATTATATACATATGTATTTAAACAGTGTTTGTAAGTGGAGAATAAGATTTATAAAACCAACAATTTGAGTATTTAACACAAATTGTTTCACAACTTAAGATAGAAAATTCAACCTGGGAAAACCAAATAACATGCTGAAGCCTTGTGACCGATTCAATTATTGTTTGACGAGACATTACAGAAGCCTAGCTAGACATTTCTAAGCTCAGGGCGAGAATATAATACGGTTTCTCCTTCGAAGAACTCGTCCCTCTGCTTGGGAATAGAAATATATAATTCAAATTATGTATCTGCTTTAAATTAAGCAGTACACCAACCCTAAGCATTATATTCCTAACAAGCGATGTTACTAATCAATATCGAGAATATCGTTCATGTCTTGTAAAGCAGCTATAGTACAAAACGTCATATTTATCTCAGTAGAACGCCAAACACGCAGTTTCCAAACAGAAGAAAATTTTTACATCCATTTCTTTGCAGGCTTTCAAGAATGTTAATTTAATGGGGTGTCAATACTTTCTTAGGATCCCGCGATATTTACTCTTTTCTAGCTTCTCTTTTCGCACTTTCGGCACGCCAAAAACGTGTGGATACCATATCACTAAATATAGTCCCCAAAATATAACATTCGAACTGTCCCCCACTACAGAAATCCATTGACAATCTAAAATTTAACACTTTACCAAGACCTTCATATCTCCACCCTTAAATTTAATACTCAGTCCTCCCACCAAAATTTCCATGCCAATTTTAGGCTTACTCTTTATATTGAAGAGTGAATATTGCCTCCTCCAAAACAAATAATTCTCAGTCCCCACACCAGAATTTCCACAACAGTGTAAGACAATAGTAATATACACAATAATTGGATACCCCCTTCTCAATTTAATGGTCAATGTCCCCTAACTAAAATATCCGCCATAATCTAATACTTAACACTGATATCGATATTTCCCCCCCCAACGTTTAATTCTCAATCCCCCCAGAATCCACGTGTCAATTTAAGTAAGACCTAATATATAATAGTTGGATATTGCCCCCCCCCCCCTTCTCTTTCGATAATACATATTACCCGTTACAATTCCCTTGGAAGTCTACAGATTGCTATTTATGTAGCAACAATGGTTAATTGATAACGTAATGCAACATGTGTCCAACATTATATTGCTTACGTCAAATTTCCATCACAGAAATCCCCCGCAAAGTTGGGCGGACGCATCTTGTGTCTACAAATCCACCTGTGAGAACCCTTGCCCCAAAATACTTTCTTTCTTCATGTAATGGATTAAATATGGTGCATTTCAGGTGTAAGTTTTATTACATATATCTTAGAAAAATTATAGTATAAATGTTGAATTTTATATTATTTGAAGGAAAAAAAATCCCCCAAAAATCTCGATGGCTCAGTCTGCGCCATAGTAATACCCCTGTGGGCACCCCTGTGTAATGCATCTTACTGAAATTATGGAACGAATTTCGTCGGTTCAATTTATTGGTCTCATTTCTTTCTACTTCACTCATGCATTTTGTGAAGATGAGGAGACAATCTATGAAAATTCGTCGAGAAAGATTGTTCCTTCCAGTTATCACTTTCACTCTATGCTACTGGGCTACTGCTATTTGTTTTTTGAGTCAATTGAAAGTAAGACTGGTACTTCATCAAATAATTTGTTGATAATTTATTCGAAATTTGGGTAAGAAAGGACAATCGTTTATTCCGAATTTCCATTTTAGAGGTATCGTCATGATTGTAGAAGGATGAAAAGTTAAATTTGAGATCAAACTGGCCATAAATAATGCTATTTTGAAAGAAATTAGGATGTGTGAAGAAAAATTGAGTAGCAGTGATGCAGTTGTAAAAATGTATGGAATATCTGTAGGATGTGGTAAATTACTAATGAATATTCCTCAACATTTACGGAAATAAAACATGCACACATATGTAATTTGTTCTTTAGCGAACGTTCATTGCTAACATGCTGTATAATAAGGTACGTAATACTATACTTAATCCTTGTTTCCGTATTAAAAACACTAAAGTTACTGACCAAGGCAGTTTGTTAAGATTTAAAAACACTTTACATGTAACGTTTCCACCCTCTATCAGGGTCTTCCTCAGACGAAGAACTACACTAAGGAAGACCCTGATAGAGGGTGGAAACGTTACATGTAAAGTGTTTTTAAATCTTAACAAACTGTCTTGGTCAGCAACTTTAGTGTTTTTAGTATAATAAGGGGTTGGATTGGTGAAGTGGTGTTGCATTCACTCGAAAGTTATTTGTAATATTATCCACCCAGAAACCGCAATTCACAACCAATTTCTGCAAGTAGGCTACTGGTACGGAACACTGTCCTGTCTAGTCAAAATTGTAAATAGCCAGATGTGCTACATATTCATTTCAAAATACATTTTCTTACTTATATGGTAAAACACCATCACGAAATTTTAATACAATGTAGAAGATGCCGATCTTCGTGGTTAGCACAGCGCCTTAGTCTAGGAGCTAGGAAAGTTCTGTTGGAATTTTGAGAGCCAGAAATTTTGTTTGGATATTTGAACTCTACTATGTGTAGTTATTTAAAAAAAATGGTCACATGATCTGACTCGTGGTTATTTTCCCGATATTTCCGCCATCTTGGATTTTCAATATTTCTTTTTGTTTCAATTTTTGTTAGCATCATTGGAGAGTAGAATGTCATTTTATGTTTTCAAGCCCACTGAGCTAAAAAAAAAAAGCATACGGTGACCTCCAGGAAAGGGGGGGGGGGGGGGTCAAAGTTTCGCCTGGAACCCCACTTTTGGAAATATGCATCTCCGGCATCGTTGGCAGGGAAGGTTAGTGGAATGTGGTTCCGAGCAATGTTACCGGTCCCATTTCGACCGGCTATCTCGATTTTTCAAAATGGCGGCAAATTTGGATTTTCAATGGGTGCGAAATTTTGGAGTTTTTTTAAACTTTTCTGCCACTCTGTATATTTGGGGACCAAGAGGAGTGCACGGCGTCGCTTTCCTAAGGTGTCCGAAGCCGCACGCTGTGGCAAGTCCGGGGGCCCCAATTACATGGTGCTCCAGGGGGCCCAACACGTACGTACCCGTGGAGGACCAATCAAGTGTCAGCAATGGCGGAAAACCACAGGGTGCTCTCAGGGGAATCGGGTCCCTATCCGCCTGGATGGGAAAATGCACGAAAAAGCGCCATCTGCATCCTCGAGGGCGCCATTTTGGAAAATTCTAAAAACGAACATGGCGGCCACATTTTTTTAGGTGACGATTTCGAGTTTGATTCGTTTAATTCAACTGTCTGCATATTTAAATCATCGCAAGACATGAAATATTCCGCAAAAAGAAAAAGAAAATTGAATTAATAACGTGTTCTTGAACATATGTAGAAACGTTAAGACTTTCACAGAATTCACACTTTGCCATCAATTTCTACGAAATTCATACTTTTTCACTTCTAATGCTTTTTACATGCCATTATTGTACTCTGGGTGCCAAAAAACATATAAAATGGCATATTACATTGCCACAATAAGGTTTCAATAATAAATATTATAATAAAAGAAAGAAAATCCAAGATGGCGGCAATTTCTGCAAAATGACCATCAGCCAGACCATGTGACCAATTTTTTTAGAATCACTAATCGTAGTAGAGAAAGTCGGAACAATCAAAACTTCTGGCTCTCAATCTTCCAACAGAACCTTCCCAGCTCCTACATTACCTATGACGCATGGGATCCCGGGTTCGAATCCCAGTCTGTGCATGGGTGTTCTTTGTGAGTGTTCCTTTATCAATTTCATCACATCACCACTCACACTCATCTTCGCGATTAGCCAAAAGATGCATAAAAACGATATAAAATGAATCAAATCAATCAATCAATAATGCAGAATAGACGTGAAAGTTCAAAATATCCGAAAATGAGCAATGGTACGCAACCTTGAACACTCAAACACTTGCCCCAAAATTGTCCGAAATACTCATTTCACCAGATGAGATACATAATTCAGTCTTCATCTTTACAATCAGACAGACCTAACCTTCGTAGCTCTCTTTGTTCCCAAGTTCTTCCCCGATGGCGCAGTGGTAGTGTTGCCGCCTTGTAATCAAGGGGTCCCGAGTTCGATTACCGTTGGAGGCACATAGTGGTTCGGATCCCACTTTAAACTGTAGGTCCAGTCCCGATTAGCTTTACTGTGCATAAAGTGAACTTAAAACACTAAATCAATCAATCTGTTTGTTCCCAAATATGGTCTTACGTAAATGAGAGTTTTTATAATCCCATAAAAATGGGACAATTTTTATTTTTGATCTAAAACCCTTATAAAAATAGCATCCACACCCATTCATGAAGAATCGTCGAAGTTTGAGAGGTCCAGTGACGGATCCAGAAATTACTGTTGGGAGGGGTGAATTTGAGAGTCGGGTACCTCACCGAACCTACAATTGCATTGTTTAATATGAACAATATATGGTTATCTTAGCAGGAGACAGCTATGCTCTACGGATTAGCTTTTTAAAGGGGGCCAGAGTGGAATAGGTGGTTATTATTGTATATTGTTATCCATTGGAGTAGCAACATATTGCGGGGCCCTTGGAGAGATCAGAATGCAAAGTCCCAATCCGTTCTTTAAAATTTTCATCTCAAAGTGAATAGATACAAAATCTTCAGGCATACATCAGCAAAGGTATTATCAAATTTAAATACCGTATTTCTTCGAAGTCCAGGCGTACATTTTTCTCGGGTCTTTGATCTTGAAAATTTAGGTGAACCTTGCATTCGATGGCGTATTGATCAGAATTTATGAATAAACAAGGGTAGGAAAAATACTCTCCCATGGTGGAGCGGTTAGCACATCGCACTGCGACGCCAGGGGTACCGGGTTCGAATCCCGGTATGGTCAGCGTTTTGTCATTTCAAAGAGGGGAAGCAATTTTATCGTATCATCACTCATCCCCATCGTCGCAATTAGCCAGAAGTGGCACAAAAGCGAAGTAAAGTAAACTAAATCAATCAAATCAGTCAATCAAAACTACAGGGCACTTGACAATTTTCACCTGCTGCCTGAATTTTCAAATTCAGTGCTATTTTTTTTCTTAATATTTCTAGTTCGCGTATGGAAATTTCCATTGGCTTCTTTTTAAAACAAATATCGAGCACAGTATGTGTTTATTAATGTTTGTGTTTTTTCTGTATTAGTGTAACATTACATCATAATAATAAACATGCAATTAAACTTTTTTCACTGTTGCTAGTCGAATTTTAAAATCTGTGGCTATATGGTAGAGTCGGCCACAATGTAGAATGTATTGCGTAGTTTTTCATGTTGTTACCAGTTGAGCCTTCTTGAGGAAGGTCACTCTCGCGCAAGAATTAATTACTTTTAACCCAATCCAATTAATAAATTTTAAATGTTTTAAGAACATATTTCAAAATGTGTTGCTTTATCTTACTTGGATTCATGGCTTTTTTAGATATGAAGGGACTGGAGTTTGAGTTGTATACGGATCAGATTCATTCATCTATAACAAAGACAGGTATTTGTCTTTTACCTTTATCATGCCTAGTCAGTCTTGAAGAGTGTAAAATCCATGTATTAGCATTGCCATTCCTTTATTTGTGCACCTCTCGTATTGGGCCAATTGTGCCCTCAACAGCCAAGCGAGTAGTATTAAGCTACGCCAGTCAGAATTCGATCCCCATACCGCAGGGTATGATACAAAATTTGCAAATAAAAGAAAAAAGATCTGGCTCCTGAGAAAAGAGGGCTCGTGCCTGAATTGTAACCCTGTGGTCCACATTTATACCATGGTATTAGTGTAATATAGAATGAAGTATTTGCAAATTTCAGTAATCAAGTTTTCTCCTCGATGTTTTACCGAAGTACAAGTATTGGTAAAGAAATCACCCTTAGCGAAATTTTGTATTGGTTTCCTTTAAACATGTGTTAGAACAATCAAAATTTAACAACAAAGAATCAGTTTATTTCTAGTGGTGAACTCTGTCGTTTGTTCCTATGCTCTTTACAGTAACGTGGTGGTCAGTGAACCAACGTTTGCAAAGTGCACATGAAACGGACATTAAAAATGGAGAGACAGAAGCATAACTCATACTTAAACATAATGTTATTTTGTGTGCTGAGGAATTTGGAAACTTCGAATAAATCGTTGCAAAAGACTCAGGAAAAAAAATTAGTAAAATTTTATCTTGAAAAATCAGTTCAGTAGGTATATTCTTTTCTAAGAGTTCAGTATTCCTTCGGTAGACAATTTACCGTAAGTGAAGTGTCCGTTCGTCGTTGGAGAGGTGAAGGACAGCAATCTCTTGTCATCAGCCTCTCTCTTATATGTGGGAAGAAGTGGTACAGTCTCCTGTCGTGGAGGATGTTAGTCTATTCTTCTATTCTTCCTTCCACTCCTGGATGATCTGGAAGTTAATTGGCAATATATCTGCCAATTACTTTGTAAACCCTCTCTTCTCGGCCTTGTTTGCACCAGCATATGGCAGCTCTGTTTGATTATTTTGTCCTCATAATTATCAGAAATGTTGTTCGAAATACACCTGTCATTCTAATGATGACGTTCATTTATGATGTTATTTTTGTTACATACCTTAGCTCTGGGCCGATATAGCGCCTGAACAACTTTGAACAACTCTTATTACACAGGTTAGTACTCGTTATGCAATATAAATATAATTGTCTACATGCTAAAAATATGTGCGTAAATAAGCGAGACGTTACGGAACAAGAATGCCGGCATCTGCGCCATGTCACGCGCTATCTCCGCCTAGAGCCAAAACGAACGCACTGTATATTTTAGACAGTCTACCAATCTGCGTTGGAGATTATGAATATGTATGACTTTATAAGCGACATAGGGAGTCTGAATGTATTCGATCCTATTGCTACCAATTTATTTATTACAGACAAAGAATTTTGAAGTTACGTAATCCATGTCATCGTTGCATTTCTAGTAATTTCCCACCTAGGTATTTAGCTTCCTTTACTCTTCTAAAATATTTCTCTGAGTTTTATCTGTGGGTGATTATTAGGATCCAGCTTACCCTTTAGGAATATAAAGTGGGTCTCCTGGGTGGCAATCATCAATTTCGCCGTATCACACAAGTCCTCGAAAGAGTTTATAGCAATACTGGACTTTCTTTCCAACTTTGTTCTTGAATTATCTTATATTACAATTATTACGTCATCTGCAGTATAGTTGTGCTTTTGATCCCGAAATATTTCCTAATTTTTCTAGAGATGGTTCCAAGTTTAAATTCCACAATTCTGGATCAAGAATTCATCTCTGTGAACATCCTTGTGTTGTTGATTTTGAAGCCGTGAAGATAGGACATCTGGTATGCTTTCCTGTCCGTGCAATAGCTTCCATAATTCTGTCGATGTTTCCTGGGCAATCTATGTCTCTTAAGGTCCTGAAAAGATGCGGCTTCGATGGTACAGGTAGATGTCAGTTCAAAGCCTCACAACGCCGTCAACGTCTCTACCATCTGTGAGGGCCTCTTTTTTTCAGTTGGAAGAGGAACTCAAGGCCATTTGTACCTTACAGCCTTGCGTCGGAAAACCAACTGCAATCGACTTGATATATCGCTTTCAAATACACTCGATATAAATGTCGACTGCATCTGTGTATAACAAGATCTCGCTTTCATGTCCACAGCGATCTCTTGTAATACACTATTTTTCCTTTTGAGTCCGCAATACTTACTGACATGTTTAAATCTAAGGTAATAAAAATTGCACAAAGCACTTGAAATACCTATCACTCAACTTAACCTACAAACGTAAAGAATTACTTCGCAGACCCAAAAGGAAAAACCGTTAGTGGTCTTACATTACATACCTACTATTTGCATAACTACATACACACACACACACTGGCTATCAAGAAATACTTCATTACATAGCTACATTTTACTGAAGTGACCTGGGAAGATCTCAGGGATTACTGATATTACTGTAATTGTCCCGTGGTAAGCTGGCCAAGTTCGCCCCAGCATAACAACAGTGGATGCTGAGCCACAGTAGGACCTTCCCGACCCAGCAATATACCAGAGCTGACGAACTCGTACAGCTCGGAAAACGTCATGTACTATCACACCATAGTATAGGGCCACCAACTCAGAGGCAGGCCCATTGTCCTAGGTGGAACTTCCACGACGTCTCCTACCAAACGGTAGGGAAAACCCTTATCGGGAGAGGTCCTACAGTTTTTCTTGCAATCCGAATAACAGGAATCCATGAGATATAGGGTGGAAAAGTAACGTGTAAAGCGCTTTTAATTTTAAAAAACTGCCTTTGCCAGCAGTTATAGTGTGTTTAATATGGAAACAAGTCATAATCGTATTACAGCAAGAATCCAAGTTACTTCAGGAAAATCCTGTATGTTATATTTTGTTAGCACAAAATATAACACACAGGATATAACTATTAGTAGATAAAATAGCAGATAAAGAGAATAACTAGCATTCATTCTGCAGAATAAAATAAGCCAAATCAATGTAGCATTAATAACATAAACACGCCAGTTCGGTGATCGAGTGTGTTAAGCGGCCGACTTTCAATCTTGCCACCGCAAGTTACCGGGTTCGAATCTCGATCTGGGCATGGGTGTCTTGTAAGTATTCATTCTTCAATTGAATTCCATCATCACTCATCCGCATCGTCGCTACTAACCAGAAATTACAGAAAAGTGACTGAAAGACAATAAAATTCAAAAACTTACGTATTATATCCTGTACTATCATCTCTCAACTTTTGAATGGAAATCCGGTATGAAGAACTTTTACCTTAAGTAAAAGTACAACAGAATTCTTATGCGTGTCTGGTCGTCAGTTTTTGGATGTAGTTTCATAGCTACTGTAACGAGCTTCAACAATGAATAATAAGTATTGCATGTTAAAAATATTGTTGTGCTGTTGTGTATTAGATCACGTTCACTTACAAGATAATCTAGAATGAAAAAGATGTTTCGAACTTAAAGAAAGTAAATATTGAAACTGAACGTGAAGTTAGCAAAGCTTTGGACTTGGCTAATTGTACTTTTTTTTAATATAGCCATTTTGACGTCCTTGCTCTTTACCTGTATCAGTTCATTTTGAATTTCAGAACGTGGATAATTATTGTGAATCTTGTTTTATTGTGTACGTCTCAAATTTTCTTGTGGTAATTGGTCATATTTCGAAAGAAATTTCACCAAATACGTGAAGTTTCCTTAATTTTCTATTGTTTCTGCTCTGTATAGTGTTTCCGATGTTCTCGAACCTCTAAGTTACGAAAAGTCAAAAATTGTGTTTATGCTTATCAACCTTTGTAAGAGAACGTTCAACTGTTGTTGTTTGGCTTCCTGATTATTCTAAAATCAGACGGCTACACCCGGTTTATTTAAAATACTAAATACTTGACGTATTCAAGTGTAATGTTTAACTAGAATTCATAACCGGTCAAAAACATAATGTTGTAGTTTTATCGGCCACAAAAATTAGCCGTTTCCATCTATCTCCTCACTTCTATTTATTACATTTAAAACGAAAATAATAATAATTCCATTGGACGCGAGGCCCCAGGCGCTCGCCCACTTTGCCCACCCTTTGCTACGCCTGTGTTGTTATCATAATTCCTCCCATTGTCATGATAAACTAAAGTTCAGATATGAGGAGTGAAAATAATAAACAAAGAAATAAAAATGCATTCTCTGCTGTGGTCTCAGGCCCCTTTTAAGGCACCTTGTAGACTCGTTCTGGTCCAAATTTAAACGGTTGCCAGATTTCTAAAATAAAAAAAAACGGGACATACAGATTATATAGGCATGGATATAGTTAAATTTATTTCTTATAACATTTTTAAATATTACAAAATCAATTGCTGTTTAAAGCATTGTTAATCCCTAATTTTTAACATTTTGATAAAATACAGGGCAAGTCTAAATGATCTTCCCGATTTTAAAGTTTAATATCTCACGTTTATTTAGTCACAATGACATGCAAATTATTTTAAATGAAAGAAAAACCCAAAAATTTTTATTTTACATACATACGTGTTACGTTCCACGTCAAAGGTGCTCAATATGAGTGCCTTTTGTAATTCGGCAATCATCAAGCCGATAGTCAAATTCTTGCCACACTCATCCCAACATCTCCGAGTCAATGGACGCAACTGCTTCTTGGATGCGTACTCGAAGTTCAGGTAAGTTGTTAGGTAGGGGAGGCTCACACACTTGGTTTTTAACATAACCCCACAAAAAAAAGTCTCACGGGGTGATATCTGGCGAACAGGGGGGTCAAGGAAGCAGAACCTGATCCTCACGACTAGCTCCTCCTATCCATTGTTTTGGTAACCTTCTGTTGAGTTCCCTCCTGACATCCTGGTGCCACACTGTTGTCTGCTTCAAGTTCAATTCTCTGCTTGCACGAACCGTTGATTTGTTGGGGCTTCTGACGAAAGTCGCATGCACCCGATCAACTGTTTCATCACTAACTCCTGGCCGGCCTGTTCATTTCCTCTTGCAGATACACCCACTTTCTTTAAATTGTCTATACCACTCCCGAATTGAGTGACCGCTTCGTGGATCTAACCCGAACTTCGTCCTAAAACTTCGTTGGACACAAATAACTGGCTGTTGTACTTGAAATTCCAGGACACAAAATACTCTCCTGTCTTCGTTTCCAGCCATCTTGATTTACTGTCGCCCTAGCGGTAGAATGCGTAACTAAAAATTAGTTTTGCCAGACACTAAAACTTTTTGAGTTTTTCTTTCATTTCAAATAATTTGCATGTCATTGTGACTAAATAAACGTGAGATATTAAACTTTGAAATCGGGAAGATCATTTAGAATAGCCCTGTATTAATATTTGGGTGAACTCTTGGCGTTTTTAAGTGGGCATTTTTTCCCAATGCATTACTATAAAATTCATAACATGACTTTTTCTCATTCACTTATTATTTCTTTAGCTCAATACGGGACAAATGGGCGTCCCGAGAACATTTTCCCAGATACCGGGACATTTCTTTAAAAAAGGGGACAATCCCGTATATACGGGAAAACCCTCGTAGGTTCAGTAATGAGCAGAAAGTGAACTTCTCGAGCACATTAAACGTGGTGATAAAAATACAGAACGAGTAAGTATTGAATAATATATCCAAAACATGGCAACTGGGAGGGGCAATTGCCCCTATCGCCCTCCCCGTGGATCCACGTCTGGAGAGGTCAAGCTTCAAGCGTCAACACCTGTCTGATTTGACCTGGAATCTCCCATAAACAGCAGCTCGATTTAAAGACAAGCCAAAAAAGATGGAAACGCATCATGTGTTCATTACAGTGCGATTTCTGTACTTACTCCTACTGTAATCATATGTGCAAGACATGCTAATGATGAACTTTTTTTTGGTACGTGAGGGTCAACACGGAGTATGACGTTTGAGGATTACTCCATCTGCTGATTTTTTCACATGCCCGACAGAAAGCCGTCGCTTGTCGGTGAAATCTAATCTGATTCTCGGACGTCAGACTATCACCGCACGTGCATAGGGGCAGAGAGTCGAAGGAGGCCTACGTGTGCAAATGCACGCTGGTGCAATTCCTTGAAACAAGGAACACTTTGTGTGTGGATACTCACGCCACCCCATTTGCGACAGTGTGGATGATGTGGAACACGTACTTCGCCTTGAGATAGACCGGGCTTTGACGTTACAAACAAAAAAGGTACACTTTGTACAGCTGCTCTGGACAGTGATATGCCCACACGCCCCATAACACCCTCCCCTTAAATTTTACCGATATCTTCCTAAAATTTCCACACACGCTTGATCTATGGTCATTTAGATGATAAATCTACGATTACACATCCCTAAAATCATCCTTCTTCCCCCTCCCAGAAGCCAAGGTTCCCGGGTTGGAAACATGCCTGGTAATGCCTTCTTTGCGATTGATTGATTGAATTTAAAATTGTGGGTGCGTCAGCTCTTAGACTATTTTGCACCCGTCACATTATACGGAGCCCAGACCCTTATCATAACTACAATATATACGTGTCTGAGAACAAAAATATTCTTACCTGGTTTAAAAGCTGAGGCTGTAAAGGCGTATGAAAACAAAACAAAGGACAATACACACAAAGCCCTACGGAGGATTATACAGGCCGTTTGTCTGCAAAATGCAGTCCAGGGTGCGCTATGCGGAAGTGAGGTTGACATTTGGTAATACGTGGATGGGTCACTCCGTACATTCCTGTTCTATGTGAATGTCCCTTCATATCACTCATCCTCATCATCGCGATTAACCAAAAATGGCAGAAAAGCGAAGTAAAATTAACAAAATCAGTCAATCAACCCTTCCTTTTAGACGATCAAGACGAGTGATGATTAGATGAAAGTAACAAAGGAACATTCACAAAGAATATACATGCACAGACCGGGACTAGAACTCGACAATTTTACAGGCGTCTTGGAAAATATACAACTTAACGTACTCGGTCACCGAAGTGGCAAAATGAAAATGAGTGACGCAGTTTCAATGATTAATACAATTATATTAACTTTCGTTTTTTTCAAATGCCAAGAAAAACATTCGAAAGCATCTCAATTATCCAGCATTAGGAAATAAAATACAAATAGTTCCAAAATTTGATACAGGAAAGTTTACTGATGAAAGAATTAAGAAAGATTACCAAATTAAACTATCAAATAGATTTGATGTTTTGCAGGATTTAAATGATGATGAAAATATAAATGAGACAGATGTAAATAAGAATTGGGAGCACATACGTAATGCAATAGAATCAGCAGCTAAAGAAAGTATAGGATACCATAAACCGAGATAAAGTAAGCCATGGTTTGATAATGAATGTCATAATCTAATAGAAATAAGAAATCAGGCTAGACTTAGGTGGTTAAATAAGTCTGATGATACAAATCTAAATAATTGTAATAGAATAAAGCGAGAAGTTAACCGCAAGTTTAGAAGTAAAAAAAGAGATTACTTGAAAAGCAAAATTAACGAAATTGAAACAAACAGCAAAAATAAAAATATCAGAGATTTATATAAAGATGTAAATGAGTTTAGAAAGGGGTGGCAACCTAAAGTAAACTTGATAAAAGATAAAGACGGTGATTTTCTAGCTGACCCAAGCGATATTCTAAATAGATGGAAGAACTACTTTAATGACCTTTTAAATATCCATGTAGGAGATAAATCAGAAGTGAATAAAGTACACACAACAGAACCTTTAGTTCCAGAACCTAACTTGACTGAAGTTAAAGATGCTATTAAAAGGCTAAAGAATAACAAACCACTTGGCATTGATTTAATACCAGCTGAGTTAATTAAATATGGTGGAAATTCATTAATATGTCAAATTCATAAATTAATTTGTTTAATATGGAATAAAGAAGAAATCCCTCAACAGTGGAAAGAATCTATAATTGTTCCTGTGTTTAAAAAAGGTGATAAAATGAACTGCAATAATTACCGTGGAATTTCTCTACTCTCAACAACATACAAAATATTATCTAACATTCTTTTAACAAGACTAACCCCATATGCTAATGAAATTATAGGTGATTATCAATGTGGATTTAAACGTAACAGATCAACTACAGATCAAATTTTTCACATCAGACAGACACTTGAAAGAAAGTGGGAATATAATCAAAATGTCCATCAGCTATTCATTGATTTAAAAAAAGCATATGATTCGGTCAAAAGAGATAAATTATATAATATATTAGTAGAGTTTGGAATACCTAAGAAGCTTGTTAGTATGATAAAAATATGCACCAGTGAAACAGAAAGTAAAATTCGTGTGGGTATTAATATGTCTGACAAATTTACAATTCATGATGGGTTAAAACAAGGAGATGCATTATCTCCATTGCTCTTTAAATTTGCCTTAGAATATTCTGTTAGGAAAGTAAAAGAAACTAAAGAAGGACTAAAATTAAATGGTGTGACTCAGTTGTTAGCATATGCAGATGATGTAGACTTACTGGGGGATGATGTGAATACAATTAAGAATAATGCTAAAATATTTTTCAAAACTGCTAAAGAGATAGGTTTAGAAAACTAAATATATGCTTACAGGCCGAAACCAAGTGTTAGGTAATAATCAAAATCTAATTATTGATAACAACTTGTTTGAACCAGTTTCCAAATTCAAATACTTAGGAGTAATATTAACAAATGAAAATTATATTAAAGAGGACATAAAAAGTAGGCTTAATTCAGGAAATGCATGTTACTTCTCTCTTCATAAACTTTTGTCTTCTCGTTTAATATCTAAGAAACTAAAAGTTAAAATATACAAAACAGTAATTTTGCCTGTAGTATTATATGGATGTGAAACTTGGTCCCTTACATTGAAAGAGAAACATAAATTGAGAATATTTGAAAATAAGATCCTTAGGAAAATCTTTGGACCTAAAAGGGATGAGGAGACAGGTGAGTGGAGAAGGTTACATAATTTAGAAGTACATAATTTGTATTCATGTCCAGATATTATTAGAATAATTAAATCAAGAAGACTTAGGTGGGTAGGCCATGTGACACGAATGGGAGAGGAAAGAGGAGTTTACAGGATTCTTGTTGGGAAACCTGATGGTAAGAGACCTGTAGGAAGGCCAAGACGAAGATGGAGGGACAACGTTGAGACGGACCTAAGGGAAATCGGTAGTGATGGAAAAGAGTATATAGATTTTGCTAAAGATAGGGAAAGATGGAATGCCTGTGTTGCTGCAGCCAGGAATATTCGGGTTTAAGAAGGCTAGAGAGTTAGTTAGTTAGTTAATACTTTTGGCCTCCCATCAGACTCATTCCGTATATTTCCATAACTTTTCATTTTCGCTATTATTCACACTGCATAACAATAACTCTGTGCACTAACAACTTGAATGCAAAAATTGAATTTTAACTTGTCTTAAACCTAGGACTTTTGAAACTTACAGGTAAAACAGAAGACGTTGTCAGAAAGAAGGCGGTGACATCGCGGGATGATTTCATTTGGGTGGGTTCAAGGGTGGGCTTCAGTGGTCTTTCCTTTTTTCTCCTGTTTGGGAAGAGGAAGAGAAAGAGAACACACACATATACAGGGAGGTTATTTCAGCCGTTTACCGTCAGATCGTCGGCCGCCGAGCGGCCCCTTCATGCAACAGGTCCCTGCAAATTGGCTTACAGGAAGTCCGTAACAGAAACAGCTTGTTTTGTAATGTTTCCACTTTTCACAATTAGAGTTACAATTACAATTGAAATAAGCACGTACCTTGTCGCAAGGATGCTGGAAAACGTGTCCTCCCAAATACAAATATTTCTGGCACCTTATTTATGACATCTAATCTTAGATTAGACATTGGTACTTTATCCTCAGGTGACAGAAAGGGAAGACAGCATCCCGGAGCATAAAGCAAACCGAAAGCGTAAAATGATATTTAAAAGTAATAATAATGATGATCACTAACCTCCTGTGTTATAAGAGATGTTGAAAATGACCTCCTTCAACAGCAATACAACACGTTTCTTAGGTTCAAGAGATCCTGTCTCTCATAATTGCCTGACCACTATTCTGCAAGAATTCGTTTTCACGTAATTATCGTACATAAAAACTCTTTGTTCAAGACTATATTTGTTTAGCGGCATAGCTAATGAATGAATAACAATTAACACACAATAAAGCACTAGCACTGAATAGCACACGAACTCAACAACACAGTATACAAAAAACACGCGTACTGATAAACGCAAACAGAAGTGAGCATGAGGGTACGGTGCACTCACTACGTCTGGTAGCCGACAGTGTTGCTAACCATTTTTCGGCAATGTCCCTACAACTGACCAAACATCCATACGCCAAGTAAAGCGACTAAAAAAAACAACACCTCATGAGCATGCAAAACAGAAGATAAAATATACGCATTTACTTACCAAATCTTTCTGCTCGGAGCTTCCACAATTAATGAAGGAGCGAATTTACAATACAGGACCCCTCCCCGTTTTTTGTAATATTTCGCATACTCACTAATTGAGGCCTCCTAATCACGAATTTGAAGTTAAAAATTGGGGGCCACGTGTAGAAATTGCAAAATAAGTTAAATTGAGTGGTCCGCGATCGGCAGGATAGCTCATTATTTACCGGAAGATTTTGTTTTATTTTGTTAAGAAGAATGCATTCTAAATGTCCCTGCGAGGCGTACGCTTTTAGTTTAAATTTGTTAACGGATCCACCTCTACGTATTATTTGACCCTGCGTGGTCGCTGTATTCTGCAAACGCTAACGGATCCACCTCTACTTTAATTAGCTTCGCTTATTATGGGACCCTACGTGGTTGATGTATTCAGTAAATGTTATCAATTATTGTCATTTACACTGTTCAACTCGTTGTTTAGAATTGCAGAGTCCTGCGAGGCTCAATATTAATTGTATTGTCTGAATGCACACAGTTTTAGTTTATATTAACACGTGAATCTAGTGATTTTCCTACTAGTGATTTCACAATGTCAAAACCTTGATAATTCTCAGTACGAAGTTTGCTGTATGTAAAAAAATGAGTTAGCAACGCGTACTTGTAGTTAAAATTTTTCACCACCTATGCCCCCCCCCCCCCCCGCGATTATAAACCAGCGCAGCTAGGCCCGGAGCTCAGTTGACTCCCTGATGTCAACAAGGAAACAGCCAGGGTTAACTGGTCTCCCAGCCTGAAGACTAGAAGCCATCCCAGAAGGAAGGAAGGAGCAAGAAGAAAGAAGAAGAAGAGCCTAGCAGCAACCTACCTACCTGGTCCGCTCGCTTCGGCTGATAGGTGCCCAGGTTCTACCTGCGCGGGTTTTCTGGGAGCACCCGGACCTTTCTTTCTAACCTGCCGTCCCTTCATAGGAGACACCGGTTGGCTTGCCAATTCCCAGCTAACGCCGGGGGTGTCGCGGCATCCTTTAATCCTTTTACCCTGCGCCCGTTATTCGGGAGTACCGATTGGTTTCGGCCAATTCCCGGCTGTGGTTGGGGTACTACGCACAACCTACTCTCTCTTACAGGGGAACCCGTGACGTCCGCGGCGACCAAGGCCCTAAATAAAATTAGGTCCCCATACTCCCCCTGGCGTCTCACAGCGAGGAATAAATTGGATGTTCCCTGTTATCTCTTCAAGACCAAAGGTGGTACAGGTAAAAGCACGTGTGTTGTACAAGTAAATGCACGTAGGTGTTACAGGTAAAGACACGTGTGCTAACAGACATTATTTTATTAAGATTATAATAAACATATATAAATATATATAAAGCTGGTATAACCTTTCTTTACACCCAGCAAGCCCTGAGATAATTCTGAGTCCATGTTCTACGGCTGAGAAGTTAGCACATATAGGTAGACTTTTGCCGTCCACCTAATTGCAGGGTTTAGTGTGTTGAACGCAGCCCGTGCCAGTACTCCTGTTGTGAGCACGGGTGAGCGTTGCATCTTCTACATCGTGATTGTCGCTGTCACATATAAGCACCTTCTTTGGGCAATATACCGAAATCCATAAGTTTATTAATTAGCTCACGGCCATCCTCCTGCACACTCCACCTAACAATCTGTACAACATTAACAACTTTTGTATTGTTCTCTTCCGCCATTCTTACACGATCCATGCTCTCCAAGTATGAAATCAACAGTGTGGCAACGCTGTAGACAGCGTAACTAATTGCGAACGTCGTCAATTGTTCATATCAACAAATATGGCTACCATACTTGTATAGGCTACTGAGAATCATTGCGAGAATTGAAAAGCTTATTTTACAACTTCTACACGTTAATAAACAATTTTTTTCACCTCACCCCAACATGTTAAATCATCACGACTAATGATTTCGTGAGTATAAGACGTAGCATAGAAATTTCAGAAGGGTCCGGTATTGTAAATTCTTGACTTAATGAATTATAGGGGTGTGCGGGACAGAATTTTTTGGGTCGGGACGGGATCCGGACGGGAATTTTTTTAAATCCCCACATTCGGGACGAATTTGCAATTTCCCGACCAAGTCGGAAAATTTTCGGACGGGAAATGTTCGAAATTCCCCGAAGCTCTGGAAATCTCGAATTCTACACGTCATTTTCACTTTAAGTGATTGTTTTTGCATTTCTAGAATAAAAACTTACAATTTCCGATAAGTTCCAGAAACTTACAATGCAGAAAACGTCGAGAATTAACGACTTTTTAAAGTGACCATTCGGTATTTCCCGACTGCTTGGGATCCGGAAAAGTCGGGAAGTTATTTCCCGAAGTCAGGATCGGGACGGAAATTTTTTTTCCCGATCCCGGTCCTGACTTTTCTGGATCCCGCACATCCCTAATGAATAATGTTGAGTCGTTTACTGTTGATTATGTTATTTGAAGTCATACATGCTGCTGCTGTGAAGAGATAGTTGTTGGTTGGTGATTCTGTATTTCCTGCAGTCTTGAATAATTCCGGTCCCATTTTATTTCTATTTTTTGTTTTTATATCCCTTAACATTGAAAATATTATTTCCGTTTCCGCGTTAGAATGTGGCAATGTTAGCACTATTTTCGCGAGAGTGGAAATGTTTTAAAAAAAGAACTTGCCTTGAAAGTTCTTGGTAACCGATAACAGTAGTGCAGGTGCACCGTTTGAACGTCATCAATTGGGGATCAAAAAAACCTCAAAAACTCACTTTCTCTCCACGTTCCGCGCCTCATTTATTGCGCTGACGATGTTTTGCAGCGAAGAAAACAGCACCAAAAGATCAAATACTCACTTTACTCATTTGGGGATCACAAAAAAAAAAAAAAAAAAAAAAAAAAAAAAAAAAAAAAAAAAAAAAAAAAAAAAACTCACCTTTTCTTCACGTTCCGCGCCTCATTTATTGCGCTGATGATGTTTCACAGCGTGTTTATATATCGTGACCTTTTGTAAACCTCTCTCGGGAACGATGTGTAGTGGACTTTAGAGAGTTCTGAGCCCTTAAGTGAGGTTCGGTGTTGCCAACCCCCAAACAAAAATGAACAGAAAAAAAAAAAGCTCTGGCATCACTTTTTTAAGCTCCTCCTGCTCTTATGCTCCTTTGACCTACACACTTTTGAAATGACTTACGACATTTTCCTATAAGAGTCTGCTGTCTCCTCTTACTGTAAAAGGTCCCTCAGTGTAATCTACACTACGACCTTGTGTGCTCTCAGCGTAACCTGCTACGATGGTTTTTTTTTTTAAAAAAAAAAACAACCCTCATGTGTGTGATCTTCTGCGGTGTGTGTGTGTGTGATAATCAAAATTATTATTTTTGTTAAGACCCTAACAAAATAGAATAAAAAATAATATCCCCAGCCATAGAGAGAGGGGGGGGGGGTGTGTGCGTGGTGCCCACAACACAAAAGTTCTATAATGGTCATGGCTATCGAAGCCATTTGCCTCTGTAGATAGAGAGTTTCACGAGTTATCATTATTTTTTTTTATTTGCGCACCGAACTAACTTACATTGCATTTTATATAACCTTGTTGATTTTTTTTTAGTATGTGGCAATTATTTTACGAATTATTTTTTAAAACTGTTCCGTCACCCTCTCGTTCTTCACGTCGTACGCGAAGGACTTCTCTGCGACCAGGATGACGCTGCACACGGTGTCCTCGGGCAAGGCATCGTGGAACTCGCACACGACCTTGATGTTGGTTCGATCGTTGACCACCACCTGCTTCCTCTTCGTCGTGTTGATGACGGTCATGGGTCTCCGTGCTTTGAATTCGCTGGGCGTGTAGTACATGTCCACGCTTCCCTCGGTCACGCGCTTGTAAGCCGAGAACGCTTCGTAAAGTTTGAGGTAATCGTTTTTGGTCATGTCGAGGTTGTAATTCTCGCGCGGGAACACTTCGTTCCTACCGTTCTTCAGATAAACGTTCTTGATCTTGCAGTCGTCGAACTTGCTGGAATCTTTTTCCTGATCGTTATCGCGTCCGGTCTGAAAGAGCACCACGACGAAATCTGGCATGTCGAACTGTATGTTGTTGAACTGCGTCGTCACGTCGAATTCCATGTGACTTCCCGACGCCATCTTCTGCACGCACTGGTAACCGTGAAAGTGAATCGGTACCTGCGGACTCTTCAAGATCTCCGCTTTGTACTTGAGGGCATAGTTGGTTTCGTATTCCACGATCGGCATTCTCAACTCCATGCTCCGGATGACGCACTTGGCTGCTTCGGGTAAAGTGTTGGCTATCGGCGTGGTGCCGTCCGGACCCAAAGTAGCGTATCGCATCAGTGCGTCGTTGTCGTTGGCCGCTCTTCGAAACGTGATCCTCAGTCCTCCCTTCCACATGATCTCCTTGTAGTCCGAGAAGAAACCAGGCAGCAGACGCATGGGAAAGAGCACCGTGTGACTTCTCGTCGATATTTTGGTCCCGGCTTCGAATCCCCCGGCCTGGTAGTATGCCGCGTCCGTTTTGGATAATTTTAACGTTCCCACTGCCGTCGACGTGATGCCTGGATAATCTATTCTGTCGATGACGGTGTTGTGTTTCCTCACCTCCACCTGCGAGAACAGGTGAGGCACGAAGTTGTCCACGAGTATCAAATTTGCTGCTGCTGGGGGGAACGCGTCTCCGCTTTCTTTCTTCACCACGTCGAATTGAAGGTAGAGGTCCGCTCTGTGAGGATTTCCGAATATAGGTTCTATTCATATTTTACTCACGTATAGATGTACATGATGAATCCGCAAATAGATTTATCCTAAGTCTTATCGTTTCCAAGATAACCCCACTTCCGGTCGCCATTTTGGATTTCCGAGCATAGGTTCTATTCATATTTTACTCACGTATAGGTGTACATGATGAATCCGAAAATAGATTTTTCCTAAGTCTTACCGTTTCCAAGATAACCTCACTTCCGGTCGCCATTTTGGATTTCCGAGCATAGGTTCTATTCATACTTTTTCTCACGTATAGGAGTACGTGATGAATCACCAAACAGATTTTTCCTAAGTCTTACCGTTTCCAAGATAACCCCACTTCCGGTCGCCATTTTCGATTTCCGAGCATAGGTTCTATTCATACTTTTTCTCACGTATAGGAGTACGTGATGAATCACCAAACAGATTTTTCCTAAGTCTTACCGTTTCCAAGATAACCCCACTTCCGGTCGCCATTTTCGATTTCCGAACATAGGTTTTATTCATACTTTTTCTCACGTATAGGTGTACATGATGAATCCCCAAACAGATTTTTCCCAAGTCTTACCGTTTCCAAGATAACCCCACTTCCGGCCGCCATTTTGGATTTCCGAACATAGATTCTATTCATACATTTTACATGATGAATCAGCAAACATATTTTTCCCAAGTCATGAATTGGAGGGTTCTATGACCCTGTTTGTCAAAAATTCGAGATATTTGCAATTTAAGATTTTTTAACGCTGTGGACTTGGAAAATTTTCGATTGATGAAAAATTGGTTCCATGACGACCTATGCCAATTTTGGTATGGGAGGACAGAGGACACCGAGACTCGACCGACACACTAAACCCGATCTTTCTACGACTATTCGTTCAAAAGTTACGAGTGATCAAAGTTTTGGGAGGTGGGTGGGCTAACTTCTTACCCCTTGACCCCAGGACCACCAAAACTTGGTATACGTATTCTACACCTCCAAAATCGACAGGGGGCATGTAACGATGCCGTATGGGGGTGTTTTTCGATATATTTTTTCGATAACTCTTACCATTTTCGAGATATTTGCAAATTTAAGATTTTTTAACACAGGACTTGGAAAATTTTCAATTGATGAAAAAATTGGTTCCATGACAACCTACGCCAATTTTGTTATGAGAGGACAGAGGACACCGAGACGATGCTAACGCAAGAAATCCCAGCTCTCTATGATTATTTTTTCGAAAGTTACGAGTGATCAAAAACATTTTTGGCAATTGGCCCACCCTTGACCTCCAAGAACCTCCGAAAACTTGGTACACGTACTCTGCATCACCAAAACTCGACAAGAGGGTCAACGGGAAGGATATTCGCGCTATCTCTTACGGTTTTCGAGACATTTTGCAATTTAACGCTGGACTTGGAAAATTTTCGACAGATGGGGGTGAAATTTGGTTCCATGACGACCTATGTTCATTTTGGTATGGGTGGACAGAGGACGCCGGGACTCGACCGACGCACTAAACCCGACCTCTCCACGACTATTTGTTCGGAAGTTACGAGTGATCAAAGTTTTGGCGGGTGGGCTAACTTCTTACCCCTTGGCCCCAGGACCACCAAAACTTGGTACACGTATTCTCCACCTCCAAAATCGACAGGGGGGGTAGCTTCGCTACCGGGATGGGGGTGTTTTTCGATATATTTTTTCGATAACTCTTACCATTTTCGAGATATTTGCAATTTAAGATTTTTTTTAACGCTGTGGCTTTGGAAAATTTTCGATTGATGAAAAATTGGTTCCATGACGACCTATGTTTATTTTGGTATGGGAGGACAGAGGACACCGAGACTCGACCGACACACTAAACCCGACCTCTCTACGCGTACTCTACGTCACCAAAAAAAATCGACAAGGGGGAGATTTTTCGATAACTCTCTCACTGTTTCCAATGTACTTAGGTTTTTTTTTGATAGACGACAACGACGGAGTCATCAATGAGTAAACATCTGTGAACTCGGTGAACAAGTCAACTTTTTTTTTTTCAGTACGTCAATATTTTTTTTCTTATTTCTTAGTGAATGGGTTATGGATGACTTGCAACGACGAAGGCCTTCTAGCAACACGTACTTAGCTTATGCCTCTTCCACCGAACATTCAACACAAGAGGGCTGTGTTAAATATACAGAACAGCGATAACAAGTGTTTCCTTTGGTGTATATTGGCTGCACTGCATCCTGTTTATTGCAAAAATAATCCACAGTGGGTTGGACATTACAAACAATACGAGTCCGAGTTTTGAAAGTGTAATGTCTGGCATCGAATACCCGATGACCATTTCTGATACATCAAAATTCGAAACACGAGCACGAGATGCAGAAGAAAAACGCTTAATCATCAACGTGTATTCCTATACGTTGGATAAACATGTCGTGCATCCCGTCAGGATAAGCGATGTCGACGATGATGATGCTCGTGTGATTAATCTTCTTCTAATTTCAAACGACAGTGTTCACCATTACTGTCTCAGGAATGTTATGCTCTTCCCCTTTTCTCTATAAAAAAGAGAGATTTGTGTTGATTGTTTGGTTAAAAAGAATTTCCTAATTATTTGTTTTTGTCACAAGAATTGTTTGCATTTCAAACATTCCTAAGTGTTTGCGTAAAGATTGATGCATTAACCTGTTAAGAATATCACATTAATAATACCGGCTCGGAAATGTCATGTCCTCTTCCTCTATAGAAGGTTATATAAATGTGCTAATTGGTTGGTTAAGGAGGATTTTTTGATTAGTAAATTGAGGTTATAAATACGTACGTATAAAGGTTTTGCTAATATGGAATGCTAAAGCTTAGTACTTGGCTCTCTCAGAGATTCGAATTCTATTAGGTTAAACAGCATAGAAATTTCACAGCAAGAATTCACATATTTACTGACGATATTCTTAACAACCTGTGTTTTGATTCCACTACAAAAACTGTATACAAAATATGCAGTCCCTAGAATGAGATGGATGAGACTTATGAACCTCGACCTATACAGTTGTACAATCTGGCAATGAATAGATGTTGTTTTTTATTAAGCATAGCAGAGTGTTTTCGCTTATTTTAATATCAGGCAACAATGTTAGAAAGTGGCCCCAAGAATACAATTTAAAATCACTAATGTGATATGAACTTTTTTATTTTACTTGTGTGTATTTGAATATGAAAGTGAGGTACTTTGAATAAATGAGGAGGACAATCACAAGTAAGCTTGCAATGGTATTGGGAGGTGTCACGAGTTCAAACTTCAGACGATTCCTGCTAATCTGCTAAGACGATATCAGTACGAAAATTTGTAAAAAAGAAGAGGCTAATGGCAACGATGAGGATGAATAATGATAATTATGACGAAATTGATGTGTGGCACTTAGAAAACAAAACTTCAAAGTGTATTGCACCAACAGCTACAATTGTCCCCCTCTCCCCAAAATACAAGGCAGTCAATAGAGGTGTATATTTGTTGGTTTACGAGTCTGAGGGCTTAAGTTAGTACGTTTATTATAGCTATACATATTAAAAAAAAAAGAAATGACCTGAGCAATAAAATATAGCAATACTGATCCTGACCTTTGTCGGATGACGTAGTGGTAATGTTGTTGCAATCCCACTTCTGATGGTGTATAGACTTAAATATTTCCATAACATGAAATACTGTTAATGGGAATATGTTGTTTCTAATATTCTATATAGAAAGCAGATAACAAGAAAAAGAAGATAAGAAATGTTGCAGGTAGATACGGAGCCTCAACCCAAACACATATATGATCGGACAGGATGTCAATAATGCATTTATAACTAACATGTGATTATTCAAAAATTGAAATAGTACAGTGGGAAACAACTAACTAACTAACTCTCTATGTTTTTTTTTTAAACCGGCACGAATGAGAAAGGAATAAAGGAGATTTTTACAGGAATCTTGTTGGGAAACCTGATGGTAAAGGACCAAAACGAACATGGAGATGAATCTAAAAGAAATCTGTAAAGATTGGAATAGAATATATATAAATTTTGGTCAGGATAAGTACAAATTGAACTGTAACCATGAATTTTCAGAATCAAGAGTGCTAGAGAATTAATTAATTAATTAAGATTTAATATAATGAAGGTAGTAATATAGTATTCTTATTGAGAAGAGAATTTCTACAAAACTTATTTTTCCTCGTATGTTTACTAACAGCAGTTACATTTGACATGTTTGACTAATCGCGAATCAACGTACGGAAGCAGTTGGAAGCAGTTTGAAGACTGAAATGGCTATGGAAGGGCACTTATTATAATGTTAATATTTTAGTATAATGTTTTGAGAATTGCTTCTCGATAATGTTTGGTATATAATTTAATCTGTTGTTAGATAAAATACATAATTATCAGAATTTAAGGATGGAAAATATGAAGAGCGGATGAATGATACGTTTGACTAATCGTGAAACGTTTAAGAACGTATAAGAACGTTTATATAAGAACGATAAAACGTACTGTGATACTTATCTTCACGATTAGTCAAACGTATCATTCATCCGCTCTTCATATTTTCCATCCTTAAATTCTGATAATTATGTATTTTATCTAACAACAGATTAAATTATATACCAAACATTATCGAGAAGCAATTCTCAAAACATTATACTAAAATATTAACATTATAATAAGTGCCCTTCCATAGCCATTTCAGTCTTCAAACTGCTTCCAACAGCTTCCGTACGTTGATTCGCGATTAGTCAAACATGTCAAATGTAACTGCTGTTAGTAAACATACGAGGAAAAATAAGTTTTGTAGAAATTCTCTTCTCAATAAGAATACTATATTACTACCTTCATTATATTAAATCTTAATTAATTAATTAATTCTCTAGCACTCTTGATTCTGAAAATTCATGGTTACAGTTCAATTTGTACTTATCCTGAGCAAAATTTAAATAAATATTCTATTCCAATCTTTACAGATTTCTTTTAGATTCATCTCCATGTTCGTTTTGGTCCTTTACCATCAGGTTTCCCAACAAGATTCCTGTAAAAATCTCCATTATTCCTTTCTCATTCGTGCCGGTTTAAAAAAAAAACATAGAGAGTTAGTTAGTTAGTTGTTTCCCACTGTACTATTTCAATTTTTGAATAATCACATGAGTAGTAGTATTGATGTACGCCAAGGCCTGCCCGCGGGCATTTTCTTCGTGGGTGGTCCTTTATTTGGACGTACTTATAACTAATTTGCACGGGTTTTAATTAATTCGCAAGTACTTAGAATTATTTGCAAGTACTTAGAGTACTTTTCTTTTATGTATTTGCTTATTTATAACTTTTATGAATATATAATTATTTATTTTATGAAAAATATGTATATAGAAGGTAATTAGAGGTACTAAACGCTATGCATATGTTTTTATATTCATTACTGCAAAGTATGTAACGTATCAATCGATAATATTAATGTTTATAATATTGAAAATAAGTTTTCTATGGTTTATGAACCGCTATGAACGGTGGTAATGGGTGTAGGTACAGGTCCAATTACGATTGGGGACGGTCCCGGTACTCGAACCCGCGATATGTAATATTATTAATTAGTACTATGCAATAATGTATGTTATTATGGTATGAAACACGATGGTCTCAGACGCTAGACAGAATACTGTCTCAGAATCTGAACTCCGCGCAGGTAGAGGAGAAAGGAATTTGGGGGAAGTGCGTTCAAGGTCAAATGACGTCACAACGTCAGAACAAAGAAGGAACCCGATTGACCAATCAGAGATCGCGTCGGTAGGTTTTCAGAGCCGGTTTTTTTTCCAAGGTTAACCAGTACGCAAGAACAGGGGAAAGCTATGCAATACTGTAGGGCAGGGGAGAGATTCAACCAGACAACAAAGCATGTCTGGAATGCGCAGCAATGGTCAAATTCTGAAGCTATGCGTTGCTTGTAGAACCGGTTTCCGCTGCCAATTAATATTCCGCTCAGGGTTGCCCCAAGGCACAGGACGCTTTAGCGAGGGTTTTAGGGTAGAAAGCTTGCATGTTAGAACAGGTTTCTGTCAAAGTAGCCCAATGTTACCGAGAACACAAGAAAGAAGGATTTTTGGATACCCAATTAGATTGGAGCGAGAATTTTATTTTGAACAAGGAGAACGAAGCGTAAGGGTTTATTATCTGTACTAGGAAGAAGGGAGAGCTATTTGGGACTGGGCCTACAGTTTTCACCATTTGCTTTTATCACGGGGTATCGAACCTAGGACCCTTTGATTATTGATTTAGGTAGTAAATGTATGTTACTGTGTGCTATTTAACTTAATTTTGAGTTTATTTTTTACCAAACTTTGACTTTATGTCAAACATTTTCCCAGCTTATTTTTATTTTTACCAAAATAACACTATTTGTACTATTCAGGCAACACTTTTATTAAATTTTGGACTCAAAGACATTTTTTCAACTTTTAACTTATTATTTTACAACTTTAAGTTAATTTTTTACCAAAATAACACTATTTATACAACATTTTTTATTAAATTTTGGACTCAGAAAGACATTTTTTTCTACGTTTAACTTATTATTTTACAACTTTATATTATTTTTTTAACAAAATAACACTATTTGTACTAATCAGGCACCATTTTTTATTAAATTTTGGACTCACAAAGACATTTTTTCAACTTTTAACTTATTATTTTACAACTTTATGTTAATTTTTACCAAAATAACACTATTTGTACTATTCAGGCAACATTTTTTATTAAATTTTGTATTTACAAAGAGATTTTTTCAACTTTTAACTTATTATTTTACAACTTTATGTTAATTTTTACCAAAATAACACTATTTGTACTATTCAGGCAACATTTTTTATTAAATTTTGTATTTACAAAGAGATTTTTTCAACTTTTAATTTATTATTTACAAGTTTATGCCTATTTTTTTACTCAAATAACACAATTCTATTTGTTCAGGAAAGACTTTTAGTTACATTTTCGACACACAAAGTGTGTTTTCTCAACTTCTATCTGTTTATTTCACAAGTTTAGGCTTATTATTACCAAAATAACACAATTCAATCTGTTCAGGAAAGACTTTTAGTTATATTTTCGACACACAGAGTGTGTGATCTCAATTTCTATCTGTTTATTTCACAAGTTTAGGCTTATTATTACCAAAATAATACAATTTAATCTGTTCAGGAAAGACTTTTAGTCGCATTTTCGACACACAGAGTGTGTGATCTCAATTTCTATCTGTTTATTTCACAAGTTTAGGCTTATTATTACCAAAATAATACAATTCAATCTGTTCAGGAAAGACTTTTAGTCGCATTTTCGACATACAAAGTGTGTGTTCTCAACTTCTATCTGTTTATTTCACAAGTTTAGGCTTATTATTACCAAAATAACACAATTCTATCTGTTCAGGAAAGATTTTTAGTTACATTTTCGACACACAAAGTGCGTGTTCTCAACTTTTATTTGTTTATTTCACAAGTTTAGGCTTATTATTTGAATCCAAAATATATATGTAATCTAATGAAAATGATTTAAACTTTATAAATATTATTGCTAAACAGTCACAATTCAACATACAAGTTGTTCTTGCAGGCTAATAAGGCTCTGGCGTGTGGGCCTATGCCTCCTACAATCCTCTGTAAGATTCGTGTTGTCCTGTGTTTAATCAATATACATAGTAAACCTAAGGTTCAATCAGTGGATTTTAGTCCTCATAGACATATAGTGATTGTAGCCTCGTATAATAAACCAAATAGAAATAACCCATGTGTTGATGCAGCCAAAAAAAACAGTAATACTTGAAAATACCTTGAATAAAGGCTTTAAAACTAAATAACAACATAGAAAACATTTCTTTTTCACAAATCTTTATTATTTGCACTAAATACATTACACATTAATATTTTTATTATTGTACCAACATACAAGTCTTTGAACATTTCTGAATGCGCAACCTTGTTCAGCTGGGGGAGAAGTATCAGAATGATACTTGCACAATCCTCCTTGAAACATATACAAATTCTTAAGGGATGGACAGTTTACAGTTTGTAAATCAACAATGTTATCAATATTAAACAAATCTTTGATAATTTGGGATTTTCCTTTGCAGAAAAATGTACCACCTTGACAGTTCAAGTTCCTAACTGCCCTCCGGACATAGTATATTTCACATCCACAAGGAATATCATACATTAATGCATGGAGATTGTCTTTAACCCAGCGCGATTCTTTGTTCTCTTTGAAATAATCGGGAACACTCACAAGCGCATAATACACAAGTGTCCAAATTTGTAGAACTCACACAAATCTCACGCAATATAAATTTTCTGTTATAAATAAATCCTTGTACATCAATAATGTATTGCACCATTTTCGGTGTTATTAGTCAGTCTCTATTCAACTCTCACAAAAATCCTGTGCTACCATAAGTAAGCTCTGCTGAGCGTATAGGATCTATAAGAGTTTTCACTAGTTCGATATTGTTTGAAATTTCACATAATACACTATAAAAAGCTTTGTATTCTGTCTGTACCTCGTGTGCCGTCAAAGCATCCGCAACATCCTCATGCTTAGTAATATAAAAATCAAAAATATGTTTTGTGTTATCCAAGTCCTGTAAATAATACTGGATTCTCTCGCACATCCACTTAAAACATCGTTGGCATTTATTCAAACAGCGTTCTCCTTGGCAAATAAAATAACGTTCAGAGAGTAAATCTTCATCTTTACAGCATACACACTCACACTCGTAGAAATGGTTAACTACACAATCGTGGGCTAATTGGTTGCCTTGATTAGAATAACATCCCCAGCATATAATATACTTGCCAGGTGTATACCTCTTCAAAGTCTCCAACACACAGTCCTTATAGATATAATTGGAAAAACATGGACATGATGCAATTATTTGACTCATGTCCTTGTTGGTTACTTTGTTGGCGTTATTTCCAGTAATAGATCCTTCCACTCACAGGTACACAAATAAGAACACCTGAAAAATAGAAACATAGTTGTAGTACTTGTTTATATTACGCATATTCATTTCTGTATTTACTTTTTTCGTTTCTTTGTTTTCTGGATTTATATATTATTTCAAAAACTAGTGGAGAAATATACATTCCAGTGGTAAAATCTCTTGCGAGGTACTCACCGTAGTGTGGTTAGCCTTGTTTGTGGAGGTTGAAGACGCCATCTTTTACTAATTGTCCCTTTCAGTCACACATACAAAATTAGAAGCACCTGAAAAATAGAAAAATAGTTGTAGTACTTGTTCACATTACGCATATTCTTTTTGGTTTGCATTGACGTTTTCTTCGTTTCAATATTTGCATTTACGCATTATTTAAAAGCACCATACATATATGTAACAATTCACTTACCTTAATTATAGCTTCTTTTGAGTTCTTTGTCTTCAAATCTCAGACAATAATCACAACTTGATGTCTTCTCTGACGCAATGCTTCAGAAATACTTCTCAAAATAGCTTCTGCTTGCTTTTACGCAGTTTTTATACCTCATAAGCAAACTGACGCCTTCTCTGATTGGTTGAAATAAAACCGACGCGTTTTCTGATTGGTTGAAATATTCTTAACATTAGTTCGTCCAAAAACCTAATAGTTATCATCCAAATGCATTAACAAATACACCCTGAAAATACTTTGAAATATTATACACACCTTAGAACTGTAATATCCTAATATAGAAATACAGAACCAAAAATAGCATTGTGGAAATCTGAAAACCGAAAACTATAAAATAACTTTTAGTTAAAAATACTTTTTTCTTTAGTTTTTAGATAAAAATAAAAAGTAAAACTTTAAAAATTAGTGAATGTGAAATACAAAACGTAATAAATAGAAAATTTAATACAAAAATTTAAAAAATCTCTTTGTAAATCCAAATCGCAATAAAAAATGTTGCCTGAATAGTTAAAATTGTGTTATTAGAATAAAAAATTACATAAACTTGTGAAATAATACATTAAAAATTGAAAAAAAATGTCTTTGTGAGTAAAATATAAGAAACAAAATGTTGCCTAAATAGATGAAATTGTGTTATTTGAGTAAAAATAAGCCTAAACTTGTAAAATAAAAGGGTAGAACTTGACAAAATATACTTTTGCATCCAAAATATAATTGAAAACTTTCTTGAATAGACTAAGCCGTCTTACTTTGGTAAAATAAACTTAAAAATGAAAGGGTTAAAGTTGACAAAACACACGTCGTGTGTACAAAATCTAATTCACAACACATTTAAATTGTGTTATTTGAGTAAATTTGGAGAATAATCCTGTAAACTTGGAAAAATCTCTCTCTCTCTCTCTCTCTCTCTCTCTCTCTGTGTGTGTGTGTGTGTGTGTGTGTGTCTTTGAGAGTCCAAAATGTAATAAAATACACGATCAAATCGTGCTATTTGAGTAAATATTAGGCTAAACTTGAGAAATAAACAAATAAAAGTTGAGAACACACACTTTGTGTGTCGAAAATGTAACTAAAAATCTTTCCTGAACAGATAGAATTGTGTTATTTGAGTAATAATAAGCCTAAACTTGTGAAATAAACAGATAGAAGTTGAGAACACACACTTTGTGTGTCGAAAATGCGACTAAAAGTCTTTCCTGAACAGATTGAATTGTATTATTTTGGTAATAATAAGCCTAAACTTGTGAAATAAACAGATAGAAGTTGAGATCACACACTCTGTGTGTCGAAAATGCGACTAAAAGTCTTTCCTGAACAGATTGAATTGTATTATTTTGGTAATAATAAGCCTAAACTTGTGAAATAAACAAATAAAAGTTGAGAACACGCACTTTGTGTGTCGAAAATGTAACTAAAAATCTTTCCTGAACAGATAGAATTGTGTTATTTTGGTAATAATAAGCCTAAACTTGTGAAATAAACAGATAGAAGTTGAGAACACACACTTTGTGTGTCGAAAATGCGACTAAAAGTCTTTCCTGAACATATAGAATTGTATTATTTTGGTAATAATAAGCCTAAACTTGTGAAATAAACAGATAGAAGTTGAGATCACACACTCTGTGTGTCGAAAATGCGACTAAAAGTCTTTCCTGAACAGATTGAATTGTATTATTTTGGTAATAATAAGCCTAAACTTGTGAAATAAACAAATAAAAGTTGAGAACACGCACTATGTGTGTCGAAAATGTAACTAAAAATCTTTCCTGAACAGATAGAATTGTGTTATTTTGGTAATAATAAGCCTAAACTTGTGAAATAAACAGATAGAAGTTGAGAACACACACTTTGTGTGTCGAAAATGCGACTAAAAGTCTTTCCTGAACAGATTGAATTGTATTATTTTGGTAATAATAAGCCTAAACTTGTGAAATAAACAGATAGAAGTTGAGATCACACACTCTGTGTGTCGAAAATGCGACTAAAAGTCTTTCCTGAACAGATTGAATTGTATTATTTTGGTAATAATAAGCCTAAACTTGTGAAATAAACAGATAGAAATTGAGATCACACACTCTGTGTGTCGAAAATATAACTAAAAGTCTTTCCTGAACAGATTGAATTGTGTTATTTTGGTAATAATAAGCCTAAACTTGTGAAATAAACAGATAGAAGTTGAGAACACACACTTTGTGTGTCGAAAATGTAACTAAAAGTCTTTCCTGAACAAATAGAATTGTGTTATTTGAGTAAAAAATAGGCATAAACTTGTAAATAATAAATTAAAAGTTGAAAAAATCTCTTTGTAAATACAAAATTTAATAAAAAATGTTGCCTGAATAGTACAAATAGTGTTATTTTGGTAAAAATTAACATAAAGTTGTAAAATAATAAGTTAAAAGTTGAAAAAATCTCTTTGTAAATACAAAATTTAATAAAAAATGTTGCCTGAATAGTACAAATAGTGTTATTTTGGTAAAAATTAACATAAAGTTGTAAAATAATAAGTTAAAAGTTGAAAAAATGTCTTTGTGAGTCCAAAATTTAATAAAAAATGTTGCCTGATTAGTACAAATAGTGTTATTTTGTTAAAAAAATAATATAAAGTTGTAAAATAATAAGTTAAACGTAGAAAAAAATGTCTTTCTGAGTCCAAAATTTAATAAAAAATGTTGTATAAATAGTGTTATTTTGGTAAAAAATTAACTTAAAGTTGTAAAATAATAAGTTAAAAGTTGAAAAAATGTCTTTGAGTCCAAAATTTAATAAAAGTGTTGCCTGAATAGTACAAATAGTGTTATTTTGGTAAAAATAAAAATAAGCTGGGAAAATGTTTGACATAAAGTCAAAGTTTGGTAAAAAATAAACTCAAAATTAAGTTAAATAGCACACAGTAACATACATTTACTACCTAAATCAATAATCAAAGGGTCCTAGGTTCGATACCCCGTGATAAAAGCAAATGGTGAAAACTGTAGCCCAGTCCCAAATAGCTCTCCCTTCTTCCTAGTACAGATAATAAACCCTTACGCTTCGTTCTCCTTGTTCAAAATAAAATTCTCGCTCCAATCTAATTGGGTATCCAAAAATCCTTCTTTCTTGTGTTCTCGGTAACATTGGGCTACTTTGACAGAAACCTGTTCTAACATGCAAGCTTTCTACCCTAAAACCCTCGCTAAAGCGTCCTGTGCCTTGGGGCAACCCTGAGCGGAATATTAATTGGCAGCGGAAACCGGTTCTACAAGCAACGCATAGCTTCAGAATTTGACCATTGCTGCGCATTCCAGACATGCTTTGTTGTCTGGTTGAATCTCTCCCCTGCCCTACAGTATTGCATAGCTTTCCCCTGTTCTTGCGTACTGGTTAACCTTGGAAAAAAAACCGGCTCTGAAAACCTACCGACGCGATCTCTGATTGGTCAATCGGGTTCCTTCTTTGTTCTGACGTTGTGACGTCATTTGACCTTGAACGCACTTCCCCCAAATTCCTTTCTCCTCTACCTGCGCGGAGTTCAGATTCTGAGACAGTATTCTGTCTAGCGTCTGAGACCATCGTGTTTCATACCATAATAACATACATTATTGCATAGTACTAATTAATAATATTACATATCGCGGGTTCGAGTACCGGGACCGTCCCCAATCGTAATTGGACCTGTACCTACACCCATTACCACCGTTCATAGCGGTTCATAAACCATAGAAAACTTATTTTCAATATTATAAACATTAATATTATCGATTGATACGTTACATACTTTGCAGTAATGAATATAAAAACATATGCATAGCGTTTAGTACCTCTAATTACCTTCTATATACATATTTTTCATAAAATAAATAATTATATATTCATAAAAGTTATAAATAAGCAAATACATAAATGTAAAGTACTCTAAGTACTTGCAAATAATTCTAAGTACTTGCGAATTAATTAAAACCCGTGCAAATTAGTTATAAGTACGTGCAAATAAAGGACCACCCACGAAGAAAACGCCCGCGGGCAGGCCTTGGCGTACATCAATACTACTCAGATGTTAGTTATAAATGCATTATTGACATCCTGTCCGATCATATATGTGTTTGGGTTGAGGCTCCGTATCTACCTGCAACATTTCTTATCTTCTTTTTCTTGTTATCTGCTTTCTATATAGAATATTAGAAACAACATATTCCCTTTAACAGTATTTCATGTTATGGAAATATTTAAGTCTATACACCATCAGAAGTGGGATTGCAACAACATTACCACTACGTCATCCGACAAAGGTCAGGATCAGTATTGCTATATTTTATTGCTCAGGTCATTTCTTTTTTTTAATATGTATAGCTATAATAAACGTACTAACTTAAGCCCTCAGACTCGTAAACCAACAAATATACACCTCTATTGACTGCCTTGTATTTTGGGGAGAGGGGGACAATTGTAGCTGTTGGTGCAATACACTTTGAAGTTTTGTTTTCTAAGTGCCACACATCAATTTCGTCATAATTATCATTATTCATCCTCATCGTTGCCATTAGCCTCTTCTTTTTTACAAATTTTCGTACTGATATCGCCTTAGCAGATTAGCAGGAATCGTCTGAAGTTTGAACTCGTGACACCTCCCAATACCATTGCAAGCTTACTTGTGATTGTCCCCCTCATTTATTCAAAGTACCTCACTTTCATATTTAAATACACACAAGTAAAATAAAAAAGTTCATATCACATTAGTGATTTTAAATTGTATTCTTGGGGCCACTTTCTAACATTGTTGCCTGATATTAAAATAAGCGAAAACACTCTGCTATGCTTAATAAAAAACAACATCTATTCATTGCCAGATTGTACAACTGTATAGGTCGAGGTTCATAAGTCTCATCCATCTCATTCTAGGGACTGCATATTTTGTATACAGTTTTTGTAGTGGAATCAAAACACAGGTTGTTAAGAATATCGTCAGTAAATATGTGAATTCTTGCTGTGAAATTTCTATGCTGTTTAACCTAATAGAATTCGAATCTCTGAGAGAGCCAAGTACTAAGCTTTAGCATTCCATATTAGCAAAACCTTTATACGTACGTATTTATAACCTCAATTTACTAATCAAAAAATCCTCCTTAACCAACCAATTAGCACATTTATATAACCTTCTATAGAGGAAGAGGACATGACATTTCCGAGCCGGTATTATTAATGTGATATTCTTAACAGGTTAATGCATCAATCTTTACGCAAACACTTAGGAATGTTTGAAATGCAAACAATTCTTGTGACAAAAACAAATAATTAGGAAATTCTTTTTAACCAAACAATCAACACAAATCTCTCTTTTTTATAGAGAAAAGGGGAAGAGCATAACATTCCTGAGACAGTAATGGTGAACACTGTCGTTTGAAATTAGAAGAAGATTAATCACACGAGCATCATCATCGTCGACATCGCTTATCCTGACGGGATGCACGACATGTTTATCCAACGTATAGGAATACACGTTGATGATTAAGCGTTTTTCTTCTGCATCTCGTGCTCGTGTTTCGAATTTTGATGTATCAGAAATGGTCATCGGGTATTCGATGCCAGACATTACACTTTCAAAACTCGGACTCGTATTGTTTGTAATGTCCAACCCACTGTGGATTATTTTTGCAATAAACAGGATGCAGTGCAGCCAATATACACCAAAGGAAACACTTGTTATCGCTGTTCTGTATATTTAACACAGCCCTCTTGTGTTGAATGTTCGGTGGAAGAGGCATAAGCTAAGTACGTGTTGCTAGAAGGCCTTCGTCGTTGCAAGTCATCCATAACCCATTCACTAAGAAATAAGAAAAAAAATATTGACGTACTGAAAAAAAAAAAGTTGACTTGTTCACCGAGTTCACAGATGTTTACTCATTGATGACTCCGTCGTTGTCGTCTATCAAAAAAAAACCTAAGTACATTGGAAACAGTGAGAGAGTTATCGAAAAATCTCCCCCTTGTCGATTTTTTTTGGTGACGTAGAGTACGCGTAGAGAGGTCGGGTTTAGTGTGTCGGTCGAGTCTCGGTGTCCTCTGTCCTCCCATACCAAAATAAACATAGGTCGTCATGGAACCAATTTTTCATCAATCGAAAATTTTCCAAAGCCACAGCGTTAAAAAAAATCTTAAATTGCAAATATCTCGAAAATGGTAAGAGTTATCGAAAAAATATATCGAAAAACACCCCCATCCCGGTAGCGAAGCTACCCCCCCTGTCGATTTTGGAGGTGGAGAATACGTGTACCAAGTTTTGGTGGTCCTGGGGCCAAGGGGTAAGAAGTTAGCCCACCCGCCAAAACTTTGATCACTCGTAACTTCCGAACAAATAGTCGTGGAGAGGTCGGGTTTAGTGCGTCGGTCGAGTCCCGGCGTCCTCTGTCCACCCATACCAAAATGAACATAGGTCGTCATGGAACCAAATTTCACCCCCATCTGTCGAAAATTTTCCAAGTCCAGCGTCAAATTGCAAAATGTCTCGAAAACCGTAAGAGATAGCGCGAATATCCTTCCCGTTGACCCTCTTGTCGAGTTTTGGTGATGCAGAGTACGTGTACCAAGTTTTCGGAGGTTCTTGGAGGTCAAGGGTGGGCCAATTGCCAAAAATGTTTTTGATCACTCGTAACTTTCGAAAAAATAATCATAGAGAGCTGGGATTTCTTGCGTTAGCATCGTCTCGGTGTCCTCTGTCCTCTCATAACAAAATTGGCGTAGGTTGTCATGGAACCAATTTTTTCATCAATCGAAAATTTTCCAAGTCCTGTGTTAAAAAATCTTAAATTTGCAAATATCTCGAAAATGGTAAGAGTTATCGAAAAAATATATCGAAAAACACCCCCATACGGCATCGTTACATGCCCCCTGTCGATTTTGGAGGTGTAGAATACGTATACCAAGTTTTGGTGGTCCTGGGGTCAAGGGGTAAGAAGTTAGCCCACCCACCTCCCAAAACTTTGATCACTCGTAACTTTTGAACGAATAGTCGTAGAAAGATCGGGTTTAGTGTGTCGGTCGAGTCTCGGTGTCCTCTGTCCTCCCATACCAAAATTGGCATAGGTCGTCATGGAACCAATTTTTCATCAATCGAAAATTTTCCAAGTCCACAGCGTTAAAAAATCTTAAATTGCAAATATCTCGAATTTTTGACAAACAGGGTCATAGAACCCTCCAATTCATGACTTGGGAAAAATATGTTTGCTGATTCATCATGTAAAAAGTATGAATAGAATCTATGTTCGGAAATCCAAAATGGCGACCGGAAGTGGGGTTATCTTGGAAACGGTAAGACTTGGGAAAAATCTGTTTGGGGATTCATCATGTACACCTATACGTGAGAAAAAGTATGAATAAAACCTATGTTCGGAAATCGAAAATGGCGACCGGAAGTGGGGTTATCTTGGAAACGGTAAGACTTAGGAAAAATCTGTTTGGTGATTCATCACGTACTCCTATACGTGAGAAAAAGTATGAATAGAACCTATGCTCGGAAATCGAAAATGGCGACCGGAAGTGAGGTTATCTTGGAAACGGTAAGACTTAGGAAAAATCTATTTTCGAATTCATCATGTACACCTATACGTGAGTAAAATATGAATAGAACCTATGCTCGGAAATCCAAAATGGCGACCGGAAGTGGGGTTATCTTGGAAACGATAAGACTTAGGATAAATCTATTTGCGGATTCATCATGTACATCTATACGTGAGTAAAATATGAATAGAACCTATATTCGGAAATCCTCACAGAGCGGACCTCTACCTTCAATTCGACGTGGTGAAGAAAGAAAGCGGAGACGCGTTCCCCCCAGCAGCAGCAAATTTGATACTCGTGGACAACTTCGTGCCTCACCTGTTCTCGCAGGTGGAGGTGAGGAAACACAACACCGTCATCGACAGAATAGATTATCCAGGCATCACGTCGACGGCAGTGGGAACGTTAAAATTATCCAAAACGGACGCGGCATACTACCAGGCCGGGGGATTCGAAGCCGGGACCAAAATATCGACGAGAAGTCACACGGTGCTCTTTCCCATGCGTCTGCTGCCTGGTTTCTTCTCGGACTACAAGGAGATCATGTGGAAGGGAGGACTGAGGATCACGTTTCGAAGAGCGGCCAACGACAACGACGCACTGATGCGATACGCTACTTTGGGTCCGGACGGCACCACGCCGATAGCCAACACTTTACCCGAAGCAGCCAAGTGCGTCATCCGGAGCATGGAGTTGAGAATGCCGATCGAGGAATACGAAACCAACTACGCCCTCAAGTACAAAGCGGAGATCTTGAAGAGTCCGCAGGTACCGATTCACTTTCACGGTTACCAGTGCGTGCAGAAGATGGCGTCGGGAAGTCACATGGAATTCGACGTGACGACGCAGTTCAACAACATACAGTTCGACATGCCAGATTTCGTCGTGGTGCTCTTTCAGACCGGACGCGATAACGATCAGGAAAAAGATTCCAGCAAGTTCGACGACTGCAAGATCAAGAACGTTTATCTGAAGAACGGTAGGAACGAAGTGTTCCCGCGCGAGAATTACAACCTCGACATGACCAAAAACGATTACCTCAAACTTTACGAAGCGTTCTCGGCTTACAAGCGCGTGACCGAGGGAAGCGTGGACATGTACTACACGCCCAGCGAATTCAAAGCACGGAGACCCATGACCGTCATCAACACGACGAAGAGGAAGCAGGTGGTGGTCAACGATCGAACCAACATCAAGGTCGTGTGCGAGTTCCACGATGCCTTGCCCGAGGACACCGTGTGCAGCGTCATCCTGGTCGCAGAGAAGTCCTTCGCGTACGACGTGAAGAACGAGAGGGTGACGGAACAGTTTTAAAAAATAATTCGTAAAATAATTGCCACATACTAAAAAAAAATCAACAAGGTTATATAAAATGCAATGTAAGTTAGTTCGGTGCGCAAATAAAAAAAAATAATGATAACTCGTGAAACTCTCTATCTACAGAGGCAAATGGCTTCGATAGCCATGACCATTATAGAACTTTTGTGTTGTGGGCACCACGCACACACCCCCCCCCTCTCTCTATGGCTGGGGATATTATTTTTTATTCTATTTTGTTAGGGTCTTAACAAAAATAATAATTTTGATTATCACACACACACACACACCGCAGAAGATCACACACATGAGGGTTGTTTTTTTTTTTTAAAAAAAAAACAAACATCGTAGCAGGTTACGCTGAGAGCACACAAGGTCGTAGTGTAGATTACACTGAGGGACCTTTTACAGTAAGAGGAGACAGCAGACTCTTATAGGAAAATGTCGTAAGTCATTTCAAAAGTGTGTAGGTCAAAGGAGCATAAGAGCAGGAGGAGCTTAAAAAAGTGATGCCAGAGCTTTTTTTTTCTGTTCATTTTTGTTTGGGGGTTGGCAACACCGAACCTCACTTAAGGGCGCAGAACTCTCTAAAGTCCACTACACATCGTTCCCGAGAGAGGTTTACAAAAGGTCACGATATATAAACACGCTGTTTTTTTTTTTTTTTTTTTTTTTTGAGATTTTGGTGATCCCCAAATGAGTAAAGTGAGTATTTGATCTTTTGGTGCTGTTTTCTTCGCTGCAAAACATCGTCAGCGCAATAAATGAGGCGCAGAACGTGGAGAGAAAGTGAGTTTTTGAGGTTTTTTTGATCCCCAATTGATGACGTTCAAACGGTGCACCTGCACTACTGATAACATGTTCCAAAATTCTGATGGAGATTTGTTAGTTAGTTCTTTTTTCTCCTCCTCGCTAAAGTATCTAGATAAACTAATCCATTCATTCCGAACCGAGCAGGAAGAAAGTGCAACTGAGTAAGCTATGCACCTTTGTACAATAAAATGTTATTTTCCAAGATTGAAAAAAGTCCCTACGTTTTCCCTTATTTGGTAAAATCTGTCCCTAGGCGGGCGAAATATAGTGAAAAGTCCCTATGCGTAGGGACATGTCCCTACGGTTGGCATTCGTTCAGTATGAAGCGCCCTCTCGAGGCTGACAACTCCCCTGACCCCCGATAAGCTGCCGGCGCTCTCGCGACAACTGAGGATAAAGTAGAAATGTCTAATCTAAGATTAGATGTCAGAAATAAGGTGCCAGAAATATTTGTATTTGGGAGGACAGCTTTTGCAGCATCCTTGCTACAAGGTACGTGCTTATTTCAATTGTAATTGTAACTGTAATTGTGAAAAGTGGAAACATTACAAAACAAGCGGTTTCTGTTACGGACTTCCTGTAACGAAATTTGCCGGGACCTGTTGCATGAAGGGGCTGCTCGGCGGCCGACGCTCTGAAGGTAATCGACTGAAATAACCTCCCTGTATATGTGTGTGTGTGTGTGTATATATATATATATATATATATATATTGTTGTAATCCCGTTTTATCTGGGATCTGAGGTCACAGGGAAGTTTCAATTATACATTTAGGTAGAGCTTAATTGTATCTGTTGGCTGAACCTGCTCCGATTAGGAGGGTAGAGATATGGAAAGTTGATGTAAAGGTTATTCACGCTTGTTCATACCTGGTAGGTGTGTGATGTTCTTGTCCAGATGCTTCTTGCAGACCGAATTGTGACAGGTGCCAAGGTTCTATCCTTCGACCCTTGGCTCACCAAACCGAGCAATCCCATGCGACTCGTTGCATGCTAGGCAGCCGTAACTCCGTGTTCCGTCGTCGTAGTTCTGTAGTGTTAATGTGTTGTAGAGTAATCAGAAACTAGTTAACCCTCGAGTACTCGCGCGGCATCCCGTAACACGGATACTCGCGCGGGTGACAGTTGTCACCCATCAGGTATTTTATTTATTTCGAAAAGACTAATTATAGTATGGTGAATTTTTTGTTTTGTTATATTTACAATCTATTCTAGGGACACTTAAAATATTTTTTGAATTATTTTTGTATGAAACAGGTGTTGTAAAGAAAAAAATACCAAATCGTTCTTTAACAAAATTTTGCATGGAAAAAATTTCTTAAACTTTAGGCTACCGTAACTTTTTTTTAATGCAGGGTAACATTGTAGAACTACTTGCTCATCTTAAAGACTGCTTTATTGAGAATCCATAAACATATATGTTAACATAATTTGGCCTTTATTACAGGGCAAAATAAAGCGTACCCTGCATTTTACATATAGAAAGAGTATAGTCACAACAATGTTTGTTACTCGTAATAATTTTTTATGCGTATTGTAGGTTGAAAATTTCAATGACCAAGAATTGATGAATGATCACTACAGATATGACGTCCAAATTTTTCACAATGTTTTCTGGTTATTTTGTCTCTCGCCCTCCCACACAGATAGCAGCGACCTCTACTGTTACCTTGTTGTCTGCGCTCAGGCTGAGGAGTTTCTTGGGTTACAAGAAGGGCCTTTCCTCTTCTCTTCAGATGTGCAGGGATGAAAGGAAGCTGGATGAGACTCTCAATCAGAGGTTTTATGAGTTCCAACACCAAACTCTTCAGGAATTCTCGTCTTGCAGGTGGTTTAGCTGCAGCTTTGTTGAACTTGTAAATGATTGAGGCGTTGACCACAAGTTTTGCCCTACAAGTTCTAGGACTTCTCTGATAGGCGCAAGCCGATCAATTTCTCTTCCCTGCTGACGATCTCCGATGTCATCAAAACGAAGACATCGCATGAGGAAATGAAATCTATTCTCACTAACAAGATAACAGACTTCCACACCAGTCCCTGCAGAGTTGTCCCACATTGCTTAGTTTTTTCCTTTTACTGCCAAAACAGCCAATTAGTAGCAAAATACCTATGAAAGCACGAATTTCAACAACATTCGTGTGTTTGGCGTCCCGCTCTCGGCTAAAATGCTCCTTTATATCGTGAATATAAATGTTGGTTGATGTAACTATAGTTCCAATAACGTTAAAAAGTACAAAGCAATCAAGTGCAATGCGTGCTTCCCTACCCTGTCTAGTTGGTCCTGGGAGCCGCAAAATAATGTTGTCAGCTATGGTTCGTACATTTCTGGGCTGAAAGGATAGTTCTTCCACTTCATTATATTCTTAAACTGGTCTCTTAAAATGTATAAATTTGCAAATGGGATGTCCTCTTCATCACTGGATTCTTCTTCCGCATTGGCGGCAGGTCATTTTCGGCATTTTTCACTTGGTCCGTTTGTGGCTCATCTGCTTCTTCTGTGTCAAAGATATAGTCCTGGACATCTAAATGGTCATCTCCACCAACGTCACTATCATTCTCCACAACATCATCCTCATCGGAACTCTCACCAAGCAATACGTCCAAAATAAGAGAGTTATTACAGAGTCGTGGACGCGTTGGTGCATTCATAACGCCGTTAATCGCGCGGGGGACAAGTGTCACCCAACTGACTTTCAAGCGCAATAACACGGGCCACTCCTCACTAGAACATACGAACTCGCACTAGTCAGGTAGCTGGAAATGTAGGGGGAAGGTACTGAAGCCCCTATCATTCCCTTCCATCACACTGCTTGGCGGTAACAAAAACAAATGGGCTGGGTGACAATGGTACTGGAGGGTTATCCATGTGAGCGTCGATGATAAAAGTAATTCAAAAGAGCGTCGATGATAGGTGTAGTTCAAATGAGAATGAGCTCAGGGAGTGAGCTGTCTTTTATAATCTTACTCTTCGAAAGGTTGTTAAACCTTTCGAACGCGCTAGATCTTGTTTTGATCCACGCGTTTGCCTTTCAGTTCCTTGTTTAACGGAAGTTACAAGTTAGCGCATTCTTGGGATCGCCCGCTGGTCGGACAATTCCGGGAAATAAACAAGCGTGAATATTACCATGACGAGGTTTTCTCGGTTTAATAATCTCCATATCTCTACATTCCCCTTGTTGAATTAATCGATCCATTCTTGTGATGGTCGACTAGCTCCGGAGGAGGTTATATTTAAAAATCATCATTTATTAAAAAAAATTCAAAATCCGTAGAAAACCAATACATCAATCCATTCACCATAAGATTCACATCACCATATAAAAAAAATATTGATATCATCAGAAGAGTCATAGCATCAAAACACCGTTGAGAAAAGAATAAAAACACGTAGAGAAAAAAAATTAAAACTGTAGGTCAAAGCCTCTTGTGTACTCAAAGAGTACGAGCACCAATAACTAAGTCTTGAGGCATATATATAAAAAAAATAATCGTATAGGTTTGAAACTCAATGAGCGTTGATCTAAACATGACAACACGAGAACAGAAAAACACATGTCAGCACTCAGGGAAGGAACGCCGCATAACACACGTTGTTGTGTTGACTGTTTGCGGAGTTCAAAGTACACATTGAATAACACACACGTGGTCGGGCGGGGCATTGAGGTAATGTTACCATGGCAACGCCATAGACTACAGGTCGCTATTGGCAGAGTGTATTCTGTAGCAGACGATATAGCACAAAACAAAAACTCTTATCGCACGCAGGGCGTGAAAATGTAGATCCACTAAAATATGGGCAGCACCCATGGTCACAAAGTTTGGCGCTGGAAACGACATATTTGTGTACTAAATATGCGTGCCTGACGTTAATTGATGGAGGCTGAACACTGGAACACACTTTCAGCCGATGAAAAACGACAATGCGTATCACGTGATTAGCAGTAAACAAGGGCAACACGCACTGACTGGGAGGGGCTTTGCCGATGTAGGTCGCCGTGACGTCATGGAAGGGCAGTCTGGAATTCAAGCTTATGGTGTCGCTTCGGGTCGGTATACGTCCGGAATAAAACGTTCCACAGCTGGATCGCGGCCTGGAGGATGGGAAAAGCCGCCAAATGGTCCAGACAGGATTGGGTCCTTCGGTGCTGGAAGTCCACAAGATCGTCGTCGTTCTCTGCGATGAACCTAGATCTCTCGCTCGGAAGCACAAGCAGGAGGTCGTCATGATGAATCCATCCGGTAGCATTCGTGGCGATGAGAATGAAACAAACGCAAAAGGGGAAAAATTAGGAAAAATGTAAAAGGTAGTGGAGCAGAGTTATAATAAATGATGGCGGATGATAAAGTCGACAGAAAAAGGACTTTCATATAAAACTTGGGAATTATTTTGGGGGGAAGGGGAGGTAATATCTGATCGTAGTGACGGCGAAGGGGCATTGTTGCTTATATGACACAGAGTTTTTAAGGGGACCTGTTTATGAGTGACAGGTTTACATGAGGAAAGTTCGCCGGGGGGCAACGGGGGGAGTGGATTTGGAATAGCCGGCTTAGCCGGGAATGAAATGAGAAAAGAAAGGGAAGTTCAGCGATAATAGAATGAACTAAGTGATTACGAGACATTTCCGTCTGTAATATGTGTAAATGTCGTATATAAAAATAATTGCAAGAATTTTACGTGTATTGTGGTCCAAGGATTAAGCGCCTTCGATTCGCTGCTAATAAAAAAAAATGAAAAAGAAGTGAAAAAGAGTAAGTAATATGTTTATAGACACTTCATGGAAAAAGAGAGTAGGTTTTAATTTCATGGGATATGAGCTATACCATGTTGTATGCTATCAATAATTGAACTATAAAATTAAAGGAGAGAGTGGGAACATTTGCCTATATTTATTATATGCTTTGTTAACATATTTAGTGCATTGCAGCTTTCAAAGAAGCAGTTCGCGTTACACCTGAGCGTAAATAAAAAAAAATGTTATGGCCAAAAACCAAATGTTCAGCAAGTTCTACGCAGTTCATTTGTTCTTTAAATCATTCATCTTGTTCTATCTTAGTTCTTTCTTTCTTTGTACCTTTTTTTTCATTTGAGCGTATATGTACCAGCAAATGGGGAAAAAAATGTTTGCTAGTGAGAATCATAAACGTGCTAAGTACTTATTAGTCAAATCAGCTAAGTGATATGTTCTGACTATTACTATGCGTATAATCGCAAGTTATAAAATAACATAAAAATATCAGTAGAAATTAATTATTAGGCAAGAGATGTATTATAAATGTTCCGACGATTGAGATAGCATTCTGTAATCCTGGTCTTGTTAAAAATAAAAATGAGTTCGTTCTAACGAAGAAGTGCAGTGCGAGCACGGGAAGTGAAGGAAGGGGTGGGATGAGCGTGAGAAAATGCTGGATCAAGGGATGTTAGCATGTGCAATGTACGTAGCGAGGAGGCTAAAGAGAGAGTGATAACGGAGTGGAGTGTTAATGAATGTTAGCGTATATGTCAGTGGGGTTTTTATGGCACTAGTCGTAGCGGGCTTTGAGTCTAGAAACAGTAAGAGTGTCAGTCTTTTGTTTACTCCTTCCGTCGATGAAAGTAACTTCATAGGAGTTCTCGTTAACTTTGCCAAGAATAGTTCCTTTATACTTATAAGAGGACGCAAAGGCTTTTGACACGCCTGGAGTCGGAGTGGCATCTAGAATCCACACATGTTGACCTGGTGAGTACTGTATTTGACTATAAGTGCGGTCTGTGTACTGTTTCTGCTGTTCGTAACGTTTATGTAAGTTGTCGTGAGCGGTCTTACGTATGGATGTCAGGAGTTCAAGTCTCTGTGCGTTCGTCTGGGAGATATTGTCAGGTTTCGAAGGAAGGACTGCGTCTGCTAAGATCCTTGGGTTGTAGCCAAATAAAGTAAAATACGGGCTCTGGAGGGATCCAGAATGGATTGTAAAGTTGTGGCTGAACGTTGCACTAGCTAAATAGTCACACCACGAAACCTTTTTCTCCAACACAAAAACTCTCATGACTTTCTTTAAGTAACTAAATGAACTCTCAACTAACCCATTCGTGAAATGTGCGCAAGTATCTACATATTTTAGTTGTACGCCTGTAATATTAGCTAACTCCCGTAAGAGCAAACTTGAATTGGGTGTTGAGCGATCTAAATAGATCGTTTCCGGGAGGCCGTGGATTAGAAAGACTTTCTCAACTAAAGCTGTTGCTATGTTTTGTGCATCATGATTAGCCAAAGGAGCTGTAATGACGTATCTTGTACAACTATCAACTACTGAAAGAAAATATTTGCATTTGTGCGTTTTAGAAGAGACTAGTGGTCCACAAACGTTAACATGAATTCGTTGGAAAGGAATTTGGGCAGGTTGGAATGTTTGTAGCGTATGTGGTTTAGAACCTTGTGGTTTCTTTGAGATCTGGCAAGGGATGCAACGTCGAACCTTATCGTACACAAATTTCTTCATATTAGGGAAAAAGTAGCGCATAAGCATTAAATTATATGACTTTTGTGCACCTTGGTGACTTCCATTCATTTTGTGTGCATGAATAAGATCGAAAACTTGATTTCTTAATGCATGGGGAATACAAAGTCTATCCCGATAACCAGTTTTGATTTTATTAGTCCTGTATAAGACTCAATTTTTGAGTACATAAGAATACGAAAGTTTCTCTAGCTTAGGATGACTAGCTTTGTCTTTGTTTTCTAAAACGTCAATAATATCTCTTAAATAGGGGTTTTTACGATGTTCTGAACTAATATCAAAATCTGCTGCTTGTGCATGAAATACTTGATGAAAGAATAGTGCATCATCATCATCATCATCTTTCTTGTCAGGATTAGTCTTTTCTAGCGGTAAGCTTGCACGGGAAAGTGCATCCGCAAGTTCATTTTTACTGGCGCTGACATGCCTTATTTCGAAATCAAAATTCTGAAAATAAAGAGCTCTTCTTCCTAGAATAGAACTATGGTGTTTAGTTGAACGAAGATAGGATAAGGCTTTGTTGTCTGTGAGAACCACAAAATGTTGATTCATAAGGAAAAATTTGAAAGTTTTCAGAACATAATATGCACCTGCAATTTCGAGGGAAAATGTGTCAGCTTTTTTCTCTGTGTCTGTTAAGGCTCGTGAACAATAAGCACATGGATGTAAATTTCCTTCTTCATCAGACTGTAACAACGCTCCGCCAATCCCAATTCCGCTTGCATCAATGTATACATATGAGGGGCGCTTAGGGTCATAAGGACGGAGGATAGGGGCGGAAGTGATCATTTCTTTCAGTGTTTCGAAACTGTTCTGGTGTTCATCAGTCCATTGAAACTTAACATTCTTTTTAAGAAGCTTGAACAAACATTCTGTGGGTCCTGCAAATCCTTGCACAAATCGTCGAATGAAATTTACAAGTCCTAGAAAACTACGAAGCTTGCGTTTGGTGGTAGGGGTGGGATATTCCAAAATAGCTTTAAGAATATGTTCTGAAATCTTAATTCCCTTTTGAGATACCAAGTTACCGAGGACTTTTACTTCGGTGAAAGCTAGCCTACACTTAGAAGGTGACAATTTAAGGGATGCTTTTCTTAACTTTTGAAACACTCTATCCAGTATGTTAATCATGTGTGGGAGATTTGAACTGTAAATAATAATGTCATCAGTGTAAACCGAAAGTTCTGAACTGTCTATTCCACTAAGGGCAAGTTCGCTTACGCGGTTCATTACCCCGGGGGATGTTTTCAATCCCTGGCATAACCTAGCATATCTAAAACTACCAAGATTGTTAATGGAAAAGGCGGTAATGTCCTTAGAACGCTCTGTTAATGGAACCTGAAAGAATGCACTAGACATGTCCAAAATTGAGTAGTATTTCTTACCAGCCATCTCTGTCATGATGGTTTTTATGTCTGGGGCCTGCAATGAAATCGGAGCTATTATCTGGTTAAGCGCGCGAAGATCAGAAATAAAACGATAAGTCCCATTGGGTTTCTTGACTAATAGGACTGGGTGTCGATAGGGACTCCCTTCACAGCGCTCTATAACACCTTGGTCTAATAATTTCTGAATTTCCTGTTTCATAGGCTCTCTGTAATAAAAGGGTATAGGGTAGGTCTTGGCATACACTGGGGTGTCCATCTGTCAGCTTGATGTCATATTCCAAAACATTAGTTTTAGTCAATTTATCCCCTGGCCAGAGAAAAATATCTGCATACGTGTATGCGAGCTTTAGGATTTTTTCTCTTTCTTCTCGGGGAATATCAGGGTTAACTGTGAGGAGGGAGGGGTCAAATTTCTGTTGACTTTCACTTATTTGATGTTTTACTGTGCTATTTTCATTACAAGAGTATGAAAATGCGACATCTTCGCTTTTATTTTCCCAAACGGAAGTAACGTCACTTAAAATTTCACAGGTCGATATTTCACCTAATATTGTGTCACTTTCCAAAGTGATTGTGCTTTCCGTAGGGTTGTGTATGTGAATGACAGGTGACTGAGGGTTTACTGTAGCATTCGGAAGGACTACTGCATGCTGGGTCATAAGGGAAGCAGATGGGGTAAAAAGTACAGGCTTAGGGGTGTTAGGTGTCGTAGTGGTAAGTTTCAAATTGATATAAGTTTTTGATCGTGGACTTAACTGAATTGTGTTTGAAAGGGTAGCTTTTCCCTCATACACATTTACAATTTCAATTTGGGTGAATATGTCATGTGACAGCTGGTGAGTCTTGTACTTTGACCTCAGAATACTATAATTTGGAGTACGTCCTAAATGATGAAGAGTTATTGTGTTGTCTTTTAACGACATTTCGCACCTCTGCGTTCGCAAAAAGTAATTTCCTAAAAGGGGAGGGACATTTGTTGAATCTACAATTCTAAATGGGTGCGAATATTTATGCTTTCCAATTATGATAGGGAGAACTACAATTTCAGACACACTCAGTTTTGATCCGGACACACCTTGGATTGTGGACTTGACCTTGTAAGTTTTTCTTTCAGAAGGAAGAAGGTGGGAGGGATAAATTGATATTTGGGAACCCACGTCAATAAGTAAATCTACTTCTTTCCCTTGTATGCTACTATTGATAAAATATAGGCCATTTCTCTCAATGATAGGAACTTTGTCTAATCTACTATTATCCTCGATTTCGTTCCTGCAAGTCGAAGATGGTGTTAGTTTAAACTACTGTTATCTCCTTGTGGCTTGTAAAAGCATTTATCGCTCACGTGATTATAGCGACCACAGAACGTACAGGCCGATGTATTTGCTTCGTCGCGATTACCCATATTTCGAGTCTGATCTCGACGTTGAAACCTATTATTATTATTACCTCTGAATTGGCCTCGAGAGTTCGATCTAAATTTTCTTCTATGATTAGCTCTATTATTATTACCCCTGTAGGAAGAGGAGTTATTATTCCCCTTGTTGTTAACTCTGTTCCCTCTGTCATGTGCGTTTTGATTAGCCGTTTTCGCAAATTCCAAAACATTTGAGCAAAAATTAAAAAGAGAGACTGTGTTCATTTGTTCCTGCGAAAAGAGGGATATGTTCGACATTTGTGACGAAAGTTTATTTATCTCATCACTAGAGGTAGCACTTTGAGCGTGTTCCACTGTGGCTACGGCTGGTGGCGCCGCGCAGTGGGGAATTTCAGAACTTGGTACATGATACATTCCTTGATACATTGCGTGTGAGTTATTGACGGGAGCGGGATTTGATTGCAGACTTTGGACTTGATGAGCAGGGGATGGGAGAAAGGATGGACTCTGGTTATGTGTTACAAACTGCTGATTCGGGTTCAGTGGATTACTTGGGAGGGGGAACTAGAGCTGTGCATGAGAACAGCTGTGAAGTGGCGTCTGGGTCAATGTCTGTTGCTGCAAGCTTGCTTGTGCTATTGCCTGGTCAATTTCAAACTTCTCCTCCATCATACGGGAATTAATCAATAACTGCTGGCGTTCGAAATTTTGTAGGTGGGCAATTAATTCCTCTGTTTTGGCAAAGTGCTTATTAGTTAAACAGCCAATGTATTTGGCTCGCAGTCCCGTGATTATATAAGACAGAGTTTGTTCTTCAGTGGCGTTCGGGAAGTATTGCTGGACTAATGCCTTCTTAGCAATAACATAGGTGTGAATCGGTTCTGTAATCATTTGCTTCCTTGCGAGAATTATCTGTACGGGATCCGCTGATAGGTACGAGCCTTTAAATAAAGTACTTAGCTCGTTTTTGATATGGGTGTATGTCAGGTCTACAAAATTGGGTCGTTTCTGTATGTCATGAAAATAAGTTAATGCAGTGTCAGTCAAAAATAAAGGCAACATCTCTTTACGCTTAGCTTCCGACCATCCCGCGGCGTGTTCTACATTTTGAAACTTGAGGAAAAATGGGTCAATATCTTTTGGGTCATTCCCGCTAAATGGCGCCGGGTACAACGCAGTTGGGATTGGGGTGGCCATGTTAGTGGGGGGAATTTCTACAGTTACGTTATTAAGGCTATTAGTATTGTTAGAGTTAGTAGGGACGTGGACTGGAGTACTTGCTGAGGGCTGGGGTCGGTTTTTGTTGGGTGTTTGTAGTCCTAGGACAAATTGAGGGTAGTTTCTATTAGCAGACCTTAACCATGTTAGCGGAGGGGAGGGGACTGGAGATAAAGGTCGTGAATTTATTGGGTTTGCCGTGATTGCAGTAGCTAACTCTATGATTTGGTCGAGGGAGGAATCTAGGTGTTCGTGCAATGCTATCTGTGACGTATTCATAAACGAAAGTTCGTCGTGCTGACCAAAGAACAAATGAAAGTATGGGTATGCAGTTATTTATGTCATTAATATATCGCTTGTCAAATAAATATAAGCAAGTGTTCTCATTCCTGTGTGAATGATGCTCAAATACGTCCAGAGTGAATATTATGCAGAACAAGATTTTGTTGGGGGGGGACTCGCCATAAAAGAAAAAGAGGGGCTGTATTCCATAGGGTAATACGCAAAATTGTCACTGGGTCTGACGCATCTTAAGCGTACTGTGGGAGTATGAGTTGGAATTACAAAAAATTTTACTTTAAAAAAATGCTCCCAAAGTGGGAGGGGGGAGACTAATTTAATTTAAAGCAATTCGTACAGAAAGGTACTCAATTGCAAAAAGGGCCTGAAGTACCTCCACCATGTTGTAATCCCGTTTTACCTGGGATCTGAGGCCACAGGGAAGTTTCAATTATACATTTAGGTAGAGCTTAATTGTATCTGTTGGCTGAACCTGCTCCGATTAAGAGGGTAGAGATATGGAAAGTTGATGTAAAGGTTATTCACGCTTGTTCATTCCTGGTAGGTGTGTGATGTTCTTGTCCAGATGCTTCTTGCAGACCGAATTGTGACAGGTGCCAAGGTTCTATCCTTCGACCCTTGGCTCACCAAACCGAGCAATCCCATGCGACTCGTTGCATGCTAGGCAGCCGTAACTCCGTGTTCCGTCGTCGTAGTTCTGTAGTGTTAATGTGTTGTAGAGTAATCAGAAACTAGTTATCCATGTGAGCGTCGATGATAAAAGTAATTCAAAAGATCGTCGATGATAGGTGTAGTTCAAATGAGAATGAGCTCAGGGAGTGAGCTGTCTTTTATAATCTTAGGCTTCGAAAGGTTGTTAAACCTTTCGAACGCGCTAGATCTTGTTTTGATCCACGCGTTTGCCTTTCAGTTCCTTGTTTAACGGAAGTTACAAGTTAGCGCATTCTTGGGATCGCCCGCTGGTCGGACAATTCCAGGAAATAAACAAGCGTGAATATTACCATGACGAGGTTTTCTCGGTTTAATAATCTCCATATCTCTACAATATATATATATATATATATATATATATATATATATATATATATATATATATTTCTTTTCCACTCCATCTCTTTTCCCTATTTTTCACACTATTTCCTCCTGACCTTTTATCACCTAAATTTCTTAATCTTCTCTTTCTCTGTGTTTCTAACTTTGTATTTGCCTTTTCTCAGCCTTTATGTGCTTCCGCTTTATCATTTTCATTTCTTTCATTCCTTCTTTCCTTTATCTTAATTTATATTCGTTCTATTTTATTCTAGTTCTTTTTCTCTAATTATTTCCTATACGTTGTCTGCATTTGGATGTGCCTCACACTCTCATTCAAAATTTGTCACGTATGCTATATACTTTGTCCCTGTTATCCCTGGAGCAGAGAGGGGGGAGGGAATTCGAGTGGGCAGAGCGAAGCAGCACACACAACTGTGAAGGCTGGTAACTACAGTCGCTTTCCCCCTCCACGCAATCCCATTTCCTCTCACGTGTTCATTGATGGAGCCGTCTCGCGTCACTACTTGGGCAGAAACTTGTTTTCGTTCACTTGCTCCAGAGATAACCGATACAAAGTATTGTTTGTTGGGCGGGCTAAGTGTAGTTTAAGGTGGGCTACATCCCGCTGTAGCTCAAACAGTGGCGACGCTCTCGCACGACCATTTAAAATCGAAACCAAAATTATTGCAGTAAGATGAGAAATAATGGATCGCAAGAAAACAACGTCACCTGACCTTGCAGAGTTTAACTATTTTCCATCATTATTATTTTGTGAAGAACAGCAGTGAACGTAACAAATTGCATCTTTTGTTCGAAGCGTGCAGAGGGAGTTGGGCAACAAGGAACGAACGCTGCACGGAGCTCAATCATTACGACGCTGACGTAACGACAACTTGTTATGAAAATGATAAGCACGTTCGGTCTTGTTTGTTTGCTCTGCAGTTTGACTTGATTCTACACATTACGAGTCTGTGTCATTGGGGAGTTGGAATCAAGCAATCGGTTCGAAGTGAAGCTGTGCATGTAATTGGCGGACGTAGGAATTTTCCGTTGCCCCGAGGGCCGAGGATAGTCCAAGAGCATAGCTGCGCCAATTCAGTGACCTCAATGAAGGGGAGATTCAGTTGAAGCTCCGGACCAGGGTGGAAATCCTGGGGGAAACAGGGGGAACTTTCCCCCTCCAGCAATCTTGACCTCAAAAATCCCTCCACAAAAAAAAAAAATTGCGGGGGAGGAGAGTTTTTGTTAAAAGAACATCAGTTAAGCAATTGGTTTTCACTTCAAATATACTTTACTAAAGATAATATGGAAAACACACATAAAGTAGTGTGGTTGCGAGTGTTGAATACTTTCTTTCTCTTTCAAGAGATCATTAACTATATATATACACACCCCAATAAAAGTAGAACAAGAATGCAAGACATATATAAGTTTAAAATTTAATTGATTTATATTAATGGAAAGCAAAAACTAAACAAAATCTTACACATAATGCAACTATTTCAACTATTTCGTAATTTACAGACATCTTTAACCAGTTAGTAGGAATTTGTTCGTTATTTTTAAATATCTGATAAATATATGAAAGTAACAAATGAATTCCTTTATATGTATTTAATAGTAATGCAGTTTTAAATATTTAGTTATTTACTTTTACATTTATTAACATTATAAATATGTGCATTATATATATATATATATATATATATTTATTTATTTATTTATTACGATCTTCCTACCTCCACCCGTCCACTAATCCAAACAAGGATTTACATGTAGAAAGCTTAAATGCTGGAGTAAAAAAAATATGCAAATTCAAATGTTGCATTGAAAATGTGTTAAATTTAAAGTTCTATTACATTTCGCATAATATTTGATAGTACAGGGTGACTCAAAAGTCCCTTAACATCCACTATAAAATGTAAAGGAGTTAGGCTGGGTGCAAATGGTATTGAAAAAAAAAACAGGTTAGGCCTAGGGGGAACCATATTATGTGTTCCAAGCGGACGTCCGCCATATTTGTGGCATCCATATTGAATTCAACTCAAAATTTTTAAATGAGAAGGGGGGGATGTGATATATAAAATCAGGCTAGACTTTCACGAGAAATGCAATGGTGAAGGTTCTTTCTTTATGTATTTTTAACCAGTAAAAAGCGAATGCTTGTTTCCATTTCCGCCTTTTCGAGGTGTCAGAAGAAAGCATTAAAGAGCCTCTAATGCGTCAGTATTGCAACGAGATCATACTGACGTCTAGGGTGAGAAGTTCACGTGCCATTACACATGATTTTAATCGGATACATCCACGAAGAGTTGAGCATTATGAATGGTTGTCTCGAACAATTGGCGGCGATAAGGGGGCGAGGGGGCAGTTGCCCCCTCACTTTTCGCCACTTTTGCCCCAATCGCTCGAACAATTACAGTGTGACGCTTCCATGGAATCGAAAGACCTTGACAGTGACGAGGCTAATGTTTATGGTCATGGGGAAGTTAATAAACAGAATATGCGACACTTGTCATCTGATAACTGACTTTGGACAGAAACTGTCTCACAACGTTCCCATAGTGTTTTGGAGCTCCGTTCTGTTGAAAACACTCTGGGAAAAGTATCTTATTCCGTAAGCAAGGATGGAAGAAAAACAGCCCTCAGCATTTAAGGTTCCGTAGATGAAAAATAGGCCAACCAATCGCGTTCCACACCCGACACCATTACCAGCAACAATCATTCAACTGGGATCTAGCCAATGTGGGCGTTTGAATCACCCTGTATTATATGTGAATGGCAATGAATATTTTTTTAGATAAAAAGAATCACAATTATTTGAAACTTATGTTATTAGTGTTTGAGTGAATTCTTCTATTTTGAGGTTCAGAGTCAATTTTGTTTCACCAGAGCTTCCAGATCAATTCTTTCCCAGCGTCTATTTCTACAGCTAGCCGACCTACGTGGCGGAGTGGTTAGCACAGCGCGCTACGATGTCAGGAGTCCCGGGTTGGGCGTGGGTGTTCTTTGAGAGTGTTTTTGCGAGTGCCTCATCAATTTCATCAGATCATCATACATCCTCATCTTTTCGCGATTAGCCAAAAGTGACAGAAAAGCGAAGTAAAATAAAGTAAATAAATGAATCTTTTTACAGCTAATATGCCAAGATCATTCAGACCCTCATTGACATGGTTCTCCTGATGTTGAGGCTGCGAGGGTAAGATAAGGTCCTCACACAAGACGCAACAGACGCTGGGATTGTGACCGCAAATACTGATAATTTCTAAAGTTCGTGGAAAGTCAAACAATAAAGTACAAGTAGAGTCAAGAATTATGGCAAAGTTTTATTTTCACATCGGTTTTCTTCTTCATATGCTAAATGTTTAAATTGTCTAACCTTGAGCCTAGAGGAACAATATAAGAGGGGAAAAAATATGTTCAAGACTGACCTTTTAAAAGACTTTCTATACTTTTGACATAGGCCTATCTTCTGCCTCATTTCCCTTTCTCGTGCTTGACTTTGAGCGTTCACAAAGGGTGGGGCAGAAAAACCTGATAATTTTTAAAATGATATAACACAGTAAATGAAAAGAGTTCGTCTTTATTCGTGCTAGCCTTGCAGCCACGCTATGTCATTATTATTTACATCAACATTAAACAACATTACGTAAATGTTGTAAATGGCTCCCATTTGGTTCACACCCTGCTGGAGTGGGTCGGAAGTTCTGGAGCGAGGAAGTTTGATTTGATTTTTTTGCTTTAAGTACAATTTACGCACAGTAAGGCTAATCGGGACTGGACCTACAGTTTAAAGTGGAGGAGCGAGGAAGTTCTGCAGCATCGAAGTGTACCGTTCAAGTTCTGTTTCACTGTGACATTACGATTTGCATTTCCGGCCGCTATCTTCCTCAGAAAAGAGAACTCTCGTCTCACAGTTCGGTTGGAAATTACCAAAGTTACAGCGACAGACTCCAGCAGTGCGTAGACCAAAATGGGCACCATTTGCAAGATGTTATTTTCCGCACTTCATGTTGGCGTAAATCATAATTTTCTTTTTTCAATAATAATGATTAATGACATACATACGGCACGGTTAAAGACGAACTCTTTCTATTTACTGTATTATATAATTTTATAAATCATCTGGTTTTTCTGCCCCCACCGTGCGTAGTTGAGCAACCACGACTTCACAAACTTTGAATAATCAAAATACGTTGTGGCGGACGATGACCATCGCCGTTATTTCAATTAGACTAAATTCAAAATTACACTGTCTAAAAAGTTTTCATTCGTAACATTGGTACACTTAAAACAAAAGTACCGGAACGTTGTTCCGGTGCGTTCTGGACGAAAAAAGCACTAGGTGTGAGTGCACGAATACCTTGTAAAATGTGTATTATTATTATTATTATTATTATTATTATTATTATTATTATTATGGTTTTCTGTAAATTGTCATTCAAATTCATGTATTATTCGACCGATTGCAGCAATAAATATTTGGGTGTTATAGCCCTCGCTGTTGAAACTCGACACTTACAGTTATAACGTATTGTTGTAAATGAAGTGGAAAAGTATTTCTCCGCACCGTCATTTCATTGTTGTTCTCATCAGCTGACTTTATTCTCTGTACAGATTTTCCAAAATTCGTGTGAATATTTTATTGCAGAGAAATGAAGAAATATGAGTTTAAGCTTTACTTTTAGAAAACATCTTAATAAAAGTACAGCAAAAAAAATAATCACACAAATATATTAAGATTTTTTCTTAAGAAAGATTGCGATTGAAAACGTTTAGCTCTGGTTGTACAAGTTGTAATGCCCTGGATATTACGAGTACATTGTAGTTGTTTGTCATTTAGTTGAAATATTGTGTTCGTCTCGTTTTTAATTTGGCAAATACGAGTATTTAAGACGTCACAGGCAACTAGTATTAGATGGACAAATAGACTAACCTAAATATATGTCAACCTGGCAACATGTAAGAAACTGAGAGATTTATTAACAAGCTCAAAAGAGCATAGCAACAAAATGACTGTAGTATGGAAATATCTAGAACAATACCGGTGTGTATATTTAAATTTGTAAATTGTTTTTAAGGAATAAAACTTTTCATTAATGTGAAACAGGAAGTTTTGGTTACAACGACGATGATTACCAGTCTTTTGCTAACGACGTGAGGAGCGAAGGGTACATTCCTAAACAGATTCAAAGGTACGTAACACAGTTTTGGGAAATTCTACTACCTTACCTTAAGAATGAAAGAGAACTGACCGTCCCTTGCAGGGTGGCCATATGTGTGATCTTATTTCCGCTTTTCATTATTCTACATTTAAGCATTCACAAATTGTCTGGTATTTAGAGGGTTTCCAACATCCGTCCTCACGTTCACGACCATCGCACGCTCATTTTCCTTCAAGGCTTTCCGCATTATTGCGAAATTCTTTGGGCAGGCTCTCCATTTCAGTTTGAGCACTTGACAACAGGCACGTAGCATTTACCTGGCGGAGGTGGGAAATGGGTGAAATCTCCACTGCCATTTAGGCCACAAATGAGGTGGAAGTTGAGGATAATATCTTGTACTGAAGTACGTCTTTTCCTTTAGGTTAATTGCAGGAAGATAGAAGGATAGCGGCTTCAAAGGTTACCCATGACGCTAGACAATCTTCGGCCACCAAAATATGTTGAAAGCTGTGATTCTAATAAAATTTTAAATGAAATAAAAAAATTACCATAACATAAAATCACGAGGGGAAGACATATTTTGCTTTTATTATATAAAAAAAACATAAAATAAAAATGTCGGTCATGTAAATTTAGAACAACGACTTGGTGTTCGTCGTGCTGACCACACGTTACGCCATAACTGGTTGGATGGTCGCCCACCTCTGCTGAGGCATATGGGAGTGAGGCCACCAATCGGTAGGTAGGCACTGGTCTTCACGGGCTGCTGCACGACTGGTTAAAAAAAATGTATAACAGGACCACTATTGGTGTAAAATTTGAGATAAGGATAGGTGGTACAAGCTTCAACAAATAATTTGACGGACACTTGGTATCCCCACACTTCCATGTGAACAATGATAGCGTTTCTGCACAATGACGAATGATTAGTAGTAACTGCAATGACAATAGAGAGTGGACATGGACGTCCGCAGGATTTTTTCCAGGGAGGACAAGCAAGGTATTTTTTCCAGGGGGGCAAAGGAGGCATATTTTCCCCCATAGTAGTCATGCCCCCTCAAAAAACACCATTTCAGTCTGAAATTATCATGTTTCTTCAACTAATTTATAATAATTAACACAAATTACTGTGACTGATTTGAAATTATGCGTGAAATAGATAATTTTTAGGTGGACATTCATCTTCCGGGTGAGGGGTGGCCGGCCCCCTTGCCCCCCCTTCGGGACGTCCATGAACGTGGGCCATCGTAAAGTCGCTCCCCCACCAGAAAATTTTGATTGATTGATTGAGTTGGTGTTTTAAGTCCACTTTATGCACAATAAATCTAATCGGTACTGGACCTACAGTTTAAAGTGGGTTTGATTGATTGATTGAGTTGTTGTTGCTTCAAGTCCACTTTATGCACATTAAGTCTAATCTTGACTGGACCTACAGTTTATAGTGGGATCCGAACCACTATGTGCCTCCACCGGTAATCGAACCCGGGACCCCTTGATTACAAGAGAGATATGCTGTAATAAAGAAACATGACGGCATCAAATCCAGAAGAGACTTAGTGTGCTCTGCTATCACGAGACAAATTATCCAAAAATCGTTGAACGAAGCATCTGGAATACGCACGGCAAGCGTCGTCAGATGTTAAAAGCAAACAGTGGTTTCGAAAATTTTGCACGAACAAGCATGCAAGGCACACATTTTGTAGGCATTTAAACCAGATGACCTCCAGCGACATAATGACTTTGATATGATCCATATTTTTATGTGACGTCACAACATGCATGTGTATGCATGTTACTGATATAATATACTTTTATGAAAGGACACGTAAATGTTGTGTTATTATATGTAATATTACACCCTGTTTGTAATGTATATCTTTTGTTAAATGTTTATTGTATTTTATGCTCTGTTATGAGTAGTTTAATGTTAGCTTCATGTTTGCGAGAGTGCACTATACGAATTTGTATTTCTAAAGATGTATAGATGTCAGTTTTGTTGATAGTATCCTTTTGTAGACAGTGAGTGATTCATCTGTACTTTAATCTGTGTTCTCAAAAAATAGTATAAAAGCGAGGATATCGCGTAAGAAATATCACACTTTTTCGCCACGGATCGGCGAAGCTTTTAAACTTAAAAAGAACTCCTTGGTGTTGTGCATACATCTTGGTATGGTAGTTCGGGGCGCAAGCTAGGCCTATGTGATCATAGGTACGCCGATAGCCATGCATTGATGATATGCACAATACTGCAACCATTCTACGTTAAATAATAAAGCTAGCCTAAGGATTAATTTGGAAATAAAAGGCTAAAGAGCAAATATTGGCTCAGTTATCATTGCATATCTCTTGGTGTGGTAGTTCGGGGCGCAAGCTAGGTCTATGTGATCATAGGCTTGCCGATAGCCACGCATTGAGTTTATGCGTTTTAGTTGAGTCAATTCATCGACAAAGCGAAAGCCTCGCCTTCGACTCAAGAATATTTGCATTATAATTGAATAAATAAAGAATAAAACCTTTCAGTTTATACATACTGCAGTAATGTGGTTTTATTTCTCTGTGCTGTGAATATTGTCTTTGCCTAACACTATCCCTGTACCTGAGAGGAGTCTGTGTACTTCACCGAGTCTCATCGTTCACCGCTGAGTATTGTTAAGTTAAATATTAATAGTATAATAATATAACGCGTCTATTACAAGAACGTATCAACTTCTTAGTGGAGATCACGTCCCAAGTAGGTGATGATGATGACAATGACTACCTGAAACGTATTTGTTTTTCCAATGAGGTAACGTTTAACATCTCTGGATCACTGAACAGATATAACAATCGTTTCTGTGAGTCACAATATCCAAGAATCGCTTCCGAGACGACCAGGGACAGCCCAAAGTCACGGTAGGAGATTTGTCCATTGACCCCCCTGGAAATTGGTACCTTTCATTTCAAGTTACAAAAAAAACAGAATATTGTTTATTCTATGTATTATTGTTAATAGAAATCAAGTTAATTTAGTTAATATTCGAACAGAATAAACAAAGTGAAAACTAAGTTAGATCGAAAAAATTGAGTTTGAAGTACACGTAATATTTCCATATTCTACCATTTAATCCTAAGATTGAATGATTCCAGTTTCCAAACGTCCAAAAAGTTGAAAGGTCACACAACATAAACTTTATGAGTAAAATCTCTCCCTTACTTTTCAGGCATTTTCTTCAACGAGGTGTGTAAGAGCTAAACACAAAATTGAATAACTATGAATTTCTGTATACTAACTGCAAGGAATGCAAAAAAAAATGGAAAACAGTTGTGCTAGATATTCACTCATCTGGTGGATCAAGTAGCAAAGTCTTCCCATTTATATAATAATAACAGTAATAATAACAATAATATATTTGGAATAAAATTGATTTATTTAATTAGTTATTATTGCAAAATAGCAATTATAACAGAGGTAAAAATTATTATATTTGCTATTCCTTCTACTAATCAAGTTTTATTAATAACCTATACCTCCTACAGAAATTTTGGCTACATCTATGCTCAAAGGATAATGTTTTGGTGGGGTCTAATGCGCAATGAAACAATGAGTCAATTATTTTCTCTGAATCAATCGTCACAGGAGCTATTTGCTTGGATATGCTGCAGTTCTTTGATCGGTTGGAAGGCTAACAACCGGAAGTGAGTCACCAACAAGATGGAGCAGCACCGCATTAGGACGCTGGATGTGGTCCAACATCGACAGCAAGAGCATCGGAATACTCCTCTAGACTTCTTCCTTTGGGTTATACCAAAGGCATGTGTATGCATTCCCAGTGCCAGATATGGAGACATAAAAAGCCACGATTCCTGCTGCCATTGCAATTTCATCGATCTCCCCACAGATGTTGGTCAGAAATTATATAGTCGCCGTGGCACGAAAGTGTTGATAACGTGGAGTTATGTTGCTAATGTGCCCGAAACTAGTTCAGCTTAGTTACGTAATGAAGGAAAACGTACATTTATTCCTCAACTGGTATGCCATCTAATGACACTTTATACGTATTCAGAGAAAGACTTTTTGAACATCCTGTATATATATTACACCCTTTACCCAAGCATTATAGCATACTTAAGCAATATCTGAGCATAAATTATTGGCAGCGTTCGGGAAGTTATCTAGTTAAAATTACTAACTTTGAAATGTAACTCAGTTACAGTTACTTAAAAAGTAAGAAATTTACAGTTATTTTCGTATTAAATTATGAAAATATGGAGATATGAACATTAAAAGGAATCGAAAGTTACGGTATCTTCTGTACGAAAACGTAAAAAGATAGGAAGTGTTGATTTAGTTACTTTTTACTTAACAAAACTGAGTTTCAGTCATAGTTAGTAATTTTTAAGAAATAACTGAGTTCGAGTTGTCATTACTTGGAAAAGGTAACTGTTAGTTGCAACTGTGTTACACGTAATTCGTTACTTCCAAAGGCTGTATCAAGACATAATTAGTTTCTAGAGCAGGGTTAACCAACCCACGGTAAGCGAGCCGAGCCTTTAGTGATGCGCTGATACTTTATCAGGAACACGTACAAAGTCGCAAAATATATAAATTTAATAATACGTGCATGAAACAATGAATGAATGAAGTATGTTGATACTGAAATCAAATTACATGAAACAAATTTGGCATTCAATTTCCAGGGGGTCGTAACCCTCCCCGGCCCTTATTTTGGACAACTGTCGCCAGTCAACAAACAATAAGATCTCGTTCCTGGCCCGATTTTTTAGGAACACTGCTGTTATTGCTGCTTACTTCCGATTGGCTGTCATACACAGCTTTCAAATATAAAATTATTTCTTTCTGCTTACAAACTACTGTGCCTATATGTTACTCTTCAAGTTCGTTTGCTTTTGTGTTTATCATAATTGATAGATTGATTGAGTTGGTGTTTTAAGCCCACTTTATGCACAGTAAGGCTAATCGGGACTGAACCTACAGTTTAAAGTGAGATCCGAATGACCATGTGCCTCTACGGGTTATCGAACCCGGGACCCCCATGATTACAAGGCGACGACGCTACCACTGCGCCATCGGGGAGGTCCTCGTGTTTATCATAAGAACTACTCAAAATATTGTGGTATGTTCATAAATGATGGTGTATCCATGTAGATACACACACACACCACACACACACACACACATACCCCAACATGCATTTCTTTCGTTGAAAAAAATATTAGTGTTATTCTAAGGAGTACCGCTGCTAATCGCAAAAAATCACTTTGTGTGTGTGTGTGTGGGTTGGTTGGTTGAGTTTGTTGTTAAGTCCACTTTATGCACAGAAAGGCTAATCGGGACTGGGCCTACGGTTTAAAGAGGAATTCGCCGGAAGAACTATGGAGAAAGAGAGGGAACGGATAAAGAGAAACAAGAGGGAAAGAATGAAAAAGAAGAAACAAGAGGAAAAGAGACAGAGAGGAAGAACATGAAAGAAAGTGATAAAGACAAGAAAAGGAAAGCGAGGTACTAAGGGAGGAAAAACAGAACAAATAATTAAAAAAGAAGGAAATGCAATAATTGAGAGAGAGAGACGGAGGGAGAGGAAAATTAAAAATCGACATGGAAAAATGTATCTACATGTCTGAACAACTTTTTGTTTTCGACAGTCATTCTTCTCCTTGGAAGTAGCCAATGTAGCCAATATATTAAGTTCTCTTACCGAATGGGCTTCCCCGATGGCGCAGTCGTAGCGTCGTCGCCTTGTAATCAAGGGGCCCCGTTTTCGATACCCGGTGGAGACACATAGTGGTTCGGATCCCACTCTAACTGTAGGTCCAGTCCCGATTAGCCTTACTGTGTATAAGTGGACTTAAAACACCAACTTAATCAAATAATCTTACCTGAAGTTTTTTAAGGAATATTTTTTTTCTTCTTAATAATTCTCAATTTTCCTTTGAAACCGGAACATAATTTGTTCCAAAGAATTATTTTAAGTCTGGGAAACAGACTGAAGTCTGCCACTACCCTGAGAGATTTGCAACGACCCTATTTTCATCTCTATGGCGTAATTACATACGCAGCAAAAACCTGTCAATGATTTCAGTCCTTTCGACGTTAGTCACTGATACTCAAGTTTCTTTCAAAAGGTTATACGAGCACAAATAGCTTAAATATCATGTTGCAGAATTCGGGCAATGCTCTTCCGCAGAATCTCAAGAGAACATCAAGAAGTTACCATCTTTCTTTGAACTAGCCGAGATCATTGAACCTTTTAACTGCAGTCAATCGGTTGTTTCCCACCAAAAGCCATGGGAGCCAGAGTCGTAGGAATTCCACGACGTACTACGTCAGTGTCGCGTAGGAGACATCCATCTGCTTATGCATGGTTTCAAGGTCCTTGGTTATGGTGTCAGCAAAATTCGCACAGGATGTTTTGTGAATCTTGACAGACTGTGCATACCTTTGCAGTGCGTACTGAAGCGGTCGTCTATTTTAGTCTGGACTTGTCGAACAGAACGGTTAACGCAGAGTCAGTAAATAGTATCACTGACATGGGAACCTGCTGATCTACTTCTGCCAAATCGTGTTTGTAAACAATGACGTCGCAGTGAGGCAGATTGAATGGGCAATGGTCTTGTTCCTTATCTTATCTCTAAGTTAATGTTATTTTATCTTATTACTACTCTGTTCTATCTATTGGATAACCACGACCAACAATGCGCGTAAAGAGTAGTATCAGTCAGCGTACCCTCTTGAGGAGAGTGCCAACGTCACATAATTTTAGAAGAAACATAATTGGCAACCTTGTTCTCTCTTTCTCTCTCTGTAACACCCACCCACCCACACACACACAAAACACACTCACACACACAACACACACACACAGGTGATCCTTATGTACCACACTAATCCCGTGGTGAGGTCATTTCAGACATCAAATATTAAGAAAAATGTATTATAATCAAAATCTATTTATTAACCTTATTTCCGTGTTAGTGAAGTATACTGATAACAATAATTATCTACCCTTCCGTGTAATTGCATATACGAGGGACAGTCAAATGAAAACCTTAATTTGTTTGTTGTTTTTTATCTAGTAGATTTCTGCATGTAGAGTTGCACAAGTTTACTGCATTTTAGCATTGCTGATCAACATATATTTTCAAGTCTGAGTTAGCGCCTGTATTCCTCAAGAAGAAGAATATTTGTAATGCAGGGGTGCAGTCACCTGTGTGTGAGCCACCGCGAAGTTCTTTCCACCCATCTGCCTGCAGACTGAGGTCATTGTCGACCTTTACTCCTCTGTTTGTAAGCTTGCTGGTGTGGTAAGCAAGCACAGAAATATTCAATTTTAATTTGCCGTAGAATGTCTATAAGTTTTTGGCTTCCATATGGCAAGAAACCATTCATCTTCGCTGGTGCAAGTGTATGGAGAAGGCCCCATCTTTAAAATGACAAAAAGGACGTCTTGAAGCTCGCATGATCAGTGTTGCAGCCCTGATAAATAACAGTTGATCACTGATGTAAATTTAACCTGTATACAGTCTATTCTATAATTTTTACCGAACTTTTTAAGGTTTTGAATATTTTTTCAGTAGTGGCGGAACAGAAGATAATATTTTTAAGACAACTTAGTTTAAGCGTTTTATCAAACACTCAACAGCTTTTTCTAGCTAAGTATGCAAAGGTAAACACATTTTCACTGATCAACTTTCCAGTTCAGATGGAAGAAATATGACATTATACAGTTTTTTAAAAAACATTTTAGATGTCATTTATTGGTCTATGCTAATAGGCCTTGCAGACCCCTTGAAACCACTTGGAGCAAGATGTCTTCTATTTCTTGTTCTTGCACCGTGGGCAGTGGTAGCATCGATGTCGTTTTCGTAGTTAAATGACTCCATCTCCTGCTGCTGAGTGTCCTTAGAAGCCATCCCTGTGATGACTGAATCCACAACCATAACCAATTGCAAACACTACAAACATTCACGAAAACAAAGTACATAAGTTACAGTAGAATGTGAAGAGAATTGAAAACTGTCACACACAGCAAACAAAAAACTTTTACGCTAGTACCTTGGAGGGGTCTTTACGGATCGCAGAAAGATGATTCAAGATCACGAATCGTCAAACATAAACAACACAAGTGCTTTTAGCAGCTTCGCAACTCACACTGAGCATTCGAAAAACAGTAGTAAACCATCTGGCAAGATTATCTTGCAACTACTATTCTGTGGGAGTACAAAAAGACTCCACCATCACAGTTACTTGTTTGTAATGAATAATATCTGAAGGGGAAAAAACATCGAACAAGAAATGTTCTGTGAAAAAATATACTGTTGCAAGCAGTAGCGTAACTAACACTCTATGAGCCCCCCCCCCTTACGCAACTTCCAGTTGTGCGCCTCTACTCGTTAAAAAGAAGCTTTCCTTTCTAAATATTAATTTACGCCTATATTTATACATATTAGGTACATACATATATAAAAATGCACATATGTAATTTAAATCAATGTAAAAACTGGTACGAATGATTATAACAACAAACTAAAAAATATATATATTGTATGAAAACACATGTGTTTTTAGAAGTCGGTCTGACCGTTACACTTACATCTTCTCGATCACAGGTGACGATTTCTTCCGACATTTAGAGGGGCCCAAAATTACGCGAAGATTAAATACCAACTTCATCACATTTGCGGGGGGGGGGGGAGAAGATGGGAAGTTTTTACCGATAGTAGGGATCTAAACATAAACTGGAGAAAAACATTTGAAAATTTGTAATTACAACTAATTATCTCTGAAAACAAACATATCAGGTTTCATTGAACTTTACTAGCTGAAAAAATCACTATATATTTTGATTATACGGGGTGTCTTTTTAATGGCGCCCACAGACCACAGATTCGTATAGAGGACATCAAAGCAAACAACTTTTCTCCGTAACGTTTTTTTCGTTGGTGCGTCGATTCGACCGTTTTGCCGCCTGGATGCTGGCAACCCAACACAACTTATCTGTGACACCATTTCCTACGGCAAACAGTGCACGGCAGTGTTGCAAGGAACACACACATTTTGTGAAAAATGACAAACTACCAACCACATTATCAGCTGTGAAACGAAGCGATAAACGTGTCTAGTAGACCGCCAGTCAGAAGATCAGCAGTCATCTCAGGGGAAGTGGGAAGTGAACCAACGATATGAGAAATGGTAAAAAACGTATTCAAAATGAAGTGTCAATATAGAATTTTGTCTCAGCCTACATGTCAAATATCAACAACAATAAATTTTATTAGACTTACAGCTTACATGTGACTGTTTACGCCCAGCTACATATCAATTACGTATATTTGCAAATCTCGTTGCAAGGTTAATATCTATAGGTTTCTGTCCAGATGCCTTGTGGTATTTTTGTGATGATAACGGAAGTATCCGATTTTCCCGTTGTTACATTACGGCTAAAACACGTACAACCACAGTAACAATCTAATTGTGAATCAGTAGCGAATATACTGCCCTGTTCACAGTTGCAAACTATTACATGTGTATCCGGTGCGTAGATGAACATAGTCGTCGGAAAGCTTGTTTTGCTACTACTCATATCCCTGTATTTTCAACCATTTTTGTCACTTGCCTCATAATACCCTGAATATACATTGTATTATGTGTTGCTTGCCTTTGGAATTTTTAGTTCTTTCATTTCTATTTTGTAATCTGTTCAGTGTGTCACAGACAACTAGTATCAGAAGGACGAAGTGGATAGACTAAATTGTAGATAGGTACTAACTTGGTAACTAGATTTACAAATATTTGACATGTAAGCTGAGACAAAATTCGATATGAACACTTCCACTTGAATTCTATTTTCTTTCTACCGTTTTTCGTATCGTTTGTTTACTTTCTATTAGGTTACAGAACGTGTTTTCTCAGTTTTGTTTTGCGGTACATAATGTGGCTGATTGTAACTATGTCATTTTTCACAGAATATGTGTGTTCCTGACAACCCTGGAAAGTATCGCTTTACGACAGGATATGACGTCACAAATGCAATCAAATGTTGTGTGTGGTTGCCAGCATTCAGGCGGCCAAAACGGGCTTTTTTAAACGACTGTAGCGCCGAAATGATGCACCAACGAGAAAAATGTTACTGAGAAAAGTTGTTTGTTTTTATGTCCTCTATACGTTTTTGTGGTCCGTGGGTGCCATTAAAATGACACCCTGTACATAATACTTTACATGTAACTTTTGATTAGAATATGGTTATCATTATCACGTTCTGTTTATAATACTTATTCCCACCTAGCCTATTGTCTATCCTTCGGCGACGAAATCAATGACTTGAACTCCTCAGCTAATGAAGGTTTTCTTCTAATCTAGTAATTCAGTGAAAAATATTTTCTGTTTGCAGTTGTAGGGGCATGAAAATATAATATGTTTGGTTGAAAATATATTTTAACGCCAAAACGAAAACTTTTGTGAAGTATCGGTCTTACTTCATTTATCATTCTTCCTGCGCCCCCGAAGCTTGTGCGCCCCCCCCCCCCGCACCGCGGGGGTTGCAGGGGTGTAATTTACACCACTTTCTGCAAGGGGACCTTAAGATGGCGTTGCTGTGGATGAAACCGATAGCAACTTCATATTTTCAAATTTCCATATTTTCTTTGTAATTTCTAAATCAAATTATATGCAAAAAGTATGGAATTTTAAATCGGAACACTTTTCTTTTTTAAAAAAAGAAGTGCATTTGTTAGTGGAGCGACTGTACCACTCTACCACTGATATACTGCCAGTACCAATCCACATATCAGTGCATCCTAATTTACAAAAACTGGCATTATTCAGAGAACAATATAACTTACCTTAAAATTGAATTCTTCGTAAGAACATTCGCTCTGTTTATTCATATTTTGAGATGAAAAATCCACCTACTTCGCTATTGGGCTAGGATTTTTATGACCTAAAAATCACCAAAATATGCAATATAAAATATGCTCTTATGACCTAAAATTTTACAAAATATGCACTATAATTTAAAAAAATGTCCTTATAACTGGACTGTTTCAAACATCAATATCAAAATGCTGAGATATTTTCACATACGTACTATTTTTAGTTCACTTTATGGGCCCTGAGTTGCAATGCACAATTTCTCTAAATTTTCAAATAAAAATGAAAACGATTTTGCTACAGTCCAAAAAAGAAAACATCTCTCGAGTAAACATGGGAGTAAGAACGAATCCACTTCGAAAATGACTGTATATATCTGGAAAATGCAAAAATATGCTGAATATGACCGAAAATCCATGAAAATATGCTATATCACGCAAAAATGGCAAAATATGCCAAAATATGCCCTTAAAAAGCATCTTAACTTAATTAGTTTCTTCATAATATGAATTTCTATATGTTTGGGGAACACATCACCCTTACCAAACAAATATTCTAAGTCATGAAAATCCTAGCCTTACTAAATACCCTCTTATAAGTCTGTGAAACCTTATTATATATTACAAGAATAATGCTCGTTTTAGAAGTAGAAAATCCACGCACGCACACCATGGGATCCATTATATTATGTATATATGAAATATTGGTGCACTATCCACCAAATCACCCCAGTAAGTCAAAGGTAACGGCGTTTATGATATATACACACACATTTAAAATAAAAAGTGTTAACAGAGATAGGCTAAATGGGGATGGGAAGGAGGCAGAAAGTTTTCTGCAACCCAAATCAACGCCTATGCTTCTGAGGTCATCTATACTCTGTCTGGACCGAAACAGCGCATAGCGGCATAGAAGCGGTGAAATTGAGTGAGCAGAACGAAGCAGTACACGCAGCTGCGAGGGCTGATAACTGCAGTCACTTTTCCCCTTTAACGCAATCCCATTTCCTCTCAAGTGTTAATAAGTGGAGCCGTCTCGCGTCTCTACTTGCACAGCAACTTGTTTTTTCCAGAGATAAGTGGAACAGAGTATATAATGTCTTAATGTACTCTGCAATAAAGCATTTGCAGAATCTATGACCATACGGACGATTTTGCCGTGGGCGAAGTTCTGTGCGTTGCACAATAAATCTGGATCACAGATAATATACGAATAATTCGGATATTTGAATATCCAGACAATAAGCAAATGATACCAGAATCTTATAAAAGATAAAATTTTCTGATAGCTGGATGACATTTTGTCCATCCATCCATACTTGGTACAGGTCAGGAGAGAAACCGACTTAAGAGAATAAAAAAGCTTTCAGCAGATTAGGATTCTCGAAATTTCAAATAAATGCTGGGGTGCAACTTTATGTGTTCTCAGTGGGGTGGTAAACAGCGCGTCCGGACCTGTAATCGATCTTCTTGGTGGCCGTTAAACTTCTCTTCCCTTGTCAGCGTAGGGTTGAGAGTGAACTTCCTTCTTTACCTTGGAAATACTTTGCTATCCACGGAGCCACCACCATCTTTCAGTTGTTCGCAAAGTACAATGGTTGAATGAATATCCGTACTAGTGGGACAGGATCTTCATAAAGAAGGATTTTTAAAAATTATGTGTTTTTATATATTCCCAAGCATGAAGATTTGAGGAATTGAAAATTTGACGCCTGCAAGCTACGTAATCGAGTGGTAGCCTTGGCCTCTACAAGTTGAAGGTATTTTTATTTCGTATATTTGAGACTCTACCTGATGAACATTACAATCAAGGGTTCCTGGCTTCCATCTCGCATAAAGTGAACTTTAGGTACTGAACATATAATTTCGAATTCTAGATGGGCTTCATCTTCGACACACGACACAAGCACATATGTATTGTATAAGCCCACTTATCAAAGGATCATGTCTCACACACGCAAAAAAAAGAAAGAAAAAAACTATTAAAAATATTAAACTAGTTTCAAGAGGTCCTAGCTGCTTCCCTTACAAAACAAAAGTTTCTTGCAGTCTCATCAATTTTATGCTTGAAAGTATTTGTACCATATTAACTTAATATTGTTGTTGGTTTGCAACATACATAATTAAAAAGAAAACCTACTGTTAAATTTGTTTATCTCTTAAAAATGATTCTAACATGAGCGCATCGCAGGGGAATTGAATTTGTATATTCTCGACCCAACCGTAGAAATCTCTACCAACGGCTCTGTGTATGCATACATACGATTGCAACTAAAATTTACATGATATTAAAAATAATTTACTTGGAGTCCATAGAAACGGAAATAATATAAGATGAGATTCTTTACCTCCAGAAATATCTCTACATACGCATTTGGTTTCCGAAGTACTACGCATGAGGTAAAAATATTGAAATGTGAAAATGGGAAGCTCTGAATTTCTTCCCTTCTACATTTTTAAATTCGGACACTGCAACCCAACTGGAACCGATTGATTAATTGAGTTGGTTTATTTTACTTCGCTTTTCTGCCACTTTTGGCTAGTCGCGAAGATGAGGATGAGTGAATATGAAATAGATACAGGGACAATAAGTGGGAAACCCCGAAAGAAACCCAAAACCTCCACCCATTTGCTTTCGAGGGCAAACGCATTGTCCCAGTGCCTCTGCAATAAACTGGGACGTTTGTTTCGCGAATTTTACTGTTCCCCCGTTATTGTTTGCTCTACTCTACTTTATTAATTTTCATTTTACTACATAAACAAAATAAAATAAAATAATATAAATGTACACATAATTTGATTACATAAATTTTAGATGACAATCGCAAGTTGCCTGGAAATGAAAGATTGATTATTGGTTACAAGATTAGTATGTTATGTCTGATAGTTTTGTGTGTGGTGACATTTGGTAATTTAGTTTAGGATTTCCTATTTAGCTAATCTTGTGATCGGAAACCGAGGTCCAGTTTCTATGTGTGTAACGTATCACTGACTGCACTTTGGTGTAATTTTGTAAGGTATTAGGGTAGGTATCACGGCGCGATACAGGGACAATCACAAAAACAAAAACGCTCATGCTCTGGGCGGGATTCGAACCCCGGGACCTTTGGTGTCGTACCGCGATGTGCTATGGAGGTCGGTCGAACTAGAAGCGAACCTTTGTTCTCTAAAGGAGCAAGCAAGCATCCACGATGCTAATAATAACTATGGCAGAAGTTTACGTTCTTTTCTTACTGCGAGTGTCTCTCTGGTCGGAAGCTGTTAATAGCTTATTTGCAAGAGCGAGCATTATGAAGACGTCTTTTCTCTCCTAATCTGCAGCTCTTGCAGTTTGCTCAGTACGCTGCCCTCTTCCTCCAACTGTTTTCGATAAGTTTTCCCATCAAAGCACGTGCAGTTCTCCTCTGCGTGTTACAGGGCTCGCATATCTGCAACCACAACATTAGTGATGGGTTTTGAAAGCAATTCCGTAGTGAAATTTGATCTCTGACTTAGCAACGAAGGTTCATTGGCACTCCCCAATGTTCCCAGAGGAGGAAAAACAAGATCAACAGTCATGGGAATCTGAATGTTGTGTCTTTATCACCAGCGCACGAGCAATGATTTATTTTCAGATACTTTCACATAGTATCTAAGGGTTACCTTCCAAGTGGAAACGTATTGAGAAAGGAAGTGTAATTTGTATATAAAGATTATTTCTCCTCTAAATTGTCAGTTCAAACTAGGACCTGCACTACTGAAAGTACCCGCCAAGGATTCAAGCCTAGGCAAGGGCAAAAGGGCTTCTACATCCATAGAGAATATGTTGGTCTATTTTTAATTGTCCCATGGCTTTGGTGCTGTCTACGTGAAGTGCATGGTTCATTCATTCATCTCGCCAACGAAGGTTCTGGATAAAGGAATCTCTTTGTGTTTGTCATTTAATCAATCTCATCTATTCATCATTCATCTTCACCATCACGATTTTGCCGGCCTCAGTGGCGGAATGGTTATCACAGCGCGCTAAGACGACAGAGGTCTCGGGTTCGAATCCCTGCCTGGGCATGAGTGTTTGTGAGTGTATTTTGATCAATTTCATCATATCATCACTCATTCTTATCTTCACGATTAGCCAAAAGTGGCAGAAATGCGAAGTAAAATCAATCAATCAATCGTCGTCACGATTAGCTCAAAAGAGTAGAAAGCGACTCACAAAACAAGAGAAACATTTAATCTAATCATCAAGGTCCTTATGGTCGGTATTAACTTACGAGATAGAACAGTATTATGGAAAAATTAATAACAAATAAAATATCCTATCCCTATTTATCTCATGTCCCATCCCATCCCATCTCGTTCCGTTCTCTCTCATCCTATCCTATCCAACATTATTCCGTCCCAACCTGAGTATCCCGGGTGGTGTAGTGGTAACGCTATCGTCTTGTAATCATTGGGTGTCGGGTTTGATCCCTGATGGAAACACATAGTGGTTCGCATCTATAATCTGTAGGTCCAATACCGATTGACATATCTGTGCATTAAATTGACTTAAAACACACTGACATACACTCTATTCTATCTGAACCTTATCTCGCCGCGTGTCCTATGGACCTTAATGAATTTGATCCACGTGGTATTGATGTCGAACCTCGAACTGGCGTTTTGGAAACTTTATATTATATTAATCAACTGTTTACCATTGGTTTGTTCCGATAGTTGCCGTTAGTGTAGTTGTATAATTAGATAGATAATAATTGACCAAGAAAACAAGGTTCCAAATTAATGTTAAGTTGGCAACACTGCTCCCAGCACTCTTCAATGAACCTCCGTAGCTGCCAATTTTGAAAATGATGGATTCGATATTTCCAATTGGAAGGGTCAGTTATACCCTGCAGATCTCACAGTGCGTGCACGTCGTGCCACTAAATTCAGTCACGATCTTCTTACTTCTTCCAATTACTCTCGCACTGCGGGGCGCATGAAGTTTCGACGTCCTTAGGGCAGTGACCGGGTAATCAGTGATTAGAAGAAAGCAAAGCGTGAGTGATGATATTTTCCATGTCCTCCCCGTTACCTCGCGGTCTATTGAGGCCATGCTCTGCTCTATCTTCCAGCAATACGCTATCAATTTCGATAAATGAGAGAGTCACGTATGAAAGGTGAATTCTTCAATGGAAGAAGGATGAGAGGAGCTATCTCATCGGTAGTATTTATACACTTTCACATTGATGTTAAAATCGCAAAACCATTTGATATGCAAGTGAAAGTATTAAAAATAGGTGGATTGGAGATTTAATAGTGGCAACTATTTATTTACAAATGATACAAAAGGGATACCTCTGTGAAACTTTTACAGATCTTTGATGTAGTCACCAGCATTGTGTACAACCCATTGCCCGCGATGTGGAAGTCGTAGTATTTCTGTAGCAGAGCCTGTTCTGTTGATGGTTTGAATGGAGAGGTCTTTTGGCTAAAGAATCTCTGGAATAGTTCGGAAGATTCATCTTAGGGATCAAATCAAAGTCACAGGGGCTGGTAGACTGCAGTGGTTTCCAACTTCAAAAGGTCTGAGGGCCAAAATTATATCCAGCAGTTGATAGGCGGGCCGCATTTTTTTTTGGGGTGGGGGATTAAAAATTACAAAAATTGTAAGTGCTGAACTGAAAATGTAGTACTTTCGCATGACCTAAATTTATAAAATGAGGCAATAAAACAATGGAATTACAAATCAAAATTGTATAATTACAATTTATTTCACAAAAACCCAATACTTATTGATGAATTGAAAGAAATTAAAGACACACCATACAAATAAGAATCCTTCATAGTAAGTGTTCAATGTGAAAATTGAGCCCGATCTGCTTCTTTTATTAAAGTTGTATTTGAATTTCTGTATTTGGAAGTCTCAGAAGGTGAAGCAGTGAAGAATCTGCCAGTCTGCTTCTGTAGCGGTTCTTGATGAACTTCATTGAAGAAAAAACACTTTCACACATGTATGTGCTGCCGAACATCGATGTCATTCTTTGCCCAAAAGTACGAAGGTTTGGAAAGCGTTCTTTTGAAAGGTATTTGAAAAACTCTGGTCCCTTTTCTTGACTAGTTTGAAGGAACACATCGCCTTGCAAATCACGCAATTCAAGTTGGAGAGAAGCTATTTTAATTTTCAATCTTACGGTTTTTTTTAGATATTGCTAACTAACTAACTAACTCCCTAGCCTTCTTAAACCCGAAGGTTCATGGCTGCAGCAATACAGGCTTTCCATCTTTCCCTATCTTGAGCAAGTTCTATATACTCTTTTCCATCTCTACCGATTTCCCTTAGGTCCATCTCAACGTTGTCCCTCCATCTTCGTCTTGGCCTTCCTACAGGTCTCTTACCATCAGGTTTCCCAACAAGAATAATGTAAACACCTCTTTCCTCTCCCATTCGTGCCACATGGCCTGCCCACCTAAGTCTTCTTGATTTAATTATTCTAATAATATCTGGACATGAATACAAATTATGTAGTTCTAAATTATGTAACCTTCTCCACTCACCTGTCTCCTCATCCCTTTTAGGTCCAAAGATTTTCCTAAGGATCTTATTTTCAAATACTCTCAATTTATGTTCCTCTTTCAATGTAAGGGACCAAGTTTCACATCCATATAATACTACAGGCAAAATTACTGTTTTGTATATTTTAACTTTTAGTTTCTTAGATATTAAACGAGAAGACAAAAGTTTATGAAGAGAGAAGTAACATGCATTTCCTGAATTAAGCCTACTTTTTATTTCCTCTTTAATATAATTTTCATTTGTTAATATTACTCCTAAGTATTTGAATTTGGAAACTGGTTCAAACGAGTTGTTATCAATAATTAGATTTTGATTATTACCTAACACTTGGTTTCGGCCTGTAAGCATATATTTAGTTTTCTCTTTGTTAACTTCCAAACCTATCTCTTTAGCAGTTTTGAAAAATATTTTAGCATTATTCTTAATTGTAATCACATCATCCCCTAGTAAGTCTACATCATCTGCATATGCTAACAACTGAGTCACACCATTTAATTTTAGTCCTTCGTTAGTTTCTTTTACCTTCCTAACAGCATATTCTAAGGCAAAATTAAAGAGCAATGGAGATAATGCATCTCCTTGTTTTAACCCATCATGAATTGTAAATTTGTCAGACATATTAATACCTACACGAATTTTACTTTCTGTTTCACTGGTGCATATTTTTATCATACTAACAAGCTTCTTAGGTATTCCAAACTTTACTAATATATTATATAATTTATCTCTTTTGACCGAATCATATGCTTTTTTGAAATCAATGAATAGCTGATGGACATTTTGATTATATTCCCACTTTTTTTCAAGTGTCTGTCTGATGTGAAAAATTTGATCTGCAGTTGATCTGTTACGTTTAAATCCACATTGATAATCACCTATAATTTCATTAGCATATGGGGTTAGTCTTGTTAAAAGAATGTTAGATAATATTTTATATGTTGTTGAGAGTAGAGAAATTCCACGGTAATTATTGCAGTTCATTTTATCACCTTTTTTAAACACAGGAACAATTATGGATTCTTTCCACTGTTGAGGAATTTCTTCTTTATTCCATATTAAACAAATTAATTTATGAATTTGACATATTAATGAATTTCCACCATATTTAATTAACTCAGCTGGTATTAAATCAATGCCAGGTGCTTTGTTATTCTTTAGCCTTTTAATAGCATCTTTAACTTCAGTCAAGTTAGGTTCTGGAACTAAAGGTTCTGCTGTGTGGACTTCATTTACTTCTGATTTATCTCCTACATGGACATTTAAAAGGTCATTAAAGTAGTTCTTCCATCTATTTAGAATATCGCTTGGGTCAGCTAGAAAATCACCGTCTTTATCTTTTATCAAGTTTACTTTAGGTTGCCACCCCTTTCTAAACTCATTTACACCTTTATATAATTTAGATCTCTGATATTTTTATTTTTGCTGTTTGTTTCAATTTCGTTAATTTTGCTTTTCAAGTAATCTCTTTTTTTACTTCTAAACGTGCGGTTAACTTCTCGCTTTATTCTATTATAATTGTTTAGATTTGCATCATCAGAGTTATTTAACCACCTAAGTCTAGCCTGATTTCTTATTTCTATTAGATTATGACATTCATTATCAAACCATGGCTTACTTAGATATTGCTCATTTCGATATTTGCACAAACTTTAACAATCAATCACGGTACAATCCGAGTTGGAACACTGGAAATCTCTTCGTACTTCGTGCGTAGTAAAACAGATCTCTATAGCGCCTCTCTGCAGTTTGTTTCTGAACACAAACAGTGAAGCCTTCGCGGAAGCAGGCGAGTTCATTCCACATAGCGAAGGGATGGAATGCATGGTGTGAAGAGAAAGTTACGTCACTTTAGATTCTTCTGATTATCATTATTGACTGCAAAATCAATTTACCTGTGATATTGTCTTTCTTCACAGAGCATCCATTTCTTCAGTAAAAAAGAACGTATTTTAATAAAAATAAATAAAATTAATGTATTTTACAAACTGGCTTCGCGGGCCGCAGAAAAAGGCAACGGGGGCCGCATGCGGTTGGAAACCCCTGTGGTAGAGCATGCGCCAGAGCATTGTCCTGCAACAGGTGGGATTATCAGCCTCCCCCTACCCTTCCTGCTTTGAAACATCAAATCTCTGATTATGAATGACTCATCTCAAGCGGGGATCATTATTTTCAAACCACTTGTAAACTATATCGTACTTATGGTGTTCCAGTTGAATTCAATTCAGTTTACCGCACCATACCTACAAAAATAAATCGTTAGGCAATTTATGTCGACTTTGTACAGTGGCGGCAATTTATGTGAGTCAGTGAGGTCCGAACCCGCCCAATATTTTATGTTATTTTTTGTGGTGAACTTCTGAATCAAGTGTTCGAGCCCACCCAATGTTTTTGAAAATTTGATGCCCCTGGCTGTCTATCTTTTACGAGTAAATGCCATGTATTCAGTATTTTTTCAGACTTCTGGTGTTTCAAAAGTAGGCTACTTTTCTATCGAATACTAAAACTGGGCGGTGTTGGGTCACTTCGTCGTTTAATCCTGTTCGAGAGCTTGTTGAGATCTGTAGTGTTTTGTTGTGTTTTATAAAAATGATGGTCCCCGATCGACTCGTGGGAGTTTCAGGTTTCAAGGATTGGTAAGACATTTGTCAATGTAGTTATTTATAATGGAATTTGCGATATTTTAAGACTCTATAGAAGTACTGAAAGTACTATCATTGTACATGCAAAACCAAAATGCTTCAGTTCTTAGAGAAAATAAAGAAATTGGCATGGCCACTCTTGAAACATTGAAAACGATTGATTCTTCACGTAGGAGGGCGGTAGTTCAGGAATTAGAGTAAAACCATACATTCGAAAGTAATTATGCCAATCTTTGGTGCACAATATGAACAGCCGGTTTGAAAACTTGGGTCCCATTTCGCATGCAGTCCTACTAAATGCGCACACACACATGGCTTGTTGATGAACGTGTGTTTTATGGAGACAAGTCAGGTGAACTTTAATGTAAGTGAAAACATATGCACGTCACTAGTTAAATATGTTCACATCTACAAAGAAAATCCAAAACAAATTTCCACCTCACTCAAGGATTATGAGAATTCCATTAAAATTGTACCAATGTCTACAGCTGAATGCGAACGCGGGTGCAGTGTCATGAATCTAACCTTTACTGAACAGAGTGAGATTAAATATTTGCTTCGATCATATCGGTGTAAATCAATTTTGGTGATTCCCCGTTGTTGGCGTTATATTTTCATGACATATGAGCTCCAATTACCATTTTAAACCTTCGTTTTAAATGTTATTGAAACACAAAAATGGTTATCGGGGATAATTTTAAGTTTTTATGGTATGAGTGAGAAGCACCGGTTCCGTTTCATGGCATTTAAACAGCAGTGTTGTCGCCATTTAATCTCCAACCCACGTATACTCTTCTAACAGACGAACCACATTAATTGACATATTTAGAGCATAAAACTACAACGTACACACTGTTAGAACTTCTATACTTAAAACTTAACAATTTGAGCGTTAATGTAAAAAAATGAGACGTATTATTATTTTTTTTTCGTAAACGTAAGCGCATTCATGTCCTCAGCACTCTATTCTGTGGCTAGAAAATGCTGCGTGTAATGCCTTGGAATGTAAAACACAGACCCACACTCAGTTGGAAATATTGCACTGAAATAACAACCAGAAGTCGAGTATCAAAACCTGATTTTTGGTTCATACATCAGTGTTTAACATGCTCGCCGCCAACATGAATGACTATGGAAGCGTAAGACAGTCATGAATGCGGAACAACTTACGCAGGCAGTTGAGACTCCTCCTAAGGCACCCTCAAATATAAATTGAATTGTGCACTCCTATGGTCTTGAAGGTGTGTAGATAAATACCACAGGACGTGTTTATGTGTGGAGAACTCCTGCTGAAGCATTTGATATTGACTGCTTAGTGACTACCGTGAAACATGGTGGGGGGTCTGTGATGGTTTGGGGGGCTATATCTTGGAATGGTGTTGGCCCACTTGTCGTCCTGCGTGCGAGAATCAACGCAGAGAAGTACTGCACCATCCTGGGTGACCACCTCCATCCCATGGTTCAGACTTTGTTTCCCGATGCATGCCCCATCTTCCAAGATGATAACGCCCCTATTTACACTGCTAGGTGCGTTGATGGATGGTTTGATGAGCACAGTGATGAGGTAGAACATCTCATCTGGTGTCCACAGTCCCCCGATCTTAACATCATTGAGCCTTTGTGGGGTATTTTGGAGGCCAAAGTGCGTAATCGGTTTCCACCTCCAATGACACTTTCGGAACTTGAGACTGTTTTGTGCGAGGAGTGGCTACGTATTGCAGTTCACACTGTACAGGACCTTTATTTGTCTATCCCATGTACGATACAAGCTGTCATTCAGGCAAGGGGGGGCCAACCCCCAACTAATACAAGTTTTCTGCAATTGCATTGGTGTTCATATTATTTTGTCCATATTTATATTGCATAATGAGTATTATTAACCTGTGTTACACGATTTGTTCAAAGTGGTGGACAACTGCGTTCACACATTTCCGGCATATTTTGATGACATTTTGATTCACACGCAAAAGTAGTTCCTCTTTCGTAACTCTTGTTAACTTCTGTTCTTATATTGTCTTCCAGTTCATCTATAGTGTAGGGATTGTTTCTATAGAATAGAACTGTACTGATAAGCGAACACCAACAATTACACCTGCAACGTGAGCTTCAGACAGCGTATCGCTTTGTGTGATCTTCCGGCGCCTTAACAATCAACTTGTGCATGTCAATGCGATGGAGTTTCCTTTCACAGAAAGGTCAAGAATAACGACACTGTGACTGCATACAACTTGCGTCTATACTGTCGGATTAGAAATTGTGGGTACTTGAGTTTGTACTTCAATTGAAATTTAACAGTAGAGCTACATAAGAACGATTTACATCAAAATTTAGCTTATTCAATTCCTCGCTAATCTGCACACAGCGATCTCCTTTGAACCATGGAAACTGCGGGCTGTCACAGCGAGTCAGTGCGAGCGGTGTTGCCACGTTCCACAAACATATTTACTCCGTTGAATAAAAATCTGTATAAAATCGGTTTCACAATGTGAATTGACAGTGATAACTGATTTCAAAAACAGATGCAAAAGGTTTGAAATGAAGACCAAAGTCTTATTTGTAAGACTACCCAATCCTAAGAAAAAGCTGTTTCACAAATTGAGAAGAACCGGTTTTTGCCCAATTTTTGAAATTTGAAAATTAAGAATTGTGTTTAAAACCTTTATGCCTGAACCGTGTAAAATTTCTCCATGATCGGACAACCCGTTTTTTATTTATAGAAAGAGAGCGATCGTTTGTAAAACTAAATAAAACGGCTCATTTTTGTTCTTAGGAAGATAAAAAAAATGAAGGCCTAATCGAAAAGCAAAATTTGTTAGCATAGATAAGCTAAAGTTTGATGTAACTCACATTTATGTAGCTGTACCGGTTAATTTTTAATTGGAGTCCAAACTCGAGTATCTCTAATTTTTTATGCGGCAGTAGTGTTCAATGGCAAGAAAACAACTTGCAAACAGAACAAATATGTCAATCAACATTTCATCAAAAGATGCCGGAAATGTATGAATGCAGTTGGCCACCACATTGAACAACTGCTATAACACAGGTTAGTACTCGTTATGAAATATAAATATATTTGTCTGAATGCTAAAGATACGGGCGTAAAAGTTAGCGGGACGTTACGGGACGAAAATGCCGGCATCTGCGCCATGCCTCTCCGCTCTGCAGTCACGCGCTATCTCGGCCCCGAGTCAAAATAACGCACTGTATAAGAAGCTCCTTTAAATCAATGAAATACAAAAATGCAAATCCATTTTCGAAACAATACAGTTACTAATTCTGATTCACGTTTAGCAAAATCAACAAGAGTTCAATTAGTGGCCAGTAACCCAGTAGCGACGAAAAACATAGAAATGTGTGTGTGGGGGCGGGGGAAGGTAGAGTGGCAGATTTGGCACACAAAAATTCGATGGTGACATATTGAAAGTCAAAAAATTTCCTTCGAAAAATGCACTATTGACGGGAAAAGCCATGGCCCACCCCAACCCTCCTTTGGCGCCGCTGCTGCCAGCTGCAGCGACGGTGATGGCAGAAAAACATCTAAGGATGGGAAGAAAAGATGGTAGCATAAAAGTGAGACTCCACCTAGCAACTGCTCCGTCGTGAAAAGTGGAACGATGCACTGCACTCGATATCTATCTGTCTGGGAAGCATGTGTTTCTGAGGATGGCTGGCTGATGTTCAGTTCCGATACCTGCCACGGTGGGCGCCACAGTCAATCAAATGTGCAGTGGCGTCTGGCCTGAGAGTTTCGCAGATAAGGAACTGCAGAATTACGTAAAACTTCGTAACAACCGCAAGCATTTTATCAGACGCTTCTGTCGTTTTGCAACATTTCATAAGAACATGATTTCATCTAACATCAAGTAGTAGCATGAGCCGATGTAGCAAGCGAGGTGACTATCTGTCACAAACGATGCCTATTTGTGTTATTCTTAGAGCAAGCAAGCCTTATTCTGGATTCGAAGTCAGGACTCAAGGTTCGATCACCTTTCAGTATGCGGATCCAACTTTAAACTACTATCTAGATTAGCCTATCTGTGCATAAAATAGACTTCCACCAATATTTTGCAGAATGTTGTGAGATAAATTATGACCTCTCTTCCCTATTTCTAAGACACTTGTATGTTGATTTTATGTTGTGTGCGTTACGACCTCGTAAAATCATTCGTTTCATAACCAATAATAATTTAGTGTATAGTAACTAAAAGAAGATAATGTACAACTAACGGCAAAAAGACACTATCACAGAGTAACATTACATTCTATTTTGTAAATTTATCGCAATTTACTTTACAAAGGGCACGACAAAATTGAAAAGATGGGGGGGGGGGATCACCGAAGTAGCCCAACCTCCACCCGCATACATTCAGGGGTATGCACTACTGCCCTGGTGCTTTTAAAATAAACCAAGGCCTCATACCCACAGAATTTTACGGTTCCCCCGTTTTCTTTTTATTTTCATTTCATAATTCAGTACAATGCAATGATAATACAAGACAATATAATATACAAGATGCGATGTCCGGGTAGTAGTTGAGTTGATAGTGGTTAAGGGAAGTACGAAATGAGGGTATATTAGAATGTTGGTAAAAATGCGAGTTAACTGATGAAAGAAATAAGAAAGTGTAATACTGGAAGCCATCATAAAAAGAGAGAAAACAAGAGAAGAAAATAATAAAAAATAATAATAAGTAAATTACAAATAATAATAATAATAAATGAAAATAATCTAACTGGAAATAATCATCAGTAGGATCGTGGATGGTTATTATTGGTTATTGCTGATTATTAATTGTTCCTGGAATCTTCAGGATAGCAATCCAGGGGAGCTTCGGGAAGTTTGGTTAAGTGTAAATTCATTTAGTGTGGGATGCATAAAAGGTGCACATGAACTATTGGGCCCGACAAAAATGAAAACTGATCGGAGTTGAGTTGAAACAAATTAGGAACCCTTACGGCGTAGAAGGGAAGAGTTTCAGGCGAATCTTTGGTTACGCCAATTTCTCTATTATGTAAATCTCCATGTAAAATTATTTTAGAATATCGCTCGCTCCGAAAGGTTCAGTGTCGTGATTCACTTACTGAAAAGGCTACGCATGAATAATAGCCTAATGCAATAAAATACATAGACTCGCTATATGTCCAACAAGATTTCAATATGTCTAGACACAATTCTTAACTTTTTGTGCACCGTCCATGAAAGAGATGTCAAATAAGTGTGTTCAATGCGGAAAAATTGTTGCTCTTTGGATGCTGCTTATCTAAGGTTTCTCCATAGCAACTTAATATGACACTTCCCACAATAGAAAGCGTGCCGAAGAGCAAGCGTGTGAACCCAACACAAATGGGATATGCAGGTTTCGATGTACGTACACTCCCGGACATTTTGGGATCTAAAAAATACCATTAAAAATCAGTGGTGTAGTTACAAGCCAGAGGGATCAGTGACTGTACAACATCGATAAATTTCCGTTGTATAGAACATCAATGAAAAACTTTTCTACGTAATGTTTTTCCTTTGAGGTCTTTTTGAAATACGAGCACTCGAAAGAGATATCCTGTATGTATGAAACCATGCAACACAGATTCATGGTTGCCACTAACGTTTATTTTTTTCTGTTGGATAACTTACTAAAAGCTATAGCATTTTGAGCATATTTTACTAGCAAATGGGAAATCTCGAGTGCATTTCTGGAGCATACAACTCCAACAAATAATATTAGATGAGTTTTGGTCTATTGTTGAGGAATTTACAATAGATTGTTGAGAGACAATGCTTCAACAATGCGTATAAATTATGGGTTTCACCCTATATATACACATCAGAATCCTTCCCACGAAAACTTGATCAAAACGGCTTTTTACTAGTGTTGATTACCAGTGTGCAAATTTTGGTTATTATCTCTACTATACTTTTCAGGTGAAAGCCGAAACGTATCTCAATTACAGTGAACAATTTTAAGTGTTGTACAATAAACCTTTGCCCTAGAAAACATATCACATCCCTAAATTTTCACCTTTAACGTCTTTTATCCTGTACAGGACAATTCAAAAGAACAAAATGAGACCACTTTTGTAGAGTGTGGGGAGGTGAGTGGGGTTTGTACCGTAAACCTTTTAGCAAATGACCTGGCCTATTTCTTTCTATCCTTTCAACCACAGAAATCCATTGTAATTGCCATAGCAACAAGCTCATACATTCAAGACGGGCACTATACTTTGACGTCATTATAATTAGGCAAATATTAAAAATAACCATAACAATAATGAACTTGTGCTAAAGTTTGAAATAACAATAACAATCATGTAATTTGTGCAAACGGAAGAAGAGATTTCACAGGCCTAATTTAGGTATTTGAAAGTAATGGAGTGTCTAGACATACAAGAGCAAAACATTTGAAACCTTTCTCTTAATATTGAAGGGAAAAAACAGTTCGTGTCTACACCGAAAGGACTTCCGCTCTAGATTTCCACATTGACATCATACGGATCGTCACAGGGAGAGAAAGAGAGGGAGGGGAGGGGGGGGTAATATTTGCCCAGAACCTCACACCAGGAAGATGATTCTGAGACAGTGCCATGCGGTTCCTTTCAAGATAATTATACTCTATTCTCCAAATGTAACCAACTTATTTTATCCTCCTATACTTGTTACTCGTGGTAATAGTTCTATTCAATGCAGTTTTAGGGAGGATACTTTACTACTTGTTCCTTTTGTATTACAAACTCTCTCTCTCTCTCTCTCTCTCTCTCTCTCTCTATATATATATATATATATATATATATATATATATATATATATATATATATATATATACAGATAAAATTTCACTCAGACGGAAGGTAGTCGGATGATCCTCCCATTTAAAGCTATGTTCATTAATATTTAATGCAATTTTTACAAATCAAGATGCCGTTGGGAGAAGCCTTCTTAGGCTTCCAAATTACAACTGGCTGAGAATCAAATAATAAAATTATTAAATTTGTTTTATGCTGTCATTTCCTCTCTACATAAACATGAACCTAAATTTGAGTATGAATTTTGAACTTCTGGAATACGAGTATGCCAGGTATGAAACTCGAATCTCAATGGCGGCGATTATTTATTCCCTTCTGCCATGCAGAACTAAATTGGTATAAATTGAATTAGAGAATGTTTGTTTCTAGGACGGAAGGTAAAGATTGCTTGATTTTGCACGCAAAAAAAGACCCTAACAAGAATCTACTGATCAAGAGACATCGATAATATGCAAGAAAAATCAAATAAATGAAATGGACAGTGAATTGAATTACCTAGGTATATATACATACACACACACATATATATATATATATATATATATATATATATATACAGGGTGTTTCTAAAGGTCGTTTACAACGCTTGGGAGGTGATTCCTCACACGAAAACAAGCAAAAAGTCTAAGTTCCATTTTTACGACTGAGGCTTCGTTTCCGAGATAGGAGCCTCGCAAAAGGTGACAAAGTGAACGTCACACCTAACTGGGACGAATACTATCACAGATAGAGAGGCGGTTCCAAGGGAATCATAAAGGAATCGTATGTGCTCAGTCCGGAAGTCACTATGAAAAGTTCACTGCACGCATGCGCAATGGAGTCCTCAAAGGAATTGGGGATTTCCAGCAACAACAATGCATGGAAAAGGTATGTAACGCAGCAAGAAGGACCGTGACAATGAGAAATGCGTTCAAGACAACACATCCCGACCTCAAACATCAAAACATGACCACCGAACACAAAATCCGAAAAGTTGAGCACGGTTGCATACCCCAGTTACACGCGAGGAATGAACGAATCATGTCATGTGGCATACGAGAGACAGGAGGAGGGAAAGAAAAACACAATATCAGATGATTGCGACAACGTGTATTTTTACACGCGACAACTACGTAATATCCCCCCCACACAGACACACAACAAACAACAAATGCTACAATATCTTACGCACAGACAGTCCGTGTCACTGTACACCAACTGAAGATGTCACTTTCACCACACAAAGGGGGTGGGGAGCAATACCAAAAGTGTTCGCACGCGATCATTGTGACGTAAAAGAGACCAGTTTTGGAAGCGCTGCACAGGCAAGTCTGGCTCTCGTAGTCTACGTTTGACCTTCATGACTGCTGTTCCCGCGAGAGGAGCTCGAAGGGTTGGTTCTCTCCGGCAGTCGTCCCAATCGTGTTGCAGGTGCTGGGATATGATCAGCAGTTCGCTCTAGGTTGTCATACGCATTGAAGAGTACTAGTATGTTGCATTGAAAGAAGTTGACGTGGTGGAGTGGGCAAGTCAAGTATCGCAACAATTGGTCTGTGGTGTTCGTACGGTGATACGGCCAATTTGTGCAGTGTGCCAGTGTTAAACAAAAACAATACTTTGCAGTTCCAGCTCCCTATTACACAGATGGCTGCGTATACGACCCAGCAGCTAGCAGACATGCATCTCATGTATGGGGAGGCACGTGGTAATAGCCGTGAGGCAAGGCGTCTTTATGGAGAACGCTTTCCACATAGACGTTTACCGTCTCACACCTTCTTTCAGGTAGTGGACAGTTGACTGCGTGAAACAGGGTCAGTGTTACCACCGCGACAAGAAGTTGGAAGACCCCGAAGTGTACGCACACATCAGTTTGCAGAAGATGTGTTAACAGCGGTCGCAGAACATCCTGGCACCAGTACGCGAGTGCTCGCTCGGGCACGAAACACGTCTCATGTGAATGTTTGGCGAGTGTTGTCAGATGAAGGAATGCACCCTTTTAAACTGCAGAAAGTACAAGAACTGTTACCTCGTGACTTTCGCCCTCGTATGGAGTTTTGCCAATGGTTGTTGCATCAGCTGGACACAAACCCTCACTTCGGGGCAAACGTATTGTGGACAGATGAAGCCATTTTCACCAGGATGGATGTCTTCAATAGTAGAAACAGTCATGTATGGGACTTTGACAACCCACATGCACTTTTTGTGGCCCATCACCAGCACAGGTTTTCAGTGAATGTGTGGTGCGGGATAGTACATGATCATTTAATTGGACCATACATTCTCCCTGTTCGCCTGAATGGTCGCACGTATCATGCATTTCTTAGTGAGGTTCTGCCTGAACTGTTGGAGACCGTACCTTTGGCACTGCGGCAAGAAATGTGGTACCAACACGATGGTGCACCAGCTCATTTCGATCGTAATGTACGACATTTCCTGCATGACGTGTTTCGCAATAGGTTCATTGGTAGGGATGAGCCTGTGCCTTGGCCACCGAGGTCGCCAGATCTCAACCCTCTCGATTTTTTCTTCTGGGGAGAAATGAAAACCCTCGTATACGACACACCTGTCACATCAGCTGAGGACCTCGTTGCTCGCATCAACGTCGCCGCCGCGACGGTAGCAGATACACCTGGCTTGTTTGCTCGTACTCGACAATCCTTGATTCGTCGCTGTCATCTCTGCGTAGAAGTAAACGGCAGACATTTTGAAAACCGTCTGTGATTATTGCCCTCGGCAAATACCAGTGAGAACACTTTTGGTATTGCTCCCCACCCCCTTTGTGTGGTGAAAGTGACATCTTCAGTTGGTGTACAGTGACACGGACTGTCTGTGCGTAAGATATTGTAGCATTTGTTGTTTGTTGTGTGTGTGTGGGGGGGGGGATATTACGCAGTTGTCGCGTGTAAAAATACACGTTGTCGCAATCATCTGATATTGTGTTTTTATTTCCCTCCTCCTGTCTCTCGTATGCCACATGACATGATTCGTTCATTCCTCGCGTGTAACTGGGGTATGCAACCGTGCTCAACTTTTCGGATTTTGTGTTCGGTGGTCATGTTTTGATGTTTGAGGTCGGGATGTGTTGTCTTGAACGCATTTCTCATTGTCACGGTCCTTCTTGCTGCGTTACATACCTTTTCCATGCATTGTTGTTGCTGGAAATCCCCAATTCCTTTGAGGACTCCATTGCGCATGCGTGCAGTGAACTTTTCATAGTGACTTCCGGACTGAGCACATACGATTCCTTTATGATTCCCTTGGAACCGCCTCTCTATCTGTGATAGTATTCGTCCCAGTTAGGTGTGACGTTCACTTTGTCACCTTTTGCGAGGCTCCTATCTCGGAAACGAAGCCTCAGTCGTAAAAATGGAACTTAGACTTTTTGCTTGTTTTCGTGTGAGGAATCACCTCCTAAGCGTTGTAAACGACCTTTAGAAACACCCTGTATATATATGATTGATTGATTGATTTGGTGTTTTAAGTCCACTTTATGCACAGTAAGGCTAATCGGAACTGGACCTACAGTTTAAAGTGGGATCCGAACCACTGTGTGCCACCACCTGGTATCGAAATATATATATATATATATATATATATATATATATATATATATATATATATATATATATATATATATATATAGTAAAGTGAACTCTTTTGTACTTACGCCAAAACACGGCGGGTCTCTTTCTTGCATATTTTAACATTGTCGCCTTCTAATCAAGGATACCATGGTTCGATACCTCCTGGAGGTGCGTTGCACAGTGATTAAGACTGTAGTAGCTAAAATATTGGTCTCGGATTCTGTCTCTGGCACTATTTTCTACTGAAAAGAGTCCCTTGCACAACTATTGACATCTTACTGGTTAGTTAAAACACAGATGAGGTGTAAGGAGCGACCCTTTCAGAAGCCACCGAAATGCCAACGTCTATTCCAGACTAATGAAGTTCTGGCGTCTGAACCGTCAGCCAGTATAGCCCTCTGTGACACAGTCCTGTCCATGTGATTGTCCCTTTATCCATTTCATCTTATCACCAATCATCCTCCCTTACGCGATTTCATCTGACACCTTTCTTCCTCATCTTCGTTATTTGCCAAACGTGGCAGATAACAAAAAAATTTCCTTCAAACATAGACTTTTCAAGCGAGGTAGATATACCTCTTTCAATTTTACATTCTGAAATCCAGTTAGAGGCCGAGTTACGATGACTGGCCCAACCAGGAATGTATATTTGTTGTTGTTGTTGTTGCTGCTGTTATTATTATTGTTATTATTATTATGACTTATAACATTGCTATGGTAGCAGCTCTTATTCAGGATTAACCTTACAACTTAAAATAATTGAAATAAAAGGATATGATCTTACTCTATTCTATATTTTACACATATGAACTGTATGATTCTGTATAGCTATTATTTCTTTTGACTTGCTGTTGTACTTGATTTCACACAGAGTACAGCACTTGAAAATAAAAATAAACTAAAATCGGTATTTTTTTGGGTGGCATATCTTGTCAGCGTATCTGATCAAATCAACGCTGTTTTCTGGATTTCGAGTCTGCTGCTGCTTTTAAGTAGATCCATCATTGCGCTCGCGATGCTGGGCCAACATAAATTTTGGAGCTCCCACCGATGCACCAAAGCGCTAACCTTTTTTTAAAAAATAAAAATATATTTTACTATGTTGTGTACATGATTTAACTCGATAAGTTCGTACTTATTTCGAGCCGTACCAAGATTTTAAGAATGCTACGCTGATGATTAATAGAGAAAAATGAAAATAATTTAATTAATCACTAGACATAACTGATAGATCCAAGCAACAATTTCTCTTCCCAAAGATCACGAGCTAAACAGTCACTAATGCGAGTACTTTCTGAGAACTGCAATACTTGTTGCCAGAACATGATGGAACAGTCGAGACATTTGACGTCATAAGAACTCTTCCTTTTTTGTGGAGAATGGCGATAGCCTTAAAAGATACTTGGGCGTTTGCCCCTTTCCGTCCGTCAACAGAACGAAGGTCCCTTTGTCCACATGTGACACCGCACATATTGTTGCATGTGACCTAAAAAAATCCTGATGAAGATTCAAGAACAGTGCAATTACTTCATGCACGCTGTGCTGCAGCCCCGAAAGTAGGCCATTCCTTTTCCTCTGTGGGATCTGCTAATCCCACAAAATTGCAGGTTCTCAGCTTCAGAAGTGATGATCCACTACTTCCAATTACTGGTCAATTAAGAGAACGTCATAGATTGGGACGCAGGGGCGTCGCGGAAGAAATTCGTTTGGGGGGCGATACTTTCAGGTGCTCATGGTTAATAAATTATCTCGTTTTCTCTCTTTCTATCCCTGCTTACTTACTTTCACTTTTCTTTCCTACGTACATAGCTCTCTTCTTTGCTCTCTTTCTCCGCGTGTTTCTTCATATCTTTACTTCCCTCTTTTTTCTTTTGTTTCTTTATATTTCTATCATTCTTTCTTTTCTTCTTCCTATGTTTATCTCCTACTTTCTCTTTTTCATCTATTTATCTATCTATATCTATATTTTTCTCCCTCTGCTTCTCTATCTTTTTTCTTTTATGGTTGAGCCGATACCCGATGCTCATGTATTGAATATTGATGATACCTGTGGTATCGGTATCGATTGGAATTTATTTACCGATACCAGCCGACACTTTTCTGGCACTTCGGTCTTTCACGGGGTCCACAGAAATGCCGCGCAACACTTTCGTGGTATAATTATCCTGGAAATTATGCTAAATTCAACCTTTCTCTTTACTTTGGACTGTACCATTTTTGGATGAAAAACTGAATTTTGTGATTACATAACATGTATTTTAATATTCTGATGTAATTCTGGAATATTTTAAAGCAAAATTCGTAAATTGATGCATATAATTGATGTAGATTACTTAACATTAATATTGATCAGTATTTTAAAGAGCTTTTAACTATTACAATTGTCAAATATCGGTATCGGTGGGAATCGGTAAGAGTATCGGCGTATTGGTATGGGTATCTTTTCAAAGTGGTATCGGTTTAACCTTACTTTCATTATCCCTGTTTGGGTTCCTCTCATGCGACAGTTGTAACTACTTTGCTTTGTAATCAAGGGGTCCCGGGTTCGATGCCTGATGGAGGCTGATAGTGGTTCGGATTCCACTTGAAAGTGTAGGTCCAGTCCAGATTAGCCTTATTGTGCATAAAGTGTACTTAGAACACAAAGTCAATCAATCTTATCGTTGTTTATCTTTCTATCGCTTTATCTTTATTTCTGTCCATGAATTCATCTCCTTCTCTCCCTCTATCTAATCATTTATCTATCTATTTATCTTTGAAATCCACTCTAAATGATTCGGAAAACTTCTCATGACGGCGATTTAGGTGGGCAGGATAGGGTGGGCTAGGAATATCCCCCTCACCCGCCTCTGTTGGGATATCAACTGAAATATACTTTCCTATCTATCGTGGAACAATTGTCAGTAATATGAATATGGATAAGTCTTGTCACTGGATAATGACGCAATCAATGAAAACCCTTCAGTTCAGCATTGCCACAACCTCAGTGTCTGAATTGTTATGTTATCACGCTAGGAAGCCACGGTTCCTAGGTATCTTATTCCGTCTGTCATCCTCATCGAAATCGACGTGATCTACCTAGAGAGGCAGCAAACGAGAGCAATAAAGAGCCTTGCACTTCAAGGTTGAATCTACCCAACTGAAACTCAAGGGGGTTTATCATCTATCATCCAGCATTAAGTTTTTAATATGAAGTGATTTATAATACTGAGTATAATAATAATCATGGATGCCCATCTCCCACTCCCGAGGCGAATGGCGCATCCCCCCAAATCATGTCATAATCCTCATACGACAGCATGTCTACTGAAAGTAACTTTTCTTTATTAAAGCTTTACTTAACAATATTCTTGATCTGGTTCTGGTAGGTAGAGCAGCCTGCGGTTGAACCTCGCACGCCATATAAAGGAAATATTACTATTACTATTATTATTATTATTATGATCTGCTCCTCCCCCATAAACAGGGGTGCCCATCCCCCCCCCCCGCCCAAACGTTAGATGCATTATCCCTCAAAATCGACCAACATAATAATCCCTCCGAAATAGTTTGGATGAATACATAATAATTGATTTTTATTTGAATACAATAGCCTGTTAAACTATGCATATTTTTTAATTGATAAAATTTTCGAAATAACGTAAAGCTACCACATTGCTTGGTTAAATGCTTAAGTTAATCTCAAATGTCATAAAGTAAATTTTATAAATATGCATTTGAACAGTTTCTGTGTGTGGAGAATAAGATTAAAAAAACAAACAATTTGAATATTTAACACAAATTGTTACACAATTTAAGATAGAAAATTCAACGTGGGCACAACCAAATAACGCGCTGCAGTTGTCTTAACCCAAACTGGCTTGTTCGTGTAACCGATTCAATTATTGTTTCACATGACATACATAACCTTATGTAAAGCTCTTTTCCAGTCTTACGGCTGGCGCTCTATATGTTGGCAAGGGAAGTGGGGAGCGGGGAAACGGCCAATCCAGCGCGATAAGAAACGCAGCAGCCTGTAGAACAAGGTGAGCGTAGGAGTTCCTCCACTCGTCGTAACTCTTGGCGCCACCGCTGTTGTCTGGTTCATCGGCTGTGCATTCCCCGCTCCCCACTTCCCTTGCCAGCATATAGAGTGCCCGCCGTAAGAGTAGAAAAGACCTGTAGAAATCCGTAAGATCGGGACGAGATATATATTCTCAAGGTGCCTCCTTGAAAGAATTCGTCCCCTCCTGCCTTGGGGTAAATAGTATCATTTTAGTAATACATGGCAATAATTACATGGACTTTATCTAAAGTGCAATATCGAGAATATTGTTTTTGTCTTCTATTACAGCTAGAGTATAAGGTAAAATTGCCCTGCGACAAGAAGTTAGAAATGCGAATTCTACATTTTTATTCTTTCCATATATGATATCAATATCACATTGCAAACAGTTATTAATGGTTTCAATGTCATTTGCTGGGAAAAAAAGTTTTGTATTACTTTAGATTCGAACATGCAAACGCAAGTATCAAAGTATTGCTTTAGACAGCATTCACGATTTTGAAACATGGAAAGTTGGTGTGTGATGGCAGAATGTAGCTACTGTCGTATTAGCACTGACAAGTAGGAAGCGTTCTCAATGATCACGTGGCTGCATGTTTTTCGCTAATAAATAACTGCGTTTTTTCAACACATACACAAATACATCGCCGCTTCGGAACATCAAATTTTTATCTTTGCTGCTTTCAGATTACCAACATACGAAGTGGCATGCAATTGAAAAGTTTTTGCAGAAACCTCAGTTTTATAAATAAGGTTGGATGAAATCAGACAAAGAAAAAAATAAACTTTCCTTCTGGTGTCCTCGAACTCGGGTTGCGCGCATGCTAGACCGACACGATAACCAACACTCTTTTTTTTTTTATTATTGAAAAAGGAAATACCCCCTACACGGAGATATCCCCCACCATTCACTCTTTTTATCACTTTTACACTTTTCAATTCTTACATTTTTCTTTGTTTCTTATCAACTGGACGAACACAAATACGCATGCCTTATCCGGGACTCGAACCCAGAACCCCTGGCGTTGTAGCGTGCTCTGCTAACCACTTTTTTTTTTTTTAAAGGAAATACCCCCTACACGGAGGTATCCCCCACCATTCACTCTTTTTCTCACTTTTACACTTTTCAATTCTTACATTTTTCTTTCTTTCTTATCAACTGGACGAACACAAATACCCATGCCTTACCCGGGACTCGAACCAAGAACCTCTGGCGTTGTAGCGCGCTCTGCTAACCACTTCGCCACGGAGGTCGACCCCCCTTCGCCACGGAGGTCGACAACACTCCAAACGAGACAACACGAAACATTTTCGCAAGTAGTCGACTGAAACGCAAGTTAATTTTCAGATTGCTAATTCCCATGCCTAGGCAGATGTGTCTTGCATTTTCTGCACTTTTGTTATTTTAGTCGTCGCTTTGGTCTCTCCCTAGGTTAATCACGGCAATAATGAGGAATATTTTTTTAGACAAAGATGATAAACAGACACACAGGAATAATCACCTTCGTAATAAAACCGGAACTCGAGTCTGGAACCTTCAACGCGAGGCGTGTTTCTTGTTCTAACTTTAATCTGTGTGTTTACGTTCATGATATTTCGAGAGTTGATATGAATAAAGTAAATAAATAAGACAAATGGGTGGAAGGGACTGGAGAATCTTAGCTACGGAACCATTGAAAAGATATCCATCGCCTAGATAGAGAATCTCTATATCCCCTTGTGATAGAGAACCTATTAGAAGAATGAAAATACAGATTAAACGAACAAATTTGACGTGTATCCTTTCGTCAAAATACCTAGAAGACAATATTACATACTTCTTCACTAATAGAAAAGAATAAAAAAATTGTCCTTGGTGGGGATCGAACCTAGACCTCACTGATGAAAGCTCTGTACGCTAACCAACACACTATCAATAACACCGTGTTTTTCCCCCACTCAGTCTGTTTCCTTCCTCAACACCTGAAGACGGAAATGCATCTTAATTTCTATCATAATTGTTTCATTGTCTATTAATAGAAACCACTTATGTCAAAAATAGACGCATTGTTTCTGTGAAATATCCCATGTATCGCACATCGTGTTTCTCTATTTACTGTTGCTTGGACATTCACTTGGAAGTTAAAACTTAGCTTTGTGTGTTTGTTTTCACGTGCATGTGCGTGAGAAGAGTGGCGTGCACGTGTTTTCGATGTTTTCTGGGTATTATTTTCGTTCAAAGCATTAATATAATTGTAAAATATGGAATTTACTGTAATGCAAGGAGTGAAAATATAAACCCAGTCCGTCAGGTTCGTTCCCAAACAACATAAAATAATGGAACGTAACGTGGACCGAGTATTATTTAATGTCGAGAACACGAGACATTACGATCGACAATCTTTATCTCGTATTTCTCTTTGGCATCAGTACTCAATTTACAGAGATATATACCCGTGACTGGTATACAAGCCGCAGAATTGCAATGCTGTTTGGGTTGTCTAGTCACAAGGCGCTTGGTGGTGAGACATGGATGGCTTGCTTCTCTGCTTCTTCAATAGGGTCGTTACAACCCAGCTGTGTCCAAGACTGTACGTATGATTGTCTCTACTCTGTATTGAGGGGAAATAAGCAGCAGAAAGAAAAGATATAATGCAAGCATTCTTTGCACTCCTAAAGTAATAACATTCCTTATTGTTTTATCCTATCTTCCTCTTTGTGTGCAAATGATTTCCCGATATTTTACGGCGACCAAATCCCTCAACAGCTGCAAACTTTATACAGGGTGATTATAAAGTACCATGACATTTTTGGGAAATCGGTGACTAATAACGAAATAAATGGTACTACAGTACAGAAGAGACACCAAAACACAAAATTAACGCTTTTCCACATGACCTCCATCAATTTCAAAACAAGTGTCCCAACGGGACAAGGTAGCATTAAACACCTTCTCCAACATAGCCGGAGTGATTATCTCGCATGCATTTCGTATGCGTTCTTTCAGCACTGTGAGATTGGCAACCTTAGTTTTGTAGACCTTCTCTTTGATACAAAGAAATCCAGTGGGGTAAGGTCAGGTGAACGGGATGCCCACATATGAAGAGATCCTCTTTCTATCCACCTGTTGGTAAAGGTGGTGTTGAGGTACTGCCTCCATTGATTGTTTGTTCCACAAACATGAATGGCCCACTTTTTTCATGTGGAAAAGCGTTAATTTTGTGTTTTGGTGTCTCTTTTGTACTGTAGTACTAATTATTTTGTTTTTAGTCGCCGAATTCCCCAAAATGTCATGGAACTTCATAATCACTCTGTACATGGCGAAGGTTTTGTGTCATTCAAACGGTATTTTCACCAAGACGGTAATATTCTTACATAGTGTACCGTGCAGATACGGCATCAATCCAAAATGAACTGTTGGACTGCGGTGATTCAGGGAGAAGTTTGTTCTCGTAAGGTCAAGGCATGTCATTCATATATCAACTCGACTGTTGTTTTTATTGGAGTTCTGGAGAATTCTCGCAACCTTACGCAAATTGCACAAAACATTTAAAAAAAATGTTGGATATTTAAAGACTAAAATTGGTAAACGTTGTAAGTGCCAAAATAATTAAAACGCCGTTTTCCACGTTAAACTGTTTGTTTGGGATAGATTAGTGTATGTATTATTATTTGCGTTATCAATGTGTGAAAATTTGTGTATCTTAAGTATTCATTATACTTGTCGCCACTAGGTGGCAGGACAGTGCAGACTCTGCTTCGGAGACTGTGCAGGGCGTGGTACTTACCGGGAAATACCCGCACTGTACGAGAGAACAGCGAGAGACATTGCTACACGGTGGTCGACTCCATTCCAATGTAGTCCAGTGTCAGTGTACATTAAATAGTGTATATAATCAGTCCAGTGTTTAAATAAGAAACGCAACATTTTATGGTCATCTCCGGGCAGGATTAGTTTACCAAGTGAACAATCTCTGTGAGATATGACGTGTTACGCATCAGATCAAACGTCTCAACTCGCCCGCCATGGAAAGAACGAGTGTTTTCGCGCGGTATCGAAGTGACTTTGTATGCAGTGTTCCAGTTACAGAAGTGTACTGACATTCGTACTTACGTCAATATATGGTTGCATGTTATGTGCTCAATCGTAGAACTTTCTGTGTCACAGTACTTATTACGTATTACGTGTAATTTTCTATCACAACGGTTACACGTGTGGTTTGAACAGACATTCCGTATCGTTGTCGTGCGTACGTCGAATGTTTTGTTACAAGACCGAGTTATACACGGTAGTGTTCAGTGGACAATAAGTTATCTGTTACGATAACTCATCACGGGACTGAGTATCATAAATTTGGACAGTTTCGAGCATCCACTACAGTATCCTGCTGTCGGCTGAAGTGACGTCATCGCCAACACCCAGGGAAGCTTCAGGTCAAGGTCAGGAGTTAGCTAGGCTCGCATCATATTTTGTTTACTCTTTCCTCACGTACGTATTTCCTACATATCTTGCCCTCTTTCCTTCGCGATGGATGAAGAAGAGAAAAGAGTGTTGATACGTAGGAGAGCTGGATTTAGGGGCCAGTTAACACGAACACAAGCATTCGTCAATGCCTTTGAAGATACGGGGGAAGTTCAAGAAGTAAGGGTCCGTTTACAGAATTTAACACCTTTGTGGGAAAAATATGATGAAGTTCAAACACGTTTAGAAGTAGAAGATATAAACGAAAATCATGAACATCACAGGGAGGATTTTGAAGAAGTTTACTACAAGGTACGGGGTAAAATGGAATCCAGTATAGAGAAACATAAACAAGCACAAGCTGCACCTACAGATGGTTCGGATGTTGTAAACAATGCTTCATCATTAGGCACCAAGCACATCAAATTACCCACGGTATCTTTACCCACGTTTCACGGTAATTATCAGGATTGGTTAGCATATTCAGATGCATTTCAGGCTATGGTTCACACAAATGACAATATTTCTAAAATACAGAAATTCCACTACTTGCGTTCATCATTAGAATCTGAAGCAAGAACGCTTATAGATACTTTGCCCATGACCGATTCAAATTACGATATTGCATGGCAATTGTTGAAAGATAGGTATGAGAATAAACGACTGATAGCAGCAAGTCATGTCAATAACATCTTGCATGTGAACGCAATTAACAAGGAAAATGCCACAGAATTACGTCAGTTCATCAATGACGTCACCAGTAACTTAAATGCTCTTCGAGCCCTTGAATTACAAACACCGTTAGAAGATGTTATTTTAATACATCATTTTTTGGCTCAACTTGATTCTCACACAAGAAGGGAATGGGAATTAAGCCATACCGATCAGTCGTTCCCTACACTGAAGGAACTGTTCACCTTTCTAGAACAAAAATGTCAAGCTTTGGAATCAATGAAGTCTGTTCACGTAAACAAAAATGTCAATGAACACAAGGTTAGCCCTAAACAGAAACACATCCGTCAGTCAAATTCTTACCTGACAACTACAAATACACAATGCTATTTCTGTAAATTAGCACATTCCTTATATTCATGTAAGTCTTTTGCAGGCGCAAGTCTGAAGCAGAAACAAGAGTGTGTGCGCAATAACAAACTTTGCTATAATTGTCTCAGATCGAATCATAATTTTAGGAACTGTACTTCAGGTAATTGTAGACGCTGTGGATTGAAACACAATTCACTGTTGCATCCAGACGAAGGCGGTAAACGAGGAGGTCCTCTAAGGCAAGACCAACCAAGGAATGACTCACCAGACACGAGGAATGAAGCTGCAAGGACAACTTCAGTACAATCTTCATACTGCACATTTAAGAGTAAACCAAGATCACACGTTCTGCTATCGACAGCTTTAGTAGAAGTCGTCGATTCTAGGGGACAGCCACATACATGTAGAGCTCTCCTGGACAGTGGGTCTCAGTCAAATTTCATCAAGGAAGATCTTGTTCAGAGACTACAGTTGCGAAAGCAGAAAAATCATATTCCAATCAGAGGAATCAATAATGTTTCATCGGAAGCCAAGCACAGTGTAGACATTCAGCTGCGCTCAAGAGTGTCAGACTTCCAGACTTCACTTACTTGTCTGATACTCCCACGCATCACAGGGAACGTACCTTCTCAAGTTATTCATCATGAACATTGGAAGCTACCAACCGACATTGAGTTAGCAGATTTCTACAAACCAGAAGGGATAGATCTACTAATTGGATCGGAACTTTACTTGCACTTACTTCTTCCTGAAAGACAAACGAGAGATGAAAACTATCCAGTTCTTCAAAATACTGAATTAGGTTGGATTTTAGCTGGTCGGATGGAACAGTCTGTACAACCTAGTACACCCATAGTAGCATGTTTTGTACGCATGGAGGATCATTTGGATTCTCAATTACGGCGTTTTTTCGAGTTGGAGGAAATGTACTCGAAACCAAAAACAGCTGAAGAAGTAGCTTGTGAAAACCACTTCAATCAACACACCACCAGAGATGAAACAGGGCGTTTCATTGTTCGTCTCCCATTTCGATCAGATCATATAGAGCTAGGACATTCATACAACCAGGCATTATTCAGATTACATCAGTTAGCTGAAGAGGAAGCAACCAAGTTTCCGAATTCATCCAAAGTTTTACAACGAGATGTTTACGTTGATGACCTCCTCACTGGAGCCAACAGTATTGAAGAAGCTAGACAATTGCAAGGAGAACTAATCGATTTACTGAATTCAGCAGGATTCACTTTGAAGAAATGGTGTTCTAATCATCCAGAACTTCTTGAAGCAGTACCAACTACTCATAGAGAAATGCAACTACCATTTCAGTTTGACAAGGGAGCAAACGTTACAGCTTTAGGCCTCACGTGGGATCCAGTCACCGATAAATTGCAAGCAAATAACAAGGAGATAGTGTCATGTTATGGAGACAACATCACTAAACGACAAGTAGCTTCTATTGTCGCATCAATCTTTGATCCTTTGGGACTAGTGAGTCCAATAGTAATTTCTTACAAGATATTTCTACAACAATTATGGTTCCATAACATGGAATGGGACGATAAGTTACCAGATCAACTCAACATGGAGTGGAAACGTTTGTTTCAACAGTTTCCAAACATTAATCAGATACAAGTTAACAGATTTGTGCTAGTTCAAGGAAAAGTGGTTGACATTCAACTCCACGGATTTTCAGATGCATCGCAAGTTGCATATGGCTGTTGTTTGTATCTTAGATCAACAAATGAAAATTGTGAACCCACTGTACATTTACTTTGTTTACGTTCGCATGTGGCACCTACAAGAAGGATCACTCTTCCTCGTCTTGAATTGTGCGCTGCTTTGTTGCTGGCGAAACTAACACACAAGGTGTTACAACTACTACAATTGGAAGTCAGTAGAATCAATCTATGGACCGATTCGAAGATCGTACTGGCGTGGCTTGCATCACCTGCAAGACGATGGAAAACCTTTGTAGCGAATAGAGTTTAACAAATTCAAGAATGTACTAAGCCTCAGTACTGGAAACATGTAGTGTCAGCACAGAACCCCGCAGATTTAATCAGCAGAGGGACAAATGTAGACTCACTACACACCTCTCAAATGTGGTTTCATGGCCCTGATTGGCCATCACTTCCAACAACAGCATGGCCCTCGAGTCCAACATCGTCAAGGGATGATGACTTCGAACTCGATGAACTTGAAGAACAAAGAACAACTACAGTAAGTCTAGTCACAAATGCACCAACAATAGAATTTATCAGCAGATTTTCGTCGTTATTGAAACTTCAAAGAGTGATTGCATATTGTTTGAGATTTCTACACAATGCGAGGAACGAACAAGAGAAACACATAGGATCATTGTCAGCAAGTGACTTAAGATCAGCATTGCATACTTGCATTAGAAGCATGCAACACGAAGTTTATGGCAAGGAAATAAGAGAATTGTCTTCTAACAGTCAGGTGTCAAAGGATAGTCAACTTTCAGACTTGCATCCTTTCCTAGATGACAAGCAAGTACTCAGAGTTGGAGGAAGACTTAGACACTCGCAGCTACCATATGATAGCAAACATCAAATCATATTGCCACCGAAACATCATTTAACTGAATTGATCATTCTTTCAGAACGCCACAGGCTATTACATGCAGGACCGCAACTCCTTATATCTTCATTACGACAGGAGTACTGGATACCAAGAGCCAGACAAGTGGTCAGAGCTATTCTCCACAAGTGCCTTATTTGTTTCAAATTAAGGGCATCTATTTCCAACCAACTCATGGGACAATTACCACCATCTAGAATACAGTCCACTAGACCATTTCTAAACACTGGAGTTGATTACGCTGGACCAATTATCATCAAGCCGTCGATCACTAGAATCAAATCAAGGTTGAAAGCATATGTAGCAGTATTTGTATGCTTTGCCACAAAGGTCATACACCTAGAATTGGTCGGAGATCTCAGCACCAAGTCATTCATTGCTGCTTTGCGAAGATTTACGGCACGCGGAGGAAAATGTTTGAACTTGTACAGTGACAACGGAAGAAATTTCGTCGGTGCCAATCGTGAATTACAAGACTTGAAAAATTTATTCCAATCATCAGACTTCAACAAGTCTTTAGAAGACCATGCAGCTCAGGAAGGATTCAAATGGCATTTTCTACCACCTAATAGCCCAAATATGGCTGGACTTTGTAAAGCAGGAGTGAAGTCCATGAAGCATCACCTGAGGAGAATCGTAGGGAACTCTGCTCTCACTTTCGAAGAACTTGAAACACTCTTAGTTCAAATTGAAGCCTGTCTTAACTCAAGGCCCCTCACAGTATTGTCACATGACCCTACAGATCCCAGTTTTATAACCCCTGGCCATTTCCTTATTGGTGCACCCCTAACTAGTTTTCCTGAGCCTAGTCTAACTAACATCAAAGAATCCAGTTTATCCAGATGGAAGAAATTGCAGCAGATGTACCAACAACTATGGGACCGTTGGTCAAAGGACTACTTGCATTCCCTGCAGCAGAGGACCAAGTGGAACACCCAAAAGAAGAATTTGGAACCAGGAACAGTGGTTTAGTGAAGGAAGATCACCTACCTCCACTTACATGGAAACTTGCTATAGTTGAACAAGTGCATCCTGGTGCGGATGGACTAGTGCGTGTTGCAACTGTTCGCACTTCGTCTTCAACTTATAAACGTCCAGTTAACAAACTAGTGCCTCTTCCAGTAGATCATTAGTTGTACTTTTGTTGATCGACTCGATCAAGAGGGGGGACTATGTTTGGGATAGATTAGTGTATGTATTATTATTTGTGTTATCAATGTGTGAAAATTTGTGTATCTTAAGTATTCATTATACTTGTCGCCACTAGGTGGCAGGACAGTGCAGACTCTGCTTCGGAGACTGTGCAGGGCGTGGTACTTACCGGGAAATACCCGCACTGTACGAGAGAACAGCGAGAGACATTGCTACACGGTGGTCGACTCCATTCCAATGTAGTCCAGTGTCAGTGTACATTAAATAGTGTATATAATCAGTCCAGTGTTTAAATAAGAAACGCAACACTGTTCAATGTGCCATGCTTTATAATGTGGTAAACGTGAAAAGTGGCTGGTAGCCCTCTAAGTAGTTCAAAGGGCGTGTAAAGAGGTCACTAGTGTGCACGTTCTTGCTGGCTGATGTGCGGAACGATGCGATTTCCAAACACTTTCGCTTTTGGCACTTACAACGTTTACCAATTTTAGTCCTCATTTATCTATAAAACTAACCACGATTATTCTTTCTTCATATATTTTATATTCACATATAACTTCAATTGTTTATTTGTGTATCTCAAATACTTTAAGAAACATGCACTCATATTGGTTAATTCATTCTGAGCGCTGTGTCTTCTTACCGCCATATCTTTGCACTCTGCAGTTTCAGTGTTCGTGGAGAAGCCACTCGAGCAACAACTGGAAACCGTCGCGAACAATTATGGATACCGTAAGCCGAACGTGGCTATGTTTCATTTACGGGCGTGTTATTGTGACACCAGCTGCAACTCCGTGTAAAGTTTTCCTTGACAGTAGTGCAGGGAAGTGTGATTACGTGTTGTATGTGTACAAACTATAATACATAGTTATAGTTATCAGTGTGTGTGCCTGTGTTTTCTTTGCAACTCCCAAGAAGATCGCGGTGAACTTAGCCCTATAGTTACATTATCCATTCCAGAGGGATCCTACCGGTCCGGATCATCGTATATTTTTGGTCATCAACGGACCAGGTTCTACTACATTAATTTTGGTCCTCTACGGACCGGATTCACAGTAATTTTTTGTCCTACCGGGTAGGATTCATCGCATTCATTTCTGTTCCTCAGCGGGCCATATTCGCGTTCAAAAACTTTCATCTTAAACTTTAAATACCCAGATATTCAAGTGTTTAAGTATTGTGAAATGTATTACATATCGCAGTAACAAATTAAATTTAAAGGGAAGGAATAGAGACAGTCAAATACCCTACCAAATACGCATAATTTGGACTTACTCTTCCTTAGTCCTGTCTTGAAAAAGGTTATACGCATAATTTGGACTTACTCTTCCTTAGTCCTGTCTTGAAAAAGGTTATACGCATAATTTAGACTTACTCTCTCTTTGTCCTGTCTTGAAAAAGGCTATACGCATAATTTGGACTTACTCTTCCTTAGTCCTGTCTTGAAAAAGGTTATTCGCATAATTTGAACGTAATCTTACTTCGGTTTGTCTTGATAAAAATTATGCGCATATTTTTAACGTACTCTTCCTTTGTTGTGTCTTGAAAAAGGTTATACGCATAATTTGGACGTATTTTTCTTTCGTCCTGTCTTGAAAAAGGTTATACGCATAATTTAGACTTACTCTTTCTTTGTCCTGTCTTGAAAAAGGTTATTCGCATAATTTGGACTTACTCTTCCTTAGTTGTGTCTTGAAAAAGGTTATACGCATAATTTAGACTTACTCTCTCTTTGTCCTGTCTTAAAAAAGGCTATACGCATAATTTGGACTTACTCTTCCTTAGTCCTGTCTTGAAAAAGGTTATACGCATAATTTGGACTTACTCTCTCTTTGTCCTGTCTTGAAAAAGGCTATACGTATAATTTGGACTTACTCTTCTTTCGTCCTGTCTTGAAAAAGGTTATACGCATAATTTAGACTTACTCTCTCTTTGTCCTGTCTTGAAAAAGGCTATACGCATAATTTGGACTTACTCTTCCTTAGTCCTGTCTTGAAAAAGGTTATACGCATAATTTAGACTTACTCTCTCTTTGTCCTGTCTTGAAAAAGGCTATACGCATAATTTGGACTTACTCTTCCATAGTCCTGTCTTGAAAAAGGCTATTCGCATAATTTGAACGTAATCTTACTTCGGTTTGTCTTGATAAAAATTATGCGCATATTTTTAACGTACTCTTCCTTTGTTGTGTCTTGAAAAAGGTTATACGCATAATTTGGACGTATTTTTCTTTCGTCCTGTCTTGAAAAAGGTTATACGCATAATTTAGACTTACTCTTTCTTTGTCCTCTCTTGAAAAAGGCTATACGTATAATTTGGACTTACTCTTCTTTCGTCCTGTCTCGAAAAAGGTTATACGCATAATTTGGACTTACTCTTCCTTCGTCCTGTCTTGAAAAAGGTTATTCGCATAATTTGGACTTACTCTTCCTTAGTTGTGTCTTGAAAAAGGTTATACGCATAATTTAGACTTACTCTCTCTTTGTCCTGTCTTAAAAAAGGCTATACGCATAATTTGGACTTACTCTTCCTTAGTCCTGTCTTGAAAAAGTTTATACGCATAATTTGGACTTACTCTCTCTTTGTCCTGTCTTGAAAAAGGCTATACGTATAATTTGGACTTACTCTTCTTTCGTCCTGTCTCGAAAAAGGTTATACGCATAATTTGGACTTACTCTTCTTTCGTCCTGTCTTGAAAAAGGTTATACGCATAATTTAGACTTACTCTCTCTTTGTCCTGTCTTGAAAAAGGCTATACGCATAATTTGGACTTACTCTTCCTTAGTCCTGTCTTGAAAAAGGTTATTCGCATAATTTGAACGTACTCTTACTTCGTTTTGTCTTGATAAAAATTATGCGCATATTTTTAACGTACTCTTCCTTGGTTGTGTCTTGAAAAAGGTTATACGCATAATTTGGACGTATTTTTCTTTCGTCCTGTCTTGAAAAAGGTTTTACGCATAATTTAGACTTACTCTTTCTTTGTCCTGTCTTGAAAAAGGCTATACGTATAATTTGGACTTACTCTTCTTTCGTCCTGTCTCGAAAAAGGTTATACGCATAATTTGGACTTACTCTTCCTTCGTCCTGTCTTGAAAAAGGTTATTCGCATAATTTGGACTTACTCTTCCTTAGTTGTGTCTTGAAAAAGGTTATACGCATAATTTAGACTTACTCTTTCTTTGTCCTGTCTTAAAAAAGGCTATACGCATAATTTGGACTTACTCTTCCTTAGTCCTGTCTTGAAAAAGGTTATACGCATAATTTGGACTTACTCTCTCTTTGTCCTGTCTTGAAAAATGCTATACGTATAATTTGGACTTACTCTTCTTTCGTCCTGTCTCGAAAAAGGTTATACGCATAATTTGGACTTACTCTTCTTTCGTCCTGTCTTGAAAAAGGTTATTCGCATAATTTGAACGTACTCTTACTTCGTCCTGTCTTGATAAAAATTATGCGCATATTTTTAACGTACTCTTCCTTTGTTGTGTCTTGAAAAAGGTTATACGGATAATTTGGACGTATTTTTCTTTCGTCCTGTCTTGAAAAAGGTTATACGCATAATTTAGACTTACTCTCTCTTTGTAATGTCTTGAAAAAGGCTATACGCATAATTTGGACTTACTCTTCCTTAGTCCTGTCTTGAAAAAGGTTATACGCATAATTTAGACTTACTCTCTCTTTGTCCTGTCTTGAAAAAGGCTATACGTATAATTTGGACTTACTCTTCTTTCGTCCTGTCTCGAAAAAGGTTATACGCATAATTTGGACTTACTCTTCCTTCGTCCTGTCTTGAAAAAGGTTATTCGCATAATTTGGACTTACTCTTCCTTAGTTTTGTCTTGAAAAAGGTTATACGCAAAATTTAGACTTACTCTCTCTTTTCTCTGTCTTGAAAAAGGTTATATCCATAATTTGGACATATTCTTCCTTCGTCCTGTCTTAAAATGGTTATACGCATAATATGGACGCATTTTTCTTTTGTCCTGTCTTGAAAAAGGTTATACGCATAATTTGGACTTACTTTACCTTCGTCCTGTCTTGAAAAAAGATTATACGCATAATTTAGACTTACTCTCTCTTTGTCTTGTCTTGAAAAAGTTATACCCATAATTTGGACATATTCTTCCTTCGTCCTGTATTAAAATGGTTATACTCATAATTTGGACTTACTCTTCCTTCGTCCTAGTAGTATGCTGCAGGGAACCCTGACTCATCCGAGGTGAGGTTGATGAGCCGAAGCTTTTTATGAGCTGTTTCTGTGCGTGTGTGTACGTGTGCCTCGAAGCCTATTATGAGCCCATGAATTTCATACCCTGCCGGCACCGGCAATACCTTCCTGTTAGTATAAGACTTTCACATGCCTTATGGCCGTTTTTCTTATAGAGTAAGAGTTTCACATACCTTCATGGCGTTTTACCGTTAGAGTAAGGGGCTCACATACCTTCATGGTCGTTTTCTTTTTAGAGTAAGAGGATCACATGACTTCATGGTGATTACCGTTAGAGTAAGGGGATCACATACCTTCATAGCCATTTTCCTTTTAGTGTAAGGGGATCACATACCTTCATGGTTATTTTCCTTTTAGAGTAAGGGGACCACATACCTTCATGGCCGTTTGCACAACACAAAAACTGTGAGAAAAAATCAATATTGTCTCTAGCAAGGCCGAGGGGACTATTTTCGCCATTCGGCTCTTTTCTTGCTTTATTAACCGGGAAAATGCATTTACTATTTTCTGGATTCGTAGGAAATGCTATTAGTGTTGTTGGCTTCGCACGAAGCGCTTTACTGCGTTAGTCATATGATAAATTTGCCTCCTGAGGCGAGCTAGCGCTCTTCAAGCATATGAACCGGTCGCGAAGTGCATCAGCGAGGCGTCTCCTTTCTTAAAGCAAAGGGAAAATAAAATAGTCCGACTAGGGAAAAAGTAATGCACTATAACATGCCAACCAACGTGTTCGGCTACAACAGAAAGAAAACCGGCGCCTTGCTTCCCAAGTACGTCAAGATATCCAGCGAAGAGTTCGTCAAAGCTCGAGGCATGCTCGACGAGGCTTTGCACGCTTTTCGAAGAAGATCGCGGTGAACTTAGCCCTATAGTTACATTATCCATTCCAGAGGGATCCTACCGGTCCGGATCATCGTATATTTTTGGTCATCAACGGACCAGGTTCTACTACATTAATTTTGGTCCTCTACGGACCGGATTCACAGTAATTTTTTGTCCTACCGGGTAGGATTCATCGCATTCATTTCTGTTCCTCAGCGGGCCATATTCGCGTTCAAAAACTTTCATCTTAAACTTTAAATACCCAGATATTCAAGTGTTTAAGTATTGTGAAATGTATTACATATCGCAGTAACAAATTAAATTTAAAGGGAAGGAATAGAGACAGTCAAATACCCTACCAAATACGCATAATTTGGACTTACTCTTCCTTAGTCCTGTCTTGAAAAAGGTTATACGCATAATTTGGACTTACTCTTCCTTAGTCCTGTCTTGAAAAAGGTTATACGCATAATTTAGACTTACTCTCTCTTTGTCCTGTCTTGAAAAAGGCTATACGCATAATTTGGACTTACTCTTCCTTAGTCCTGTCTTGAAAAAGGTTATTCGCATAATTTGAACGTAATCTTACTTCGGTTTGTCTTGATAAAAATTATGCGCATATTTTTAACGTACTCTTCCTTTGTTGTGTCTTGAAAAAGGTTATACGCATAATTTGGACGTATTTTTCTTTCGTCCTGTCTTGAAAAAGGTTATACGCATAATTTAGACTTACTCTTTCTTTGTCCTGTCTTGAAAAAGGTTATTCGCATAATTTGGACTTACTCTTCCTTAGTTGTGTCTTGAAAAAGGTTATACGCATAATTTAGACTTACTCTCTCTTTGTCCTGTCTTAAAAAAGGCTATACGCATAATTTGGACTTACTCTTCCTTAGTCCTGTCTTGAAAAAGGTTATACGCATAATTTGGACTTACTCTCTCTTTGTCCTGTCTTGAAAAAGGCTATACGTATAATTTGGACTTACTCTTCTTTCGTCCTGTCTTGAAAAAGGTTATACGCATAATTTAGACTTACTCTCTCTTTGTCCTGTCTTGAAAAAGGCTATACGCATAATTTGGACTTACTCTTCCTTAGTCCTGTCTTGAAAAAGGTTATACGCATAATTTAGACTTACTCTCTCTTTGTCCTGTCTTGAAAAAGGCTATACGCATAATTTGGACTTACTCTTCCTTAGTCCTGTCTTGAAAAAGGCTATTCGCATAATTTGAACGTAATCTTACTTCGGTTTGTCTTGATAAAAATTATGCGCATATTTTTAACGTACTCTTCCTTTGTTGTGTCTTGAAAAAGGTTATACGCATAATTTGGACGTATTTTTCTTTCGTCCTGTCTTGAAAAAGGTTATACGCATAATTTAGACTTACTCTTTCTTTGTCCTCTCTTGAAAAAGGCTATACGTATAATTTGGACTTACTCTTCTTTCGTCCTGTCTCGAAAAAGGTTATACGCATAATTTGGACTTACTCTTCCTTCGTCCTGTCTTGAAAAAGGTTATTCGCATAATTTGGACTTACTCTTCCTTAGTTGTGTCTTGAAAAAGGTTATACGCATAATTTAGACTTACTCTCTCTTTGTCCTGTCTTAAAAAAGGCTATACGCATAATTTGGACTTACTCTTCCTTAGTCCTGTCTTGAAAAAGTTTATACGCATAATTTGGACTTACTCTCTCTTTGTCCTGTCTTGAAAAAGGCTATACGTATAATTTGGACTTACTCTTCTTTCGTCCTGTCTCGAAAAAGGTTATACGCATAATTTGGACTTACTCTTCTTTCGTCCTGTCTTGAAAAAGGTTATACGCATAATTTAGACTTACTCTCTCTTTGTCCTGTCTTGAAAAAGGCTATACGCATAATTTGGACTTACTCTTCCTTAGTCCTGTCTTGAAAAAGGTTATTCGCATAATTTGAACGTACTCTTACTTCGTTTTGTCTTGATAAAAATTATGCGCATATTTTTAACGTACTCTTCCTTGGTTGTGTCTTGAAAAAGGTTATACGCATAATTTGGACGTATTTTTCTTTCGTCCTGTCTTGAAAAAGGTTTTACGCATAATTTAGACTTACTCTTTCTTTGTCCTGTCTTGAAAAAGGCTATACGTATAATTTGGACTTACTCTTCTTTCGTCCTGTCTCGAAAAAGGTTATACGCATAATTTGGACTTACTCTTCCTTCGTCCTGTCTTGAAAAAGGTTATTCGCATAATTTGGACTTACTCTTCCTTAGTTGTGTCTTGAAAAAGGTTATACGCATAATTTAGACTTACTCTTTCTTTGTCCTGTCTTAAAAAAGGCTATACGCATAATTTGGACTTACTCTTCCTTAGTCCTGTCTTGAAAAAGGTTATACGCATAATTTGGACTTACTCTCTCTTTGTCCTGTCTTGAAAAATGCTATACGTATAATTTGGACTTACTCTTCTTTCGTCCTGTCTCGAAAAAGGTTATACGCATAATTTGGACTTACTCTTCTTTCGTCCTGTCTTGAAAAAGGTTATTCGCATAATTTGAACGTACTCTTACTTCGTCCTGTCTTGATAAAAATTATGCGCATATTTTTAACGTACTCTTCCTTTGTTGTGTCTTGAAAAAGGTTATACGGATAATTTGGACGTATTTTTCTTTCGTCCTGTCTTGAAAAAGGTTATACGCATAATTTAGACTTACTCTCTCTTTGTAATGTCTTGAAAAAGGCTATACGCATAATTTGGACTTACTCTTCCTTAGTCCTGTCTTGAAAAAGGTTATACGCATAATTTAGACTTACTCTCTCTTTGTCCTGTCTTGAAAAAGGCTATACGTATAATTTGGACTTACTCTTGTTTCGTCCTGTCTCGAAAAAGGTTATACGCATAATTTGGACTTACTCTTCCTTCGTCCTGTCTTGAAAAAGGTTATTCGCATAATTTGGACTTACTCTTCCTTAGTTTTGTCTTGAAAAAGGTTATACGCAAAATTTAGACTTACTCTCTCTTTTCTCTGTCTTGAAAAAGGTTATATCCATAATTTGGACATATTCTTCCTTCGTCCTGTCTTAAAATGGTTATACGCATAATATGGACGCATTTTTCTTTTGTCCTGTCTTGAAAAAGGTTATACGCATAATTTGGACTTACTTTACCTTCGTCCTGTCTTGAAAAAAGATTATACGCATAATTTAGACTTACTCTCTCTTTGTCTTGTCTTGAAAAAGTTATACCCATAATTTGGACATATTCTTCCTTCGTCCTGTATTAAAATGGTTATACTCATAATTTGGACTTACTCTTCCTTCGTCCTAGTAGTATGCTGCAGGGAACCCTGACTCATCCGAGGTGAGGTTGATGAGCCGAAGCTTTTTATGAGCTGTTTCTGTGCGTGTGTGTACGTGTGCCTCGAAGCCTATTATGAGCCCATGAATTTCATACCCTGCCGGCACCGGCAATACCTTCCTGTTAGTATAAGACTTTCACATGCCTTATGGCCGTTTTTCTTATAGAGTAAGAGTTTCACATACCTTCATGGCGTTTTACCGTTAGAGTAAGGGGCTCACATACCTTCATGGTCGTTTTCTTTTTAGAGTAAGAGGATCACATGACTTCATGGTGATTACCGTTAGAGTAAGGGGATCACATACCTTCATAGCCATTTTCCTTTTAGTGTAAGGGGATCACATACCTTCATGGTTATTTTCCTTTTAGAGTAAGGGGACCACATACCTTCATGGCCGTTTGCACAACACAAAAACTGTGAGAAAAAATCAATATTGTCTCTAGCAAGGCCGAGGGGACTATTTTCGCCATTCGGCTCTTTTCTTGCTTTATTAACCGGGAAAATGCATTTACTATTTTCTGGATTCGTAGGAAATGCTATTAGTGTTGTTGGCTTCGCACGAAGCGCTTTACTGCGTTAGTCATATGATAAATTTGCCTCCTGAGGCGAGCTAGCGCTCTTCAAGCATATGAACCGGTCGCGAAGTGCATCAGCGAGGCGTCTCCTTTCTTAAAGCAAAGGGAAAATAAAATAGTCCGACTAGGGAAAAAGTAATGCACTATAACATGCCAACCAACGTGTTCGGCTACAACAGAAAGAAAACCGGCGCCTTGCTTCCCAAGTACGTCAAGATATCCAGCGAAGAGTTCGTCAAAGCTCGAGGCATGCTCGACGAGGCTTTGCACGCTTTTCGAACCGACCTGCTGGCCGCCACGATCGTCCACTTGAACGGCATCGTGAGATAGTTCGAAGAGAACACCGGCAAGATCTTTTTCGTGTTCAACAACAATCGCATCTTCTACGAACTCCCGCTCGGTGGCGGAAGTCTCCGGATCGGGGACTTACATCCCTCGAGTGGCGTTGCGATAAGGTTGCATCACGGGATGAACTTGTTCAGTATCAATCACGACAACATGAAAGTCGGATTCTCGTACTACAACGTTTCCGTCGGGATCGTCTCTACGCAGAATCTACCGCGACGAACGTGGAGCATCCGATACCGCTTTTTTTTGGAGCTGGTAATGTCCTATCCCGTCACCAGCGTGAGTCGTGGGACGCAAGTAAGTAAATAAGCAAGAAAGCAAAGAAAGAAATTAAGGAATGAAAAAGTAAAAATAGCAAGCAAGATAATAGCTCGTGCTCCATCTTTGCTTCATCCTCCCCCCATCCTTGCCTCAGCGTCTTCCTCTATCGTCTAATCAACCAACGCTGCCTGCGTTGCAATGAGGGCAGCTATCGTGAACGAACTGCACAAACCTGCCCGCAGGAAGGATCCTCGACTCTCCGTGGTCACCAAGGGGATAGACGACCTCTGGCAGGCCGATCTCGTGGAGATGAGCACGGGAAACCTCAAGGGTCTTCACAAGATCAACAAAGGTTTCAGGTACCTGCTCACCGTCGTGGACACTTTCAGCAAGTACGCTTGGGCGGTGCCCGTCAAGAACAAGACAGGGCTGGAGGAAGTAAAAGCTTTCGGATCCGTTTTTGGCGTTGGCACTGCCGAGAAAAGATCACCTCGTTTCCTTCAGACCGATCGAGACAAGGAATTTTACAACTCTGCCTTCCAGAAGGTGCTGAAGGAGAACGGCATCCTCAACTATTCCACCTACAGCGAGCTGAAGGCGAGCATCGTGGAGCGCTTCAACAGGACCCTCAAGAATCTCATGTGGAAGCAGTTCGCTCTCCGCGGGAACTACAAGTGGATGGACCTGATGCCAGAACTGCTGAACAAATACAACAACATCCGCCACAGGACGATCGGAATGAAACCGTCGGAGGTATCCAAGCAAGACGAGAGGCAATTACTCTCCGACGTGTACTGCAAGCGAACCCAGAGCGGTCGCAAAAGAGCGAAGTATAAGATAGGATACAAGGAGAGAGTGAGCAAGTTCAAGCAACCGGGGGAATTCCATAAAGGTTTCACCAGGAACTGGTCGACCGAGATTTTCACCGTAACCGACGTTCTCCTGCCATCCTCGCCTCCGTACATACCCACCTACAAACTTAAGAGTGCCGTGGACAGCGAGGACATAGGGGGGGGATTCTACGAACAGGAAATATCCTCCACTCAATTCCCGGACACGTACCTCGTAGAGAAAGTGCTGCGACGCAAGAAGGCTAAAATTTACGTCAAGTGGCTGGGTCTTCCGGTTCGCAGAATTCCTGGGTAAATACCGGAGATATCGTATGAGCTGGGACGTAACCAACAGGCTACCTGACGTCGTCCAAGGCGATAAATGGAAGAAAAACGGCGAGTTGCTCCCCGAAAGCATTCGATGTCTCATAGTGGGGCACTCGGGATGCGGCAAAACAACGTTAATGGTGGACAATTTCATCGTGGCTCCCCACTGGCTCGATTGGGAGAACAGGCAGCTGTACGGTTTTTTTTTTCAAAAGTCTCGAGCAACCGAAATTCAAGCAACTGGTCGCAATCTATGGCGATCTGAGAATAGCCACCTTCACCTCGCAGATGGTGCCTTTGGACGTCTTCGACGACGTCATTCTGGAAAATCAGGTCGAGGTGCGAAATTACTTCATTCGAGGCCGCCACAAGGGCATGGATTGCTTTTACTTTGCTCAGACCTTGTCGAAAATCCGAAAGCAGTTGATCAGAGACAACGCTAACTTTCTGTGCCTGTTCCGGCAGGATAACACCAAACCCAAGCACACGTACGACGAGTTTGTCGGCTCGCATTGCTGGAATACCGACGACTACGGCTTCGCGACGATAGACATGACTCGCAAACCGAACCAGGGAAAATATCGCAACAAGATCAACGAGTTTCTCGTAGCAAAAAATGTAATGTAATAGCACGAAGTGAACAAAGATGTAAAAATGGAGCTTTCTCGATCGCTTAATGTAACCGGCCTTCCTGTGCAGTTGCTCTTTTAGATCTTCAAGATCGTGTTGGATAAAGAAGAAGATGACATCCACAGAATAATTGATATCGCCGATAGTTCGCCGTGCCGTGTCAGACGGTCATGAAGGATCACATATTTAAAATCACGGGGAGAAGAATCTAGAAGATCTTCTCGCAATAACGGAAGAGATAGGAGAAAGGCTTGATGGATACCATAACCAGTGTTCTAGAAAATTTTCAAATACATGGTACGAGATGAACAGCGAAAGAGATAGGAGTAGACCTAGTGTCCGGGTACCAAGTCAACATTTGAGGCTCGGTGAGGCTCGCTGTGTTGCCAACGGCTTATTCGAAAAAATCACCAAGGTTTTTGGTCTAACCTAACCTAAAAAGCAAGGAACCGGCAATTTTGCTTGAGAGTTCACAAACCGGAAGTGAGGCTCGATCGCCTTAATGGATTTCTCTCGTAAGGCGCAGTGTTACCAACTTCTTACCCGAAAAAATCACCAAGGTTATAACGCTCGTCGTAGCCTTTTATGATGTATATTTTGAGGGCAGAGTTGGCAACACTGTGGGGGCACTGTAGCCTTTTATGAGGGGGGGGTTTATTGCTTTCTGTTTGCATCTGGCAACACTACCGTAGATTGACAGTGTTGTTAACCTACTGGGTTTTTTCACTGTAAATTTTCATCAAAGGACCTGAGGGGTCCATGTATTTTTTATGTCTGGCAATACTGTTGGGGGCCTAGTGTTGGCGACACTGTGGGTTTACTGTAGCCTTTTATGAGGGGGGTACCTATTGCTCTCTTTTTATATTTGGCAATTTTATTGGATGTTTTTTTTTTGAGGCTCGAAATTATTATTTGAGGCTTGAAATTATTATTTGATGCTTGTCGGTGTTGCGTACCCACTCTACAAAAATTCCACTATATGATTTTTCACTGGCTAAGCTAACCTACAAATAGAAGTTGGCAACACTGACTTATAAACCCACTGGGTCCTCTTGGCATGTTTTTTCATGATGTGTTGCCAGGCTATTGAGCATCTTGGCGTATACAATGTATATATTTTGAGAGGGGGGTTATAGCTTTTTATGCGGTACGAATACTAAAAACTTGACAGTGACAACCAACAGAGTAGGTAAACCTACATCCAGGAACTGGCAACACTAGTTTCTGACAGTGAATTTGAAATAAAATATTAAACAAAATACATGAGTAAACACTGTGATTACAAATAGTACCAGTGTTGTGCCCCCAACTCCAACTGGGCAACTGGGGAAAATAATTGTACAACAATTTGTACCTAATTGTACAATACTTGTACCTAATTGTACAATACTTGTACCTAATTGTACAACATATACACAGACATAAAAAAAAGAGCCATCCCGTAACTTACTTCATGCACAATTTATATGATTTTACAACTGTGAAAAGAAAGCATATGTGTTCTGTATGCACACATTCATTCTTATTTTTCGAAGTTGAATGGAAGCACATGTTTTTACGTTCTCGTAATACTGACCTTGCCCCACTGATTTTAAATTGCTTCCATCCGCTTTTCTTTCTGTGTTATTTCCGCATGCACGCAACATTCGCTTTCAATAGACAGAAGGAGTGTTATTATAGCAGGCTTCAAGTTTACAATTTATTAAATTAAACAATAATTTATGTAAGAATATACTTGTACTTACCGAACACAAAATAATAAAAAGCACATGTGAATGTTTGCGTGTGTTCATGTTATATGACGACTGAGTAAAAAATAATGTTGACTCCCCGAAAAATAAAAGTTCCCGGTTCGACATCAGATGCATGCAAATTTTATGTTTTGCTCTCCAAAATCTTGATTTTATGTTTGTGCTATTTGTCATACAGCAGAGGAGAAGAGGGGAGAGGGAGGGGAGGGGGTACTATTAGCGCCATCTATTAGCAAACAATAGAAATAAAAAGTAGGGTCAAACTTTTTCAACACCCAAAAATTTTAAACGTCCTCGTTTAGTAATACGATCTAGCTGAAGATGTTTAAAGGAGTACTCTTAGTCGACGAAGCTAATTGCTAGGGCCCATATATTGCTAAAATATTCTTTGATTTGCATATTTCTCATACCGCCACATGTTGTTCTAGTTGACTTCTTCCAAAAAAATGCTAATTAGCGAGAGTTAATTAAGCAAGGCAAGTAAAAGAAGCAAATAGGACAATGTGTAGCGGCGTGGAAATATGTAAAAAATTCGATTCAGAGGTGGATCGAATTAAAGTTGGGGGATATTTTGCATTTTTTCCCTATAATGTACAAAACATTTACCGTACATAATCTTTTCCATTTACAACAGTATAAAATAAGAGGAATGTGTGACAATATCCATATTAATTAGGAAGGTATGTTGTATGCTAGGTTAGCTAATTGTGTCTTCTACAGCTTCACTGTATAGAGGAAAGACAATATTGTACGTTCGTGAAAATTATATATAAATAAGACTTAAGCGTATTATCTGCTTTCATGTCAGATTTTACCGACCTGTGAGCTGTAGTGTTTAGGTGACAAGCGACGTGCTCAAATATGATACTGCTGACAATATTGTATGCCCGTGAAAATTATATATAAATAAGGCATAAGCGTATTATCTGCTTTCATGTCAGATTTTGCCAACCTGTGAGCTGTAGTGTTTAGGTGACAAGCGACGTGCTCAAATATGATACTGCTGACAATATTGTATGCCCGTGAAAATTATATATAAATAAGGCATAAGCGTATTATCTGCTTTCATGTCAGATTTTGCCAACCTGTGAGCTGTAGTGTTTAGGTGACAAGCGACGTGCTCAAATATGATACTGCTGACAATATTGTACATATATTGTATTGTATAGGAGACTAGAAGCATATAATTTGGCGAAAAAAAAAACCCCGGGTAAGGTCATAGAAAATAGTTAAAAAAAAGTGAACAATTATATTTTGCATTGCACAGCATTAGGTATTAAATAACATACCCCCAAAAAATCTCTGCATTATGCGTTCTGTAAAAAAATTACCCTACGTGCCAAATTGCTGTCAAAAGCACTGTCGTACTTGTGTGCCGGGAAAGCAAATATGTACGACCAAACTGTGCTCTAAGTGTGGAAAAAAATATTTCTATTGCCAACTTCAAGTTGTTTTTTTGACACGTATATATATTATTATTTTTTTAACAGAGGAAGAAAGTCCGTGCTTCGGAAAACGCGTTGATGTACGTAATGATATCTTTCTTCTCCTGCTCAGACTTGTACCAATCTACTGTGTACCGTCTTCTTCCCTGCATCGCCTCGTACAGTTCGTCCGACCTCTCGTCCAATTTTTCCCCTGCAGCCGAAAGCAGAATGTTGAGATCACCGCACCTCAGGCCGCTGATCTCCCGAAGATGGTCCTTGAGAACCACTTCACAAGGGATGCGAAATTCCGGTGTTGTTTTTGCTATGATTATAAGTTTCTCTACATCCTTACAATCTCCGTTTACTGCATGTTTAAATATTTTACATAGTAGCTCGGGCGGCAAATCAGTTATACGAGACATGTTGTTATTATTATTATTTTTCACTCTATGTTATTTATATACCCTACCCCAATTTTTGTTTCGTGTTCATGGCGATGGTGGTACCCAGTGCGGCGACCCGTTCACCCAGCAATGCGTCTCTGTTCACGAACCTTTCGAAAGCTGCGTGCTCTAACATAAATAAGGCATAAGCGTATTATCTGCTTTCATGTCAGATTTTACCGACCTGTGAGCTGTAGTGTTTAGGCGACAAGCGACGCGCTCAAATATAATACTGCTGACAATAATTGTACGTTCGTGAAAATTATATATAAATAAGGCATAAGCGTATTATCTGCTTTCATGTCAGATTTTCCCCACCTGTGAGCTGTAGTGTTTAGGTGACAAGCGACGTGCTCAAATATGATACTGCTGACAATATTGTACGCCCCGTGAAAATTATATATAAATAAGGCATAAGCGTATTATCTGCTTTCATGTCAGATTTTACCGACCTGTGAGCTGTAGTGTTTAAGTTACAAGCGACGTGCTCAAATATGATACTGCTGACAATATTGTACGCCCCGTGAAAATTATATATAAATAAGGCATAAGCGTATTATCTACTTTCATGTTAGATTTTGCCAACCTGTGAGCTGTAGTGTTTAGGTGACAAGCGACGTGCTCAAATATGATACTGCTGACAATATTGTATGCCCGTGAAAATTATATATAAATAAGGCATAAGCGTATTATCTGCTTTCATGTCAGATTTTCCCAACCTGTGAGCTGTAGTGTTTAGGCGACAAGCGACGTGCTCAAATATGATACTGCTGACAATATTGTATGCCCGTGAAAATTATATATAAATAAGGCATAAGCGTATTATCTGCTTTCATGTCAGATTTTGCCAACCTGTGAGCTGTAGTGTTTAGGTGACAAGCGACGTGCTCAAATATGATACTGCTGACAATATTGTACATATATTGTATTGTATAGGAGACTAGAAGCATATAATTTGGCGAAAAAAAAACCAAATAAGGTCATAGAAAATAGTTAAAAAAAAAAGTGAGCAATTAATTTTGCATTGCACAGCATTTGGTATTAAATAACATACCCCCAAAAAATCTCTGCATTATGCGTTCTGAAAAAAATTGCCCTACGTGCCAAATTGCTGTGTCAAGTAAAAATTTTCAAAGACACTGTCGTACTTGTGTGCCGGGAAAGCGAATATGTGCAACCAAACTGTGCTCTAAGTGTGGAAAAAAATTTTCTATTGACTACTTCAAGCGACACCAGGTTACTTGCAAGAGCACTGGAACATCTCTACCGCAACCTTCCAAGCGAAAGGTAGAAGTAACCTCCCTCGATGCATCGCCACCTGCCAAACGCGTCAAGCTGGCAAAGAAAGCAGACCGATTTGCGTTTGAGCATTTATTAGAAGACTTTAACATAACATCAGACAGCTTCTGCGATGTGCGTAGTTTTCTGGAGAGCGAGCGAGCTAAGATAATATCCATCCTCAACGATGCATTGGCTACATACTCCACTAAATTCTATGCCGTGCTATGCTGCAAGTATAAGAAACCGTCTGATGAAATATATAAATTCTTCCATGCGACAAAAGCAAAAACACTGGATCAGGCAGATGTCACTGACCTCGACAGCATCTACGACAAGTTTGTCGAGGAGTTTGTGGCAAAGCATGAGGAGCATCAGGCTAAAGGCTCGGGCGGTTCGCTGTGTGGCGACCCCCACGAACTTTGTCTGACACTTAGCAAGTTCCTGCCACTAGCAGGGTCTAGCTATATTGCGCTGCCACCCGAGGTTGAAGCAAGGAAAGCTGTTCTCAATATTCAGAACAAAGACACCAAATGCTTCCTCTGGTCGGTGCTGGCAGCATTACACCCTGTTCACTGGAAAAACAGTCCACGCCGTGTTAACCACTACACGCAGTATGAGTCGGAACTGGAGGATGCAATGGCCGGGATTGCCTACCCTGTAGAAGTCTCGCATATTCCCAAGTTTGAGGTTCGTGCTCGTGACTTGTTGGGCCTGCAATTAGCCATCAATGTTTACGGTCTCACCGAGAACGAAAATGAGGTCCACCCCATCCGGGTGAGCAACGTGAGCAACAACAACAAGGTACAAGAAATCAACCTCCTGCTCATCAAGGACGAGACCCATCACCATTACACCCTTATCCGTTCCCTCTCTCGGCTTGTTTCGAGCCAACGGAGCAAAGACAAAACCCACGTCGAGGTGTGTCGCAGGTGCTTGGCTACATTTAATAATCGAGAACAGCAGGATTACCGTCGCATCAGAGGTCCCAACATTGCTGCTGAGAAGCTAGCTCGCCACATGTTCTACTGTGGTACCAACAAGCCTGCACGAATTATCCTGCCCGAACCTGGTGCAGTAGAGTGCTTTCGCATGCACAGTGCTATGGTGAAGCATCCTGCCTATATTGTAGCAGACTTCGAGGCCTTTCTTCAACCTCTGTCTAACTGCGAGCCCAACCCCGAAACATCCTCTACCATTCCTTTCCAAATCCACGAGGCCTCGAGTTACTCCTATATTGTGGTGTGGCGAGACCAACATATTGCCTCCGAGCCCTATGTGTATCGCGGTCCCGACCCGGCCAAACACTTCCTGGAGAGAATGCAACGGGAAGCCATCAAGATAGGGAAGGTGCTGTTGGCCCCCAAGCCCATGCTGCCTCTGTCTCCCAAAAACAAGCATCAGCACGAAATGGCTCTAAATTGTCCTGTTTGCAAGTCGGTCTTCACTGACGATAACAAAAAGGTCCACCACCATGACCATTATGGGACCGGAAGCTACATTGGCCCGTGGTGCAACAGATGTAACTTGAGAGCCAGGGACCCGCGCTTCATACCGGTCTTTTTTCACAATGGCTCGGGATATGATTTCCATCACTTGGTCACACATCTAGGGTACGACAATGCGAGAATCAATGTCCTGGCACAGAACGAGGAGCGTTATATTAGCATCAGCAAGTGGGTGCCGATCCCCAACTCAAGCAACAGCATCGAGCTTCGGTTCCTCGACTCTCTGAGGTTCCTCCAGGCAAGCCTCGATGCTCTTGCTGGGAAGCTCAGAGACGACCAACTAGCCATTACCACATCAAGTTTCCCGAACTTAGATGTCGCACTCATCAGACGTAAAGGGGTCTACCCCTACGAATACGTCACAGACCCTTCCAAGTTCGAAGAAGAGTTGCTGCCTCCCCAGGATAAGTTCTACAGCCAGCTGAGAGGTTCTGGTATTACCGACGAGGAGTACAAGCATGCTCAGTCTATGTGGGTCGAGTTGGGTTGCCGAACTTTCGGTGATTACCACGATGCATACCTGAAGCTTGATGTGACGCTTCTTGCCGATGTGTTCCAGGCGTTTCGGGCGACTGCGATAAACATTTACAACCTGGACCCTGTATATTTTTACAGCCTTCCTGGACTGGCATGGTCGGCCATGCTCCTGCTGACTAAAGTTAAACTTTCACTTATCACCGATAATGATATCATGCTTTTCATCGAGAGAGCTATCCGGGGCGGCATGGTCCAAGTGTCGCAATGCTTCGCACACGCCAACAATCACCACATGGCCACTGGTTACGACCCCTCCCAACCATCAAGCTACATTATGTACACTGACGTGAATAATCTTTACGGGCACTCCATGATGCAGCCACTCCCAACAGGACAGTTTGAGTGGGTTGACCCCTCCAACTTCGACATCGAAAAAGAGTGCGACGAGTTTGGGTTTTTTGCCGAGGTGGACCTTGACTTCCCCGAGAAGCTGCAGGATACATTCTGTGACCTTTCGCCTGCTCCGGAATTGAAGTGCCCACCTGGCTCGGATCAACCGAAGCTAGTCATGGACTTGGAGCCCAAAAAGCGTTATGTGCTACACTACCGGAACCTCCAGTGGTTAATGCAGCAAGGGGTCTCGGTCAAAGCAGTTTACGACGTGCTCTTGTTCAGGCAGTCTCCATGGTTGAAGCCGTACATCGAACTGAACACCAACCATCGCACTGCTGCCACTTCGGAACTTGATCGCGATTTTTTCAAATTAATGAACAATGCGGTATTTGGGAAGACCATGGAGAATGTGCGAAATCGCGTTGATGTGAGGTTGGTGACGAAGAAAACACAGTGTCGTCGACTTGTTGCAAGCCCACTGTTCAGGTCTCGAACAATTTACAACGAACAGATGTCTCTGATTCACATGAACCGGGGCAAGGTGCTACTCAACAAGCCCATCTATGTGGGAGCTGCAGTTTTGGATCTGAGCAAGTTGTGCATGTTCGAGACATATTACGGCATACTACGTGCACACTACAACCACAATATCTCGCTCCTCTACACAGACACGGACAGCTTGGTGTACCATGTTCGCACGGCCGATGCATATGGTGATATAGCCAAAGTTCCAGCTCTTGTCAAGCTCTTCGACACATCGGGCTATCCCCAGCTAAACCGGTATGGAATTCTGCCCCGAAACAAAAAAATACCCGGCAAACTCAAGGACGAGAAAGACGGGGATGTGATTGTGGAGTTTGCTGGACTTCGTGCCAAAGCCTATGCGATCCGGGCTGAGGGTTCAGTAACAAAAAAAGCAAAGGGTGTAAGCAGGCAAGTGGTTCGGGAGCACCTCAAGTTTGAGGATTACCTCGAGTGCCTCAGAACAAAATCGCCCATTCTACAAAAAGAGCATCGTATCCAAAGCGTCGATCATGTGCTTACGACTAATATTGTCAGGAAAGTTGCTCTGGATGCACACGACGACAAAAGGTGTATTCTTGAATGTGGGGTCCATACACTTCCGTGGGGCCACTATCGCCTCCAAACTAGTAAGGCCTGCCCAGAGTGTAACAAAAAGTAATAGGCAATGCGAAAAAAAACAATTTTAATTTACTTCCACTTCCTCGATTACATGCATGCATGGCACAGCAAAATTAAACTTCTGGAAACTGCTAATTACAATTTGTACTTATATATATAAAATTCCACATTTCTTATTGTGTGCTATTTTTTTTATTTATTTAAAACTGTTCAGTCACTCTTTCATTCTTGACGTCATACACAAATGTTTTCTCTGCAATAAGAATGACACTGCACAGAGTATCTGCAGGCAAGGCATCGTGGAACTCGCATACGATCTTGATGTTGGTACGATCGTTGACCACAACCTTCTTCCTCTTAGATGTATTGATGACGAACATCGGCCTGCGTGCTTTGAATTCGCTGGGCGCGTAGTACACGTCCACGCTTCCCTCGGTCACGCGTTTGTAAGCCGTGTAAGCTTCGTAAAGTTTGAGGTAATCGTCTTTGGTCACGTCGAGGTTGTAATTCTCGCGCGGGAACACTTCGTTGCGTCCATTCTTCAGATAAACGTTCTTGATCTTGCAGTCGTCGAACTTGCTGGAATCTTTTTCCTGATTCTTGTCCCTCCCGGTCTGAAAAAGCACTACGACGAAATCTGGCATGTCGAACTGTATGTTGTTGAACTGCGTCGTCACGTCGAATTCCATGTGACTTCCCGACGCCATCTTCTGCACGCACTGGTAACCGTGAAAGTGAATCGGCACCTGCGGACTTTTCAAGATCTCCGCTTTGTACTTGAGGGCGTAGTTCGTTTCGTATTCCACCACCGGCATTCTCAATTCCATGCTCCGGATGAGGCATTTCGCCGCTTCGGGTAAAGTGTTGGCTATCGGCGTGGTGCCGTCCGGACCCAAAGTAGCGTATCGCATCAGTGCGTCGTTGTCGTTGGCCGCTCTTCGAAACGTAACGCGCAGTCCTCCCTTCCACATGATCTCCTTGTAGTCGGAGAAGAAACCAGGCAGCAGACGCATGGGAAAGAGCACCGTGTGACTTTTCGTCGATATTTTGGTTCCGGCTTCGAATCCCCCGGCCTGGTAGTACGCTGCGTCCGTTTTGGATAATTTTAACGTTCCCACTGCCGTCGACGTGATGCCTGGATAATCTATTCTGTCGATGACGGTGTTGTGTTTCCTCACCTCCACCTGCGAGAACAGGTGAGGCACGAAGTTGTCCACGAGTATCAAGTTTGCTGCTGCGGGAAACGCGTCTCCGCTTTCCTTCTTCACCACGTCGAATTGAAGGTAGAGGTCCGCTCTGTGAGGATGAATGAACCCGTCGCCTACGTCCACGTCGTATTCGATCTCCCTGTTTGCCTCGTTCAGATTGGCGAACGTGCGACGGTTGGGAGGGAAAGATTGCAATTCGTAACTTTCGATTTGCTCCATTTTACATGTATGGTTATTTATTATACGTTGATCTCCACGATGGCCGTCGTAGTGGCACCTGCGAAATCCACCACGTCTCCTTTCTCGTTCGTCACCACCAACTCTATGTCGTCTATGCGGTTGCGACATACTGGAAAATAGATCGGCGAAGAGGGCGTGTAGATGATCGGTTCCATGAACTCGGAACTTGGTTTGAAAGTGGCTATGATTCCCGTCTGCTTGTGACTTCCTAACAATCCGTCCGAAGATTTCGTGATCATACCTTCGGCCACGTTACAGTGCACGTTCAGAGTCTCTATGGCCAAGAATTTAGGAATGTTGGTTGCTACGTGCTTGATGCCAGCTTCGAGTTTGGTGTCGTTCTCGAAACCTAAAAGTTCTCCCATGGTGCCCAGGTCCACGGTCTCCGTCGCGGATAGGATTTCCACTCTGTGCGTGACCGAATTTTGAGAAAGGTATGTGCCTTTGGGTAATTGAGCTTGCAAAGTGGAAAGATTGTATTGTCCTGGCGTGACGACGATGTGTTCGCTTCCGACGCTAATTTTGTTGTTGTGCTGCGTAACGTTAGGTATGAGGTACATGCTGTAGAATGCACGCAGAGCCACGGATTTAGGATAGACGATGTCGTCGTGCAGCGTGAGTTTCAAGATCGAAGATTCGCTCGTGAGATGGAACACGCCCATCCTAGTGATGCTGTTTGAGGTTCCACAATGCTTTCTGGAAATCTTCGACCGTAGGGTTATTTATTTTAGAGAGAAACGCGAGCACGGAGAGGCAGAGATGACCGCAGTTCACGTCTCCGAAATTTTGAATGCGTTCGTCGTTGTAGTATATGGAGGTTTTGTTCGTTTTCAGATAATGAATTAAATTTGTAGGTGGGACACCTCCGAAAGAATCGAAAACGAATGCTTTATCATTGTCGTTTTTGTGGTAACATATCCAATGCGTGCCTGGATTTTCTTGACCGTCCAAATTGACTACTCCGCATTCTCTTTTTTTAACGCTTGAAGGTAACGAGTCGGACATGAAAACTCCTCTGAAGTGTTTGATTTGTAACGGTTCGATCAGAGATTCAATGTCTCGGTTGGTGAGTGCTTCTGTTTCTTTTTTTTAAACTTTTTCATCACGCCCTTTCCTTTCTTCTCCATGGCCAGGTTGTGACGTTTCTGTTCTTCCAATTCTGCCTTGTTCTTCTTCGAGTTGATGACGGTTTTCGCGATGGCGGCACTTCCGCCGGCCAAACTTCCAACGGCCCCCAATGCTGCCAGGATGGCCGGGATGCTGAATATGAAACCTCCGATCTTTTGCTGTTTCCGCGAACGCTGCAATCTTTTCAATTGAGGTGTGCTGAGCAGCAATTTCATTCCGTGTCCTTTCGACAAGCAAGAACGTTTCTTCTCGCGTTGTTTCTTGGTGAGTAACCCATCGAGGGCACCTAGATTTTTAAGATTGGAGTATGGTATCTGGTACACGACACCCTTGGGCTTCATGTTGATGCTCTATGTGTTATTTTCACGGTATGTTATTTATATATATATTCTGAGATTTTTTCTTGTGTAGTTTTTTACGGTATGTTATTTATATATAAATGTTCCGAGATATTTTTTTTTTACGGCCTCGCAGTCGTTACACAAATTCTATTACGTGCTTCGTTTTCTTGCCTAGAAGTTCCTTTGTCCCCTTGTACACGATTCGAGTTTTGTTCTCGATTAAAATAGATAGCTTCTCGTCGGATAACATGTTAGCGTATCGATCTGGTAAAAATAGACTGTATTGTGCGTTGAGCAACAGGCGTACCTTGGGACCATACTGGGTAGAAACGATTGAACCGGAAGTTATCGTGTAAGGTTTGTCGACTTCCAATTCCTGAATTTTTACATACTCGACTGACAAATTTAGCATTTGTTTTAATGCTTGGAGATCGCTCATTTTTTCAGTTGTCAGAGTGTTAGAGAGAAATTTAATTGTTTTTCACTATGTGTGTTATTTATATATACCGAAGAATATTTTTTTATGATGTGTGTTATTTATTTATCAAGTTTTTTTTTTTACTAGATGTTATTTATATACCCCACCCCAATTTTTGTTTCGTGTTCATAGCGATGGTGGTACCCAGTGCGGCGACCCGTTCACCCAGCGATGCGTCTCTGCTCACGAACCTTTCGAAAGCTGCGTGCTCCAATTTTCTGTCTGCTTCGTGACGTGCATTCAGATCCGTCTGCGTGGTGTTGTAGGCGATGTCGTGATCTTTGCATGCGGCGTCCAACGGATTCACACCCTTGTCTCCTCTCTCCAATCTTTTCTCGAGTTTGGTACCCGGTCCGCAGTACTGGTAGCCAGGTAAATGCATCTCGAAAGGTAACTTGTTGATGATGTCGTTCACGAGTCCCTTTCCTTCGGCCACGTTCCAGAATTTCGGAGGCAGTGTGTTGATGATTTTGATCAGGTAACCTATGCCCTTGTCGTCGTTCACGATGAAGTTGGAAAGTTTCGTGCTGATCATGTCCACGATGCCAACCTTCTCGTTGTAGAAATTACGGTTGCCTGCATTCTCTTCGCCGGCTATCACCAACAATCGGTCCACGAGTTTCCTAACGTCGTCCACCCAAACGAATTCTTTGGGTAACGTGTTGTAGCGTTTGACGCCGCTGCCTGTTTTGACCTGGTTCCAAATCGGTTTGATGAGATTCCTGTACCTCTCGCCGCTGCTCGATTTCACCCTATTCTGCGAGGCGTCGTTGTTCTGGTACAAGGCATCCGTCATGATCAGAATTTCCTTGTAACTTTGGTAATCTTCGTCGGTGTAATCTTTCGGCTGCTTTTTGGCGACGAGTTCCCACAGTCCCACCGTACCCGGATACCTGTTCCAACTATCCTTGTCGCCTAAATTGACTTTAATGTCGTTGCCTTCGAAGGTTACCTTCGATTTCCCAATCTTCCACACCACACCGCCGCCTTCGCTGGTTTCCATGCTGGGATACAATCCGAACACTTCATCCTTGTCGAATTTCCCCGTGCTTAGGTAGTCTCGTGCCAAAGGTCCCAACTCGATCTTATCCGAAGACGACGACGTGCTACCTATGGCTCGACGTCGTGCCGGTGCATCCTTCAGTTCGAACGGCGTCGAAGGAATGCTCGAAATGGGTGTGGGTACGGCGTAACTTTTAGCTGCGAGCGGTACGAGTTCATTAATCAAATTTTTATTTTGTTCCGTGACACTTTTAATTTCTTTACCTAGACTGCTGATGGCATCGATCACGGGTTGATCCTGACGTTTCTTCTCTTCGTAGAATCCGCGATTCTCGGATTTCCAACCTTTGAAGCGTTTCGCGAGGTAATCGCGAAGCTTGAGATTTTCGTCTTCGATTTTCCGTTTCGTCATGACGTTATTTATACACGTCGTTTCTCACAACGTTGCAACGTTTAGAAAGTCGTTGATTTTGTTTCTGTATTTTCCGTCGTTGGGTTTCCTCGTCATGTCGATCGTCGCGAATCCGAAATCGTCACCGTTCCAGCAAGTAGAGCAGCAGCGTTCCGAAAATTGATTGTAGTTCATGTCTCCGCCTACGTAGTCATCGTACGCGTGCTTGAGGTTGGTGTGATCTTGACGAAACAAACACATGAAATTAGCGTTGTCGCGCACTAACTGTTTTGGAATTTTGGAAAACGTTTGAGCTAGGTAGAAGCAATCCATTCCTTTGTGACGACCTTGCGTGAAAAAGTTGCGAATTTCATTTTGATTTTCCAGGATGGCGTCGTCGAACGCGACGACTGAATTTTCACGACAATCGTCGAGTGGTTTTATTTCCGAAGCGAACGTTGCAATGTCCAGACCATCGTACAGTTTCATCAGTTGCTGGTATTTGGATTGCTCCAAACTTTTCGAGAACACGTACAGGTGCCTGTTCTTCCAATCTAGCCAATTCGGTGCGAGGAGAAAATTGTCCACGAGCAGTGTTGTTTTCCCACACCCCGAAGGACCTACGATCAGACAGCGGATGCTGTCGGGAAGCAACTCGCCGTTCTTTTTCTTCGTTTGACTTTCCGGATCCGGTAGACGCTTCACCACGTTCCACGTACTCACAAGATCACTTCGTTCGCGTCGATCCAACTCTTTTCCGGAAGTCCCAGCCATTTGACAAACAGTTTGTCACCTTTCCTACGCAATACTTTCTCGATGAGGTACGTGTCGGGGTGTTTCGTTTTAGAGAGTTCCTCTTCGTAAAATCTTCCTTTCAAAATCTCGCCGCTACTATCTTTTATTATATACGTGTGTCGGTTTCCGGGTAGAACTCGAACCACCGTAAAGAGTTCCGTGCTCCAATTTTTTGTGAATCCCTTCTCGAAGGTGCGTTTGAATTTGCTGATCCTCACCCGGTCTCCAATTTTGTATTTAGCTTTTTTTGTCGTGGGTGTGTGCTTTGGACAGTAAACGGTAGAAATTAAACGCTGCTCGTCGGACTTGGTAACGTCGGCTGGCTTCATGCCTATCGTTCTGTGCACCGTATCATTATAGGTGTCGACGAGTTCCGGCAGGATGTCGACCCATTTGTAATTTCCCCGAAGCGTGAATCGTTTCCACATGTGAGTTTTCAAGGTTCGATTGAATCTTTCCACGATGCTGGCTTTGATGTGACTGAAGGTCGAATAATGTCGAATCTTGTGTTTTTGAATAAACTTTTGGAATACAGCGTTGTAAAATTCTTTACCGTTGTCTGTTTGCAGAAACCGTGGTCGTCTGCCGCCGCTTTCGCGAAAAATTGTCTTGAATGCTTCCGTGACGCACGTTCCCGTTTTCGCCTTCAAAGGTAGAGCCCATGCGAATTTCGAAAACGTGTCTATGACGGTGAGGAGGTACTTGTTGCCCTTGTTCAATTTATGCACGTTTTTCAAATTGCCGCTACTCATCTCCACGAGGTCACTTTGCCAGAGGTCGTCGATGCCCTTGGTTACCACAGCCAAACGTTCGTAGTTGCGGCGTGCAGGTTTATGCAATTCTTCGACGATGGCTTGCCTAGACATTTTCTTAGAGATTACGTTTCAAGAGAAGCACAAGCGTGATGGGATTCAAAGAGGGTGGCACTTCGCTCGTGTTTTGAATGATCAGCTTATCGCCGGCACTCACGTCGAAAACGGTGAGATCTTCGTCTTCGTGTATTTCATATATGTTGCGCGTTTCGTTCCAACGTGCCAGAGGAATGTTTCCTGCTTTCTGGACACCACGATTCGATATCAAAGTCATGGTGGGAACGCTAGCTTTTCTACCGTGAGACCAGTACGAAAATTCGTTTATCTGAATCGTACCATCGAGGAGAAACTTGTAGTACGGATGATAAGGATGTAGCATGTACAGTTTGTTACCTTCGACGAACGTGGAGATTCTCTGTTGATTGGGTACGCTGTTGATTTCGATGGCTTGCAGAGAATGCAGTTTAGCGAATTTAGTATCGACGCTAACGAGGTTGCTGTGAAGCTGACCCAGCGTGTTTTGTACGGGCAACAAATGTTCGACTATGGTATCCGTTACGGTAGAAAATGACGGTTTGATTTTCACTTCCACGTTCAACTGCTTGTAGCTTTCGTTGAGTTCTTGCAACTTGGCACCGAAAGAGGTCAGCGTTGATTCCTGCGTTGATTCCAGCACTCCAACTTGATCTCTGATGTTGACCACAATGTTCTGAAGGTTCTCGATTTGATTCAATTTCGAGCTCTTCTCGGTAAGATCGTTCACGATGATTCGCATCTCTGTAAACTGCGTGTGAAGGTCGGCGACGCTCTGCGAAGTGGGCAGCATCGACACCAGCGAAGCAAGTTCGTCTCGAATCTGTTCCACGTTCGTCGTTTCCGTTTCCAGTCGTTTCAGCATACGTGATATGTTCCTTTTCAAAGCGTGTAATTCTTTGGAGGTAGGGAGATTGGCCACTTTACTCTCGAGATCGCTCAACGAACTTTTGATGTCACTCGAATCGGATAGTGCCGTCACCGCCGTTTTCAATTTTTCCAAATCTTCGCTCGAAGGCACGCTCGTTCGTAACGATTCCAAGTCACCCTGTATGTTGTCGAGTACGTGATGAAAATGAGCGAGATTCGTTTCGACGTTCAAATTTTCTAAATATTCGATCTTCTGCTGAACCGTGCTCAACGTGTCTTGAATGCTCGTCAACGCTCTCGCTTCAGCGTGAATATTTTTAATTTCTTCGTTGATCAATTCCAAGGACGCCTGAAGCGTAGCGATGGTGGTTTGAATGTGTTCGAAATCTTGATAAGCCTCCAATTGAATTTTAATGTTCGCGACGCTTTTACCGATGACCTGCAGTTCGTCCGACGATGGTAGGTTCGTCATTGTATCTTCCAAAGTCTGCAACTTGGATTTAATTTCTTCCAACGTGCTGGTGAATTCTTCTTGTAATTTGGAAACAACAACATGTAAGCGTTCTGCGTCTATATCGTTCACGACGGTTTGAAGTTCGGAGAAATTCTTTTCTATTGCGGAAGTTCGTTCTTCGATTTCGAGTTTTAGTTTTTCCAAATCTTCATTTTTCGATTGAAATTGCTGTAATTTGGCCAAATCATTTTGAAGCGAATCCACGCTCAACTGTATATTTTGAACGCTGTCGTAAGAAGGTACGTCGACATAATTTTTTATGAGCGTTTTCAGTTCGGAATCGATTTTCAGAATGGGGTCGAGACATTGCGTTTGGAGCGTAGCGATTTCCGACTCTAAACTTTTGTTTAAGGTCTCCTGCAAAGCAATCAAATCGGTCCTCAACTTCTTAACTCGAATGTCCAACATGAGAATCTCTTCTGCGTGGTCTACACGCTTGGTGTTGCCGAAAATGTCGTTAGGCATTTTGTTAACGGTTATTTATAATAGGATAGACGATTCGTAATTCTACAAAAAGAGGAATAAGTTTGTCGTAATCTCCGAGAAGTTCCACGTAAAGATAATCTCCTGCAGAAACATCGTACGTAATGTTAGAAAGCATCTTGTCGTGCTTGATTCGAAAAATATTCTTGCCGGTAGAAATTTTGATTTCGCCTGCGTTTTCCGGATTCACGGTGATTTGAAGTTTCCCGTCGATCGGAATTTCGTAAAAATGAAAATTGTTATTAAAAACATAAAACATCTTGCCCACATCGTCATTCAGTTTCGTCCAAATGCTGTTGAGATGAACAATCAGTAAACCATTGAGTTTAGATAATACGGAAGGTAAGAGGTTATTGGAATTTGGTGGTGCAGTCTCCATGTTGATCTGTTTGCGGAAGCCAAAAAGATTCATTGTTTTTGTTAGTTATTTAAGAATACGGTCAAAGTTTTTTTTTGTAATGACACGCAAAGTTTTTTTTTTGTTTGCTTGCGTCACAATACAGGCACGCGCGCGCACGTTTGTGTGTGCGACACATTGTTCCCGAAAGAGGTTTACAAAAGTCACGATATATAAACATTTGGTCCCACAGTTGGAAAATTACGATAAGTTGCATTCAAAAGTTTCAAAATATCATATAGTAGAATTTTTGTAGAGTGGGTAGGCAACACCGACGAGCCTCAAATAATAATTCAAGACTCGTCGGTGTTGCCAATTCCTATTTGTAGGTTAGCTTAGCCAGTGAAAGATCATATAGTGGAATTTTCTTCGGATGGGTTGGCAAAACCCAAGCCTCAAAAAAAAAAAAACATCCAATAAAATTGCCAAATATAAAAAGAGAGCAATAGGTACCCCCCTCATAAAAGGCTACAGTAAACCCACAGTGTCGCCAACACTAGGCCCCCAACAGTATTGCCAGACATAAAAAATACATGGACCCCTCAGGTCCTTTGATGAAAATTTACAGTGAAAAAACCCAGTAGGTTAACAACACTGTCAATCTACGGTAGTGTTGCCAGATGCAAACAGAAAGCAATAAACCCCCCCCTCATAAAAGGCTACAGTGCCCCCACAGTGTTGCCAACTCTGCCCTCAAAATATACATCATAAAAGGCTACGACGAGCGTTATAACCTTGGTGATTTTTTCGGGTAAGAAGTTGGTAACACTGCGCCTTACGAGAGAAATCCATTAAGGCGATCGAGCCTCACTTCCGGTTTGTGAACTCTCAAGCAAAATTGCCGGTTCCTTGCTTTTTAGGTTAGGTTAGACCAAAAACCTTGGTGATTTTTTCGAATAAGCCGTTGGCAACACAGCGAGCCTCACCGAGCCTCAAATGTTGACTTGGTACCCGGACACTAGGTCTACTGATAGGATTATCAACAATATCGTAACGAACCTTAAAGTTCGTGGGATCTTATGAGTATCTAGAAGGTTAACCAGTTAATTGATGGGGTGATGTAAACTACTCATCATTCATCCTCTTGATGAGACCACTCGTCATTGACATGACGAGTTATTGCTTGGCATGCGAAAGGTACAATTACACAAAGGAATTAAACTATTGAAAAGACAATGGACACTCGTTGTGTTTTGTGAACCGTCGAACCTGTATCATGGCTGGGTGTAGGATAATTACCTGTCTATCTGAAGTCTTTAGCTGAATGAAAATAGCGAAGTCCTCTGTAAGCTTCTCCTCTATTTGTCGACCAGAGCTCTGTTCTACTCCTCACCTACTGACTTGCTGACCACCTTCACACTCCCCACTCAATCTCCAAAGTCAGTCACCTCCCAGCTTGTCTCACCTCTATATTCCCTGGCCATCGAGCTCTTCCTCGATGCCGAATCGCCGAATCGTGTGATTATCATAATTGCTACCATGCAAACCGCTGACACCAAAACCAGAAGTGTTACCTGTTTCCTGAATGCTCAGGAGGTTTGCTTGGCACAACACAATGCATTGTAAACATGCCTAAGAGGCTTGAGACAGCTGAGAAAAACAAGTGAATGCCCTGGTCAACATAAAGCGTTCAGAGAGACTTAATAAAATAAACATACAATCTTAGGGATTGATACGTTCGCCCCGACTGAGAAAAAATTTTCTCCTTTGAAAATTTTAAAGTCAAATCGCAAAGCTTGACATGACTCAGGTTCGCCAATTCCATATATTTTCTTAAAAAACCAAATATACAAAAGAAATCCACCCTAACTATCTGTTGTTTGCCGTATCCCGAAAGAAAGAAAATTTTTATTCCCTAAACTTTATAATGAATAATACCCTTAATACTAACAAATTCGTATGTTTATACGATGTAAAAACAATAATATATAATATTATAAGACTAGAAATCACAAACGTTCATGTCGTTAAGCGAAAAAACTCTTAATGTACACATTTGTGCGTACGTGATGTTTATTATGTAGAATTGCTCATCCGCCAGCGCCTAGTCAATAGTCTGTGATGCCTCGCCAAGCGGTAACTACTCTGTGTCGTCAGCGAGGCAAACGGCTGGCTGGAGCGTCTTCGCAAAACAAAACATAGCTCCCACTGTTTCTTAAGAGTGGAGTCCATAAATACACTACAAACCTTGACAAGGGTACACACGTAAGTCTATAAAATGTGAATAGTCACATTCATCCAAAATAAGCATGTAAATTATTGACACAATATATATATATCTCAATGTTTTGTCTTGTGTTAAAGCCTGTGTAATACGTTGAGCTAACTACGTAGCCAGTGCACTCCTAACATCGTTGAATATATAAACTTGCACGGCTATGTTGCACCTTCCAATGTATCATAATACAATATTCAATGCATATAATTGGTTACACTGATAACTATCGCTGGTAAAACATAACTATAGCGTTCAATTTTCTTTTCTACGTTAAGCTGTACACTTGTATACATATATATGGCTTGGTGAATATCTTTGTATGTCTGCACACACATAAAAAAAATAATCTTGCAGTATTTTACCAACTGTCTACTCTGATTGAAAATATCAGAAAATGTCCAATGTGCAATTGTATTTTTAACTATGTACCATATTGGTGAAACACAATTAACTGTTTGGAAAAAACATTTGCATAAAACTAAAGCATACTGTCTGCAATGTTTGAAAGTACTGTAGCTATGCTTGTTATAGCTTGCATGTGCAATTGGATATCCATTGTAAAAGCTTCTTCTTAAAACAAAATATGCACTAATTGATGCACTGGTCAATTGACACCACTGGCGCTTGTCGCTTCCTTGTAGTATAATATAAACTTGAATGCATATAAAACTGGTTCTCATGCATGGCACAAAACTGAAAATGTATATAAGGGCTATGGAAAAGTATTGTTTCCCATAATGCATGTTAAATAACCAAATAAATACACATGATAGGAGCTCACATGTGTATGTGTAGAAACACTGTAGCACAATTCTGTAATTATTGTTTGTGACCAGAACTGCTGTTTGTAGAAAGTACGTTTTCTATGCTTCTTCTTCTTTCTGGATTGCTTGTCGTCTTGACTGCATGGGGCAATGTAAAAAAAAAAAAAAATGTGGTAAATTACCCGTAGAACTTGGGAGATGGGGAAAAGTTGTTGTTTGAACTACAAACAGTGTGGAGGGAAATTTTATCTAGCTCCATCACTAGGTGTCGTTGATAGTGTAGAGTCCGCTATACTGGGAAATGTATGGTTGACTACATCCTTCCTGTAAAAGGTAGTCTCCGTGTAGTAATAATTAGAAATGTCTGCATGTCTCCCCCAAATTGGTGGTGACGAGTCTCTCCTTGAAATAGTACTTAAAATGTCTGCATGTCTCCCTCGTAGAATAGTAATAAGTCTTTCTGCCTGGTAATAGTAGACTGCCCGCGGATGTCCGTCATGAAAAATGCCCATGGATGGTGTAGGCATTGCTTGTCCATGGTGCTCCGTATAGACAGGTTAGGTTAAAAGGAAAAATTATGACAAAGAAAGGAAATAATGAAGGATAGGAAATGTATAATTCATGTTCATACCAGTACCCAATACCTACTAATTTCCATTGCCTTTTCTTTAAAATCAAATTAAATTGTCTCATCAAAATAAAATAAATTAAATAAATAGATAAAATAATTGCCATAACTCTTTGAAAATAAATAAGGAAAATTTAAATAAAATATCCAACCGTAATTAAAATATTAATGTCCATGATTAATGTGTTGCCTTAACCTATTAATTATTACTGCGCTGCTCTAAATGAATCTGTTTAGAAAGCTGATAATGTTTATACAAATAATATCCTAGGGTTGCGGTTAATAAAACATTCCAAATAACAAAAACTAATATAGACATGGGCAAAGGGTTTAGGACTAATTCCTGAAATGAGATGTTCTTACTAATTGATTGATTAAGTTGTTTTAAAGCAAGTTCAAGCGGAGTCCATTGGGGAGTAGTGAAATCAGATAAATTCTTGGGAATATTAGGTAGTAACTCAATTTCCTTCATTTTGACTTGTTCGAAAGCTAACATTCTTGTGTGTAAAATTTGTTGATCCACAATAATTTGCAAAAAATCCTGATAATTAAAAAATAAAGATTGGCCTTCGTTAAGCTGAACTGATCTGTGCGTGTTCAAATTATTATTCAAATTCTGAATGACAATAAAGTGACCTGAACCTGATATTAAAATACCATTGCGTGTTCTGATAAACTGAAATAATTTATTGTCAGTAATAGACTTCACTTCAAAACTACAAGAAACTGAACTGTTGTGTAGAAGTAAATCCTCTAAACACTGTACATCTCTATCGATGGTAACTTCACTATGCGAACAGAGATAAAAAAAGTTTTTAAGCTCGCATGCACTCTCAACAATTTGCACTAATCGTGGACTTCCCTTATGTTGCATACTGTAAGTTAACTCTGGGATTCTAATGCGAGACCATGAATTGTTATGCAAAATGCCTAAGTTAACTGCTCTAAAAATAGGAGCGATGTCATTCATCTGTACTAAAGGTGTCTCTAAAAGTAAATGAAATGATCTACTACTGGGTTCATAATTAATCAAATATACTTTGGTCAATGAATAAAATAATCCTATGTCTGTTTTATAAAGCGAATCTTTAAAATCGGGATGATGCTGAATAAATGTACGGAGCCAATTAGGAGTTAAAATATGATAAGATAATTTCCCCGAGGCTATTTCCATAATTATAAAATCTAAACGCTCAATCATCTCAGAGGCGTGCAATAAGGCAACTATATGTCTCTCCTCATTATAATCATAACAAAATTTAGCTAATAATTCTTCCTTTAAATGCAAAACTGATTGCTTTAAAACTACCAAAATCCCATTAAGAATGTTCACCATTTTTACTTGACTCTGTTTCATATTCTGTACTTCCTGAATAATATGATGTTGATTGGCTGCTAAAGTTTTAACTGATTGAGATAAATGATGAACCGACATGGTGTTGAAAACAGAAAGTCCTGCACTGAACAAATTTATTAAATTAAGAAAAATCTGCCTCTTTTCCCTGTTATGAATATTAGTAACATTCTGATATAAATTTTGGCAATTAGGCCTTACGTCTCCTACTGTAAATTTACATGGGAAATACTGAGAAATTTCGGTAAGATAATCATTAATTTTGGTGCTGGTATCATTATGAATGACTTTCCATTGCGCACATGCGGAGTCATTGTCAGCCTGAATATGTGCATCGATGAATATATTCACAGTTGTAAAAATATTCTTACTACTATGGATGGTTAACCCTTGTCTCTCATAATATAAGCCTAATGATTTAAAAAATATGTCTTGCGACTGTTCATTGTTGGGTAAGGATCCAATAAAATGAATCAGGGATAGGAGTAGGATTAAAATCCAAAATAGGAAAGTAATTCTGCTAGTAGCCATGCTTCTGTAATAAAAAAAAATTCCTGCATCAGTACAGCTTGAAGTTGGGATATATACCTTAGTAAGGCTAAAATTATGCTGATGTAATAACTAAGTATGGGATCAGATAAGTAACTAGATCGATGTTAGGGAAGGGGTGGGAAATAACACATCAGCAATATCATGCGAAGGATGGGAAGGATACCGTAACTCTAAAGCCAATACCTTCAGTTAGTAAGAATCATGGGTAGCATTAACGTTGATCCAACCGAAGTGTGGCTTAGCGACTTAGAAGGAGTACAGGATATAGCTAACACCATAACCAGTTACATCCCCCTAATCGCCAAAAGTCCAACGTGGGGTTTAAGAATACGCCACCTGGTTATATACGCCATCAATAAAAGGCTGTATGAAAACATAACCAGCCTGTCTGAACTAAAGGTTCTAATAAAAGAATACTGGCGGAGAATACAAACTTTAAAACAACTAAAAGCGACCTGCCCAAAAAATTTGGAAAGAAGATTAGGCGCCTTCCAGATTGAGCTGGACTTGGCAGAAGATGATTTCCTGTGGCTGGGAAACTTGTTTCTCAGCTGCAGGAAGTGGAATCTGATCCATGAGTAGGGTAAGTGAACAAAATTTCCTAATAATAAATATTAATAATAATAATTCTCAAATTATAACATTTGTGGTAAACCACACTGTTAAAATTTGGAAAGGCTAACGATGCCGTGGCGACTTTTGCTGCACATGCCTGTGCCAATCACCGAGGCTTAGCCTGGCATGTTGCTGACAAATTTTCATTACTCTAAGTGCATAAAGTGTTAAAATTGCCCTTTTGTAAAATTTCCCTGATTTATCGAAATTTCGTTTGACTTTATCCTGATTCTAATGAAAAAATGCGTCAATGTCCCAAAAATTTTACTTACTATAAATATCTCTATGAAAAACGGGAAAATTTTGCGAGAAAAACGCAAAAATTCATCTTGTTGTTCCTTTGTAAAATTATTGGTCGTGATTAGTCTGAAGTGCATAAATGCGACGTTTTATGGCAAAATTTTCCTATGTAAAACAAAATATCCCTAACATTGTTGACATAACGTTCTATCGTGAAAATCAAATTCTGATGTCTATATGCGGAACTAAACTGATCCCATAAAATTTTAATGGACGACCGCCAGTGATGCGAAAAAATATGCAAAGCCTATGGTAAGTGTTTCTGACCTTATAACGTGCTCAAAGTACTCGGGATTGATACGATATCATTTCATTGACAGCTTTGAATTGTTTCTTCCGTTGAAATAAAATAACGAAATTGTAAATATATAGATAGTCAAATTTTATTTCGCAATGTCAAAAAGGAAAGCCGAGGAAAACATAAAGTTTACTGAATATGTCGCCAAACGATTCAAAGGGTGGAAGAAAGACAATCGCGGATATTACGAGCAGAAAAAGCGACAGGAGCAACCGCTCTTCGATTCCATCGGTGACCTGGGCAAAGAAATCAGGGATATTGCCGAACATAACAAAGATTTAATCACGGAGTTGGTGCCGGTGGCAGTTCGTAACATCTCGGACTATCCGCTCACCCATCCTTCACCAACAACAACATTCCAGCTGCCTCCACTTCCCACTAGGTTTCCGTCGCCCAGCAGCAGCAGCAGCAGTTCGTGTTCCGTCGAGGGAATACGATTAGGACCGACCGCGGCCAAATATCTGAGCACCAAAGGCGATGACAGAGACGAAATTTTCTGTTTGTATCCGACATCTGATCCTTCCGGAAGCGTAGTGTGGAAGATAAGCAGTTGGCACGTCACGTTCGACAAAGACGATATCATCATCTACAACGAGAGCCGAGCGGAACGCAGAAGTTCATTCAAGAAGTTCGCAGGCACGCCGGGACTCTGGGAACTAGTCACTAAGAAACGTCCCGATGCCAACGTGTATTCCGAAGAGGATTACGACAACTACAAGGACATCCTCAAGATGAACGACGCGTTGTATAAGAACAACGACCCATCTCAGAACAAGGTAGCAGCGAGAAGTACAGGAATATCATCAAATCGTTGTGGAACAAAATCAAGCAGCAGCCCAGCACTCGCCTACCTACCAGTAGGGGTATCAAGCGCTACACCAATTTGCCCGTGGAATTCGTGTGGCTGGACTACGTTCGTAAACTCGTGGACCGGTTGCTGGTCATCGCTGGAGAAGAAGGGGCCGGGAACCGAAACTTTTACATAGAAAAAGTCGGCATCATAGACATGCTAGTTTCCAAACTAAGTCGCTTCATTGCCAACGAACCGAAAGGCATCGGGTACCTGCTCAATATCATCAACATCTTGCCCCCGCGATTCTGGAAGCAGGCGGAAGGGAAGAGACTCGTCAACGACATCATCAACAAATTGCCTTTCGAAATGCATATTCCGGGCTACCAATACTGCGGTCCCGGCACCAAGTTAGACACGCGACTAGATCGCGGCGATCCGGGAGTCAACCCCTTGGATGCCGCCTGCAAGGAACATGATTTTGCGTACCGGAACAACAGGAATCTCGTAGCAAGGCACGAGGCCGATAGGCAGTTGGAACATCGAGCTTTTCGGAGGGTGGTCAGCAGAGACGCCGGCCTGGGTGAAAGACTGGCCGCTCTGGGAACAACCATGGCAATGCACACGAAAAGAAAACTCGGTTGGGGTTTGTAACGAAAGTGTATTTATTTCATTTCAATAAAAAAATCAAAACTGCTCAACGATTCTCTCATTCTTTACATCATAAACGAACATTTTTCCTTGCAATCAGGACCACGCTGCATAAGGTATTATCGGGGATCGCCTCTTGGAAATCCACGACAACCTTGATGCTTGTGCGGTCCCTGATCACCACCTGTTTGCGTTTCGATGTGTTTATGACGTACATCGGACGTCTCTGGATAAACTACTCTGACGTGTAGTACATGTCGGTGGATCCCTTCATGGTAACCCTCTTGAATGCGGTGTAAGCTTCGTCCAACTTCAGGTAATCATCTTGCGTAAGGTTATAGTTCTTTCTGGGGAAAATCTCATTACGCCCGTTCTTAAGGTAAATGTTCCTAACTTTGCAGTAGTCGAACATACTCGAATCCGCGTTCTGACTGCAGTCGCGGTCGGTTTAAAACGTGACCACCACAAAGTTGGGCATATCGTACTGGATGCTGTTGAACTTCGTCGTCATGTCGAACTCGAAGTATCACCCGGACACCGTTCTCTGCAAGAATTGGTAAATCTCAAACTCGAGCGGAATGTTCGGATTCTTCAGGATTCCGGCTTTGATATTCGTGGCGTGATTAGCTTCGGAAAAGGATCCGTAGAGGAGTCGCAGCGGTAACAGCACGGTGTTGAGTTCCCCGGGTAACTTATCGTCAGTTTCGAAACCCGCCGCTTTGTATACGAACTTTCGGGCTTCGAGAGCGTCATGGTAGCCACCATGGTCGAAGTTAGTCAGGGGTTATCCATCCTGTCGATGACGGTGTAGTGCTTTTTCACTTCCACCTGGGAAAGAGGTGGGGAACGAAATTGTCTATCAGCCTGATGTTAGCTCCTAGAGAGTAAGCTGCACCTTCGTCCTTTGTGGCAATTTCGAATTTGATGTAGAGGTCCGCGCGATGAGGGTGCACGAATCCGTTACCTACGTCCACGTCAAATTCGATATCCTTGTTTGGTTCATTGAGATTGCCGAATGTCCTTCCGTTGGGAGGGAAGGACTGCAGTTCGTAGCTTTCTACGTGATCCATCGTGCGTTCGATTAACCGACTATTTTATTACACGATAGCGAGTACAGCCGTGCTCTTGGCTCCGGCGAAATCCACCAATTCGCCTTTCTCGTTCGTTATAGCCAGTTCCACTTCGCTGAACTTGTCGTGCAGGATGGGAAAGAAGATCGGCTTGGCAGGTTCGTAAAGAATCGGCTCCAGGAATTCCGAATTTGGCTTGAACGTTGCAATTATACCGGTTTCCTTGTTCGTTTGCCCCCGATTCGTATCCGTCGATACGACTATGCCCTGAGTCAGGTTGCAATGCACGTTGAAAGTTTCTATGGACAGGAATTTGGGAATGGAGGACCCGACGTGCTTGATTCCTGGCACCAACCTGCTGTTGTTAGGGAAACCCAAGAGCTCCCATATGGATCCAAGGTTTATTTCGTCGGTGGCGGACGTGATCTCCACGCGATGAGTGACCGAACTCTCGGAATGGATGTTGCTTGGAGGCAATTGGGCTTGCAGCGTAGTCAGGTTATACTGTCCAGGTGGAATGCTGATCTTCCTGCTTCCCACGTGGAAGGTGTTGCTGTATTCCGTGACGTGTGAGAATCAGGTACATTCTGTGGAAAGCCACGAGCCCCAGGGACTCTTGTTGCAAAGTACTCTTGACCACATCGTAATGCAGTTTCAGTTTTAGAACGGAAGTCTCGCTGGACAAGTGCAGGACAAACATTTATTTATCGCTATTGTTTTAGCAAATCCGTGGCTCTCTGAAACATTTCCAACTAGGTTGAGTCGCCATTGCCGTTAGTTAGTTGAGAAAGAATAACCAGCATGACGACGCAGAGATGACCGCACACCACTTCATCGAAGCTCTGTATTGTTTCGTCGTTGTAAAATATTTCGCTAGTCGATTCCAGGTAGTTCGCAAGCGCGAGAGGTGGAACGCCACCGAAGGAATGAAAGACGAAAGCACTTGCGATTCTGTCCTCTGCAATCCAATAACATATCCAGTGGGTTCCCGGGATGACAGAATTATCCAAGTTGACCACTCCGTTTTCGCCACCGTTACGAGGTCAGTCCTTCGGCAAAGTATCGGACATGAACACGCCTCTAAAGTTTATCACGGTGGACAATTCGGCTAGAGCTTCAATATTTTCGTTTGAAATGGGCACTTTTTTTAAGGACGAATTTCTTCAACGCTGCGGCGGTTTGCTACTTCGTTCTTTTTTTTACTACGGAACCTGTAGCGTTGTTGTTCATCTTGCTTTCCATGGCGAAGTTGTGTATTTTTTGCTCTTCGAGCTCTTGTACGTTTTTCTTCGCTTCGATCACGGTTTTGGCAATCGCGGCACTGCCACCTGCAAGACTTCCAACAGCTCCGAGAGCCGCAAGGATGGCGGGAATGCTGAAAATGAAACCTCCCTGCTTTCGAGTCTTTGATTTTTGCAACTTGCTCAGCTGCGACCGGCTGAACAAAAGTTTCATCTCGTGATCTTTCTTTAAACATTTTATTTTCTTATCGCGTTGTTTCTTCGTGAGTATGTAATCTATGCCCGGCATGTTTTTTAGTTCCGAATAGAGAACTTGATACACAACACCTTTTGGTTACATGGTTAAGAAGCAAAGCAACTATTTAATTTTGATTTTTTGATTTGATTTAGTTTATTTTACTTCGCGTTTTGTGCCTCTTGGCTAATTTGCGAAGATGGGGATGAGTGATGAAATGATGAAATTGATGAATGGACATTCACAAACAACCAAGCCCGTCCGGGATTCGAACCCGGGACCTTTGGCGTCGCAGCGCGATGTGCTAACCACTCGGCCACAGGGTCGGGCGCAACTATTTAATACATTATATACTATATAACTATTATTTTTTACGAATTGCCTACCTTCTTCAGTATATCCATCCATGAACTGGCTTCTTTAGGATTTCTTCAGGTACCCCTGTCCCGAATTCAACATTGTAGGGCGTAGGACAAAAAAGGGAGTGTAGGGAAAAAAGAGTGTAGGAAACAAAAAAGTGTAGTAATATGATACAGAAGTGAGTGTGAATATTTCGGTGTTATGTACAAAGTGAGATTGTGAATTATTTTGGACAAATATCACAAGTCTTGTGGTTCCCTTTGATAGGAGAATATCCCCAGGGAACAGTGTGTATCCCGCAATTTAAAACCTTTATTTTGTTGTCTTTCCGATCCAACGCCACTCTGTTCAATTTTACAGTCTTCGCATCATGATCCTTGCTCAATATTCTTTCTGTCTTCATGATGGAGCGTTGGGGTGTAAGGCGTACCTTCCACGTAAGCGCCCAAAAGTCAACCTCACTTACGCAGTACACCTTGGACTGCATTTTGCAGACGAACGAGGCTCTGGCGACTGGCACTATGTTGTCCTGTTGCACTATATTGTGTGTGTTGTCCTGTTTTTTGTACTTGTGTGTGCTGAGTACCCGTTTACAGCCTCAGCTTTTAACAGAAGTCAGAATATTTTAAGATTTTAAGATTTTAGTTACGCAATGTTAGAGTTGTTATTTGTGATGGTAAGGGGTTGGGCCCCGTTCAATGTGACGGGTGCAAAATAGCCTAAGTGCTAAAGCACCCAAGATTTTAAATTCAAATTCAAATTCATGATGGAGCGTTCAGACTTGAGGCATGCTACATAGTCGTCGATTGCAAGTTTTCGCTAAACAGTGCCTTTCCCCAGTCCCTTAGATTTCTTGACGATTACATCATCTGTCCTGATGCAGTACACCTTCGGCCGAAGTCCAACGAACTCCCTGGTGACTTTACCATTCATCTCGTTAAACATCAATCCAGGCACTTTCTTGTTTCTGGCTTGAAATTCGTATACGTTGGGCTGCGAATACCCTGAAGTGTCGAAGTGTTTTTTCAATTACCTTTCCATGTGTTTGTAAGGATCCTCCTTCATTACATAGACAAAGCTATCAGTGACCATGTATGCTATCTGGACGTTTTTATTGTATCTTGGTTTCATAACATTGTAATGAAACTGGTACATCTTCAGTTTCGACAACAGTAAGATGGCGGCACCAACGTAAGTTGGTTTGTCAAATTTATTGCTAGGCTTGTCCAGATGTAACAACGTTATATTTTCTCCAAAAATCTTTCTACTTTTAAACCTGGTGTCGCTAACCCACTTCTTGCATTTGTTCTCATCGGAGACTATCTTGATGTCTTGGTATCTTCTAACATTTTCCATGGATTTTCCATAGATGGCGTTGTTCATCAGCTTGTATACATCTTTGTTAAGGTCGGATGTTGCTGCCTGTCGCCTTTTGGTGTTCTTGTCAATGTATGAATCTAGCCATTCACTTTTAAGGAAAGACAAATATCTGTATACTTGGGTGAGCACAAGACCCTGCTCGAGATAAAATTTCAGAAGTTTGCAGTGTACCACGTATCGTTCCTTTGGCTCTAATGTCAGAAGCAATTTTAACTTGATTGGAGTTAGGGGGACATTTCAATTAAGGTGCCAAAAGAAGAACGGAATGTGATGTGTGTAATTCCGTAGGGTAGTCCAAGTCAACCTCTGCGAAGAATCCATCATTTCCTTCAAAATCATCGTTTGTAAGGCGATTTTCCAGAACTTCCTTTGACATATCGGTTTCCCACCGGAAATTCCCAAGTGACAAGTTCTGCATCATGACGTATCCGTACAAATTGTTAGCGTCTAGATACATGATGTAGGTTGTTTCCAGATCCGGATTGAACTCGTCACCCATGTATTTATTGTTGGCTTCGGCATGGCGTAAGGATTATTGAACTATACCCCCCCCCCCCCCGATGCTCTTTTCTACGAAAAGCTGCATGTCACATTGCTCTTCGCTGAAGAGAGGTAATTGGACGTTGGAGGATATCAACATGGCGTTCCATGTTCCATGGCCGGTACGCTCACGAAGTGAGCAGGGTCGACCTTGTACCCCTTGATTGTCGTTTGGCGAAATGCTTGGAGCACTTCAAAGAGAAGCAGCATATCAAGTTCCGGGTATCGATCGTGGAAATCGCCCAGAGTACGACATCCGAATTCCTTCCACATACTCTCGGCGTGTGCGTAGTCTTTCATAGATCAATCCGAATCTGTCAATGTTGACCTGAAAGCTTCTCTTAGCGGGAGTTGTGTTTCATCAAACTTTGCGGCAGCTTCTATATACTCGTAGGGGTACACACCTTTTCTACGGATGTAATCCAAAGGCACAGCGGGAAAACGACCTCTGGTGACTCCCAGCCGGTCCAACTTGGCGACGCATTTGTCCAACGTCGTCTGCAGGAAGCAATACGAGTCAAAGAATCCCATCTCGATTTATCTTCGTTCAGGCTCCTTACCTGCAGCGCACACGAAACAACTATCTCCGCAGGGGATTACGTCGTTCTTGTCGTCCGAAACATGATAAACCAGCGAAATATCCACCCAGTTGCTGATGGTTATGTACTTCTCATTTGCAGCAATCACTTGGATACGCTTTCCGTCGTAGTCGAGCTCTTGGACGAAATGGTTAAGTTCGTCATTGCTAAGGCTGTGAAGAAATATCGGCATGAACTTAGCTGTTGTTATCTTTAAGTTGCAATCTCCGCATAATACACCGATGTATCTTCCGGTTATGTGGTTGTGGTGCATTACTCTTCTCGCAGTTCTATAATCAAATTTCCGATTGCAGTTTTGGCAGTAATTTACCAAACAATAATCAAATTCTTCGTCTTCTGTGATGACTATCTATTCTTCCTCAACAGAATCTTCCCCCATTCTTTTACCTCTTGTACCAGCGATTGGAGGAATCGTTTACCGGCCTGAGGGCCGCCAGTAAAGAATGGGCCCCTTAGTTATCTCTTCGGCTCCTTCGATCCAATGCACGTAGTATGCGTAATTGTAGGGTTCGTGCTCCTGGTACGCAGTGGTTTAGGACTTCGAAAGATCGGGATCGCAGATGCCATTGGTTTCAGGAAAGCCTCGACGTCGGCGCTGATTAGCACCGGGGTCTCCAGCAGGACCTTGTGCTTTTTGAACTCGTGGACGCCCCCCGGGGAACACATACCTTGAAGGTTTTTGTTGCCTGCATTCTCTGAGATGTTCGGTACCAGTCGGTTGTAGGGAAAATAAATTTCACTCGTTCATTTCGTCTTTTTTTACATTCGTACTTACCTATTATGAATTTCGAAACATTATTTAAGGTAGGATTTTGATTTTTTCACTGAAATAATTGTAATTTTTCACATTACGAGTATTTATTGTTCGTTGTTTTTTTCGCTTCTGTTACACGCAATATGGTGGGCAAATCTTGACTAGCGTTGTCTATCATCTGTGGGTATGCAGGGTTTCAAACCATCTTAACCGAAAAATTCCTACAGATTTTTTCCGGGTTCCAAAACCCCACGAACCATGCACGGATAGCACCACACACCATTTACGGATAGCTCCACAAACCATTCAATTAGCCCCAAGAACCATGCACGGATAGCCCCACAAACTATTCATAAATAGCACCACGAACCATTCACGGCAATGTTAGGTTAGGTTCTGTTAGGTTAGGCAAACATAGTTAAAATTGTCATGTTCTGGGAAAACAACTGCGTCGATGGAAACACTGAGCGGGGGTTACGTCATCGAACACACGGAACATTTGGTTCACGTAGTCAAAGGTAATAGAGGCAATAGCTTTTGTGCATCGCAGAGACATTAATGTCGAAAAATACATGTTTAACCCGCCGAATAAATTGAACGAAGGGAGAAAACACTTCCACGGCCTTTCAAAAGTCTACAGACACTCAGTTCCTTAAGTACTTTCTCCTGTAAAATTGAAGAAATTGGTTTTCCCTATAACAGACTGTTACCAGATGTTCTTTCAATCTGTCCTTGGCTGATTTTTTACCTTGCTCGCCGAAAGATATCAAACATCGGTGACAGATCTCTATATTTCCGTGATATTTCGTCATTTCACTTCGGACCAGTCACGAAAATTTTCGAATGAGGCAGTAATGATGGTCTTTCTCATTTTTGTTCAGCAACAAGTTACCACTCTAACTTCTACATCATTTTCATCAAAGTCGCTGATCCGATCTGGGTTTATTGTCAATTTTCCCTCAATATGATAGGTGTACACCTTAACAGAAATTGGGATTTCGTACTTCTTGTTGTAAGTCTTTTCAAAATTGACGATGTCGCACAGCTCCATGGGAAATTTCACATCTTGGAAATACTCCTCCAATTTATTTTTGTATAGCTCGTAGGTTTCCACACGGTGTCGTGTACCGACTGACCATCTACGCTGATCTACGCCAGACCTGATCTGCATCATCTGTGCACGCCAGACCAGGTTATTAAGTGTTATATGTCATCAGTTTTCTGTGTAATATGTAGTTTCCGTCATGTATGCGAGCACGTGGAGATTGATTCTATGATGGCCGACTTTAAATGTCTGTTTTAGAAGAGTTCTGAATATTGTTAGCTATGTAGAATGAGTGTTATTGAATTCAAGTGAAGGACTTGTGCAGAAAGACTAATAAGTGTTTATTATCTATCGTGAAAAAAATAACAAAAGTTAATTGAAAATAATCATATCGATTACAATTTAAAATGTTCAGTATCCCTTTGGATTGTATAAGAGATGTGCTTTAATTGTCTCGTTTATTTATCATAATGGATCAAAAGGGAATTGTTGAGGACGGAAATAATGCGATATTCAATAGTACTATAATCAGTGATATCAGTATTGATGATATAATATCATCTGATTCAAAAGATGACGAACAAGATGGAAATGAGACTATGGACATTTCACACCAAGTAAATGGACTGAATAAAAGAAGGAACAATGCCGCACAAATTGAAATTGGGAACAAAGGTTCTAGGATGGAACACATTACCAATCATGAAGAAAGAATATACCAATATGACATAGATGCAAATGAACCGTATTTAGTGATAATTGAAAGTAGAAACCAACAGTTAGGGAATTTGTATCCAGTCAAAGTTGTGTATATGCTAATGGATAATAATGTGAAAGTAAGGTATGTAGATCAAAGTGGACGAAATAGAGTTCCAGCATTATTCAACACGTCACAAGAAGCTAATCAATTTGTGAAAAATAAAGTATTGTTAGACAAGTTAGGAGTAAATGCCAGAATTCCTAAATCTTTAGTGGAGAAGGAAGGCCTTGTTTTTGGAATACCCACAGAGTTTGAAATGCAGTATTTGGAAAGCAGCATAGAAAACCCAGTGTAGTGACTAAGATGGAAAGAATGAAGAAGAAAATATGGCGTAATGATGGATCATTTAAGTTTGAACCTACTCAAATCTTATGTGTGCAGTTGTAAAACAAATAGTTGAGGTAGTGCCACATATGAAACCAGTGTTACAATGTAATATATGTTTTAGATTTGCCCACTCAGGTCAAAAGTGCAAGGGTAAAAAAATTGTGTTATAAATGTGTCCAAGATTATCACGAAGAAAACTGCGAATTGAGTGAAACATGTATAAAAAAAAAGGATCATACCGCTTGCAACAAAATGTGCCCTAAATATCAGGATGAAAAGCAAATTCAAATTATTATGGCCGAGAAAAACATTTCATATTATGAAGCAAAAGGTTTGGTGACGGAAAATAACTCAAGAAATATATAATGTGAACAAAAAATTAAATTATTTAAGGATCAATTTCAACCTAAAACTGTTCGAAGAAACGGATTGGTATTCCCTCCCATCAAAAAGAGTTATGTGAATGAGAAGAATGTACCAACAAGTGATAGTTGCAAGGCGGTAAAAGAGAGTTATTGTGCGAGTTCTGAAACTCAAATGGCGGATTATGAAAACGGCTACAAGACGTATTCTACAACTTTCACGGGAAATCAAAAAGGATGTGAATGTAGATTCTTCATCCTCATCAGACACAAAAAAAGAAGAGACAATATACAAATATCCCTTACATTTTAAAGAATCCCGTTTTAGTAAGCAAGAACAAAATATAGATAATATAAATGGCAGAAGATATTCAGATCGTAAATCAGTATTTTGTAGACAAAAGGAAATATACCAGTCATTGTTGGACCTTTTACCAGACATGATTGAATCAGTTCGTGATTTAAATGATTCCAGAAAAAAACAGAAGATCTTAATTTCAATGCAACAAACTATAGGAAAGATAACTGCAATATTATAAGAAAACTAAGCTTGTAAAAGAGGATAAATAGGTATGTCTTTTATAGTGAAATGGAATATAAATTCATTTACAGCTAGAAGATTAGAAATATTACAAATTATAGATGAGCACCATCCAGGTATATTGAGTTTGTCCGAATTTCGTGGTGGACAAAATCAATATTATCAAATACCTCATTACGAGTTAATATCTAATTTACATACTAAATATACAAGAGGTGTAGATTTATATGTATACATGAAAGTATAAAATTTATGAGAGTAATATTGCCAGAATCATTAGGGTTGATAAAATTATTTAATGTAGAATTAAAAGCAGTGAAAATTAAGATGAGCACATTAGAGTGTACAATAGTTTCAATTTATATTCCATCAAGTTATAAATCTCAACATATTAAAGTAACACACTTTAATGAATTATTATATTATGTCCAAGACAATGTCATTATTACAGGTGATATGAATGCTCATCATGAAGCATGGGGTTGTAATTATAGAGATGCATTAGGATGTGGTGTTTTGGACTAGGTTGATGATCGCTCATTACATTTCAGCTACTCATTATCCATGGAATGGTAAATCACCAACAGCCATAGATTTAACTATTGTGTCAAATAATATAATAAATAAATTGTTTTGGGAAGTAGATTTTGTAAATAGTGGTAGTGATCATTTGCCAATTTTCATTACACTGTTAAATGATGCACACTCAGTACCTGAAATATATTCATTACCAATTAGAAGGAGGCATGTTAAAAACGTCGATTGGGAACTATGTTCTGTAATTTTGGATTCTTATATCTCAATGGAAGCTATAACGTGTCAACGTTATTTACAATTAATAACGTATGCAATCGATACTGTAGCTAAACGGATGAAAATTAATAATAAAAACAACTTTCCTGCTATAAGTTGGTGGAATGATGACTGTCAAGATGCAAAAGAAGAAAGAGTAAGATTGTCTCAAATACTTGCTGAACAACCTATGACAAATAATTGGATAAATTTAAAAAGTAATAGCTAAAGCAAAGCGTATCTTCAATAAAGCAAAAAGGCAAGCATGAGAAGAATTCTGTGAATCATTATCACCATCTGTTAAATCAAACACAATTTGGAAAAAAAAATATCTTAGGAAAGGACATAAAACTAGAGTTTCACCTATAACAACAATTTGGCAAGAACATTTTGAAAAAAAAAGTTTACACCTAGTTATGTAAGAAATAAAAAAAACACGAGATAATATAAGTTCCAGTGATGAATTTTATTCAAAAATATCATTGCAAGAAGTAAGAGAAACTCTAAATAATATAAAATCAACTTCCCCAGGATATGATGGAATAACGTATGAAATGATAGGACAGCAATCGGACAATGCATTAAAAGTACTTGTAAATATTTACAATAATAATCTGTGAAGTGGAAATGTACCACAATGTAAACGTTTGTCTCGTTCACATCTCGAGGTGCCATTCCTATAGAACTGTGGATTGCTGCATTATTGTCACGGTATCCAGTGACATGTGAAACGCAGTTCGATATAAATAATTTTTGTTTATTGATTCATTTTATGTTCAAATATAAAAGTGTGAGGTTTGATTAATTGTGTGGATAAACTTGTATCCGAGCCAGATGTCGGGAGTTGGGAGACGTTTTTTTCCTGAGTAACAGCCGAACTGTCATTGCGGCTTAGAACATGACATACTTGCACCAACACGGGGCGTCACGGAGAAAAGGAAGGATTATTTTCGTCGAGACCGGGCTAGGAGTCGCAGCGGATGGGCGAACCCATTTTTCACGGATGACCAGGAAAATCAGCTGGAGCCCAAGCCTGCAAGGATCGAGGATGTGCTCGGAGACCGCGTTTCAAGACAATGGACAGAGGTCATTTCCATCTCCTCGGAAACCGAAGCCAAGCCACTTTAGCATGCTTCTCAACGGACAAATTCGAAAGTGGTATAAAATCGAGAGTACCTCGAGTCGGACACAGTTTTTACCCGGATTTCATAGTGAGAGCATCTCCGCGCTACATTCTCGCCTGACTATTGCTTTGTCTCCGTGGACTTTGTTTTCTTACGTACCGTGAGCGAATTGCAGATTGAGAGTTACCAGTGTGAGCCTTATTTTGGTGAAGTATTACGCGGTGATTTGTTTTTGCCAAGCGTGGACTACTAATAATGTGCGGCTAAAGGAGATATGGAAGGAAGTCCGTCGACTTCCCTAACGCCTGCAACGATGCATCGCCATCATTTGGTGAAACCAGCCAGCCAGCGCCAAAAACGACGCCAAAGCCAACCACTGCCCAAAGCCCGAAGGACGTTTCCAGGTCGACGTTCCAATCGAAGCCCGTTACCAGAGAGAGAGAGAGAAGGACGACTCCAGATCGACGTCCAATCGAAGCCCGTTACCAGAGAGAGATGATTCCAGATCGACGTCCAATTGATGCCCGACACTAGAGAGATTCCGGACCGGCGCGTGACCACGTACACCCGACGCTAGTGACGAGAGGAACACCCGAAGTTCTAAGGAGGTGCAAGTACACCATATCTTCGCAATCATCCTTCGTCGCGATCGACCTCGGAGAACAATTTCGCCGCAAAGGAACCGTGTGCAAGTCCCGCGTCCAGGAGAGATGAATGACCACACGATGTAGCAGAGTCCGGTAGAGTATTCTTCAAATGGTCTATGTCCATGTAAACGTGCATTGTTAGTATCAACACCGTACTGTTAACGCCGAAGTCTCACTTATTTGCAAAGTGACTCAGGAACATCGAACCTAACTTCCGTGTCTGATAATTTTTGGAATTGTTATAAAAAAAAGGGTAATTTCATGTTCAGATGTTCTAATTTAATTGTCTGCATTCAGAGTTAAAAGCTCCATTCCATTACTTTAATTTTTAGTGTAAATTGTCAAAGTGTGCTCCATTTTTGTAACCGACCGCCCCGTCGCGCCATTTAATTTGTCAATAGTTGACTGATGAGTCCCTTTTAATTGTGGAAAGCGTAATTTATATTGCACCGTCGTGCGCGTGAAGTAGTATTATTTATTGCATAGTGGTTTTTGATGTAATTTTTGCTCGCGCCGACGATTGATTTGTGTATTCCGGCAGCTGGAGCCGATTAATTTTTGCATCACTATGTAATGGTGTAGTTGTTCCCATTGGACGAGAGAGGCTTATGTGTATTACCCCCGTCCAAGAAACTTGTTAAATGTCGTGCTTAACAACTTGAAATTTTGGTGGTTTGAAACACTGAATAGAGTATTTCTCCATCTGGAGGAAATTGCCATCAGGTTTGTGCAGAAAGAAGCAAATTTGTGAGGAGTTTATGAAAATTTTATTTACAGTACCTTGCATAATATCGAACAGTTCTCAAAAACATATATTTTACACGACTTGTCGAGAAAATGTGCTTGAAACACAGGAAGGTGGGAGTCTTCATAAACGTCAAAATGTTTTAAGGGTATAACGTCATTAAGTTAACGTAGAGCAGTTGGTTAGGTGCTGCTATCCTTATTTTTCGTCAAGCGTGAAAGGTCGCCGGTTCAAATCCCACCCTCTCCTCTTTCTTTTTTTTTTGTTTGCTGAACAGATACCGTTGATATTAGAATATTTAAAAAATGAATCCGATGCATATTTCCCCTTAGAAGTTGGAGATTTCAAGGATTTAAAGTTAAAACTTTTCTTTTTAGTTATTGTTCATATGTTTTGTTAACACACACATCATGATTAATTCACAAATCACATACAGTATATGTATTCAGGATGCAAAATGTAATGTTATTTAAGTTATGTATTGTTTGTTCTTCACTGACACCTAAAATATTGATTATTTGATTTCGATATACCACTTCTTAATAGTGTTGCCCACGAGACGAGACGAGACGAGACTTTGGTCTGTCTCGTCCCGTCTCGTGAAAATGCTGTCTCGTCTCGTGTCTCGTCTCGAAAATATTCGTTTGTCCCGTCTCGTGTCCCGTCTCGAATGGTTCTGTCCCGGCTCGTCTCGTCCCTTCTCGCTTTGTCTCGTCTCGTCTCGTAAAAGTGATCCGGGTTATCATGCCAACAAAAGTCAAAAGTAGCAGAAACACAATATTTTTTCCGGAAAGTGGGATAAAGCTCGAAATATTTTACCCATTGCGTGGTGAGAATAAATAAGGTTCGTTAATCATGAGGACATTTATATTAAAAATGCAGTTTCTTTGTTACTGATTGCTAGGTATCTTATGAAATCTACCTTGTGTTTTTTCTCGCTTCCATACAACTGTCTATCCTTTTGAAATGTTTTCCCCTAGACTATCTTTCTATCTGAATGTTGAATTTTCGTGCACTATGAAAATTTACCTTTTTTCTTTAAATTCTAAAGTATTATTATTATTACTTGAAATGTTACAAAGACGGTACAAGAATAGTAATATAACAGCACGAATATTAGCTAATATCTAGCTTACGTGTAGTTAAGTACGCCAAAATTTGCATAAAAACAGCTGTGCTGGCAAGGAAATTAATGACAAAAAAATAATTACAGTAGAGCGTCGATTATCCGAACGTCGGTCAACCGAACGACCGCTTAACCGAATTGTGTACTCGCTCGCACCTGTTACTCTCCCACCCTACCGTCCATCATCCCCCTCACTCCCAAACCAAGTTTCCCACAGTAGTCGCCGCACTGAGCCACCGCTGGCGGAACATTGCTTCTAATGGGGCCTTCATAAGGCGCTGCTGACCGGCCAAACCGCCTGGCGCTGTGTTTCAACAATCAGCACACTTCTGTCGGTTTGGCACTGGCTGTAGAAGTAGCGGCAGTATCAAAGCTGTTCACAGCAACAGCTGCGCCAGCTTAGAGTTGAGGCGTGCCGCTCCGCGCAGTTTGAAGGATTGCGCGCCCCCAAGAAGAGCTTCTCACGGTGCAAACATGTACAGTTCGATTATCCGAACAAACCAGTTTTCCGAACACCCATGTCCCCCAATTACTTCGGATAATCGACGCTCTACTGTAATTGAATATTTGCTGAATAACAAAAAAGGATATTAAATCCAAATGAAGAAAAAAAAGTTCCTAATTAATATTTCTGTACATAAATCTTTATTGATATGCAAAGCCATATGGTCGCAATAGAATCCTTGTTCGGCAGGAATAAGTAACCCTCGATTATGCTAAACAAATATATTTTTTGATAAGATAGAGCAAGACCCCAGGCGGATGCAAGAAGCCGTTCCTGCAAAAGTGTCTGTTTCACGAAGCGAAGAAACGTGACAAAACCACCACGTAATGGAAGGCAAACCTGGATTTATTTTATATCGCACATTTTCAGATCCGTGTCTCCTGAAGTTATAAAAATCCAAACTTCAATGACTTTTTTGACATGCTATAGTTGAAAAAAATATGTTTAGATGCACCAAAAGTGCATAATTATCAGATTATGCATATAACGTGTTATTGGAATCAACCTATTTGTGTAAATTGGATGCCTCCCCGATGGCGTAGTAATAACGCCGAGGTCTTGTAATTAAGGGTCCTCGCGTTCGATACCCAATGGAGGCACAAAGTGGACCGGATCGCGCTTTGAACTGAAAGGTCGGTTCGCAATTTAGCCTATTTGTAAATCAAGTTGACTTAAAAAAATACAATATCAACGTTAAGAATATTAGAATCCACTAATTCACCCGCAGGTAAGTCAAATTTCACATATCCCTCTTCATCCTTGTTCATAGACTTCCTGCAATACTCTTGTGCATGTGTGTTGCATCCCACCAGGTGCGAGAAATGTGAAGAGTTATTCTTACCCTGTACTGCGTTATCTCTTTTTATAACAGTAAGGCTAAATTCTCGTTTTATCTGAACTTTTAAAAAACGTGCAAAATACAACCACCCTTTCTCATGTATGTGTAAAATAACCCCACTCTGTCTCAGAAAAGCTCTTCCTACGATCAAATGTCGGAAACAACTCTCAAGTCTCAACAATTATAAATTTATGCTTAAATTTCCTATAATTTATACAAACAGTAGCACAAATCATGTCCTTTGGTGCAACACTGTCAATATCTAATGTTACTTTACTCCTCCTAATAAATTTCCTTCCAACCAGTGACGTGGCGCCAGGGAAATGTGAACGGGGGGGGGCGGAAGGGGGCAACAAAATATTGTTGGGGGCAGTCACAACGCCCGAAACATTACATATATAACATATATAATAATAGTTATAATAATAATAATTATTATTATATGCATGTATGATGTTTTGTGTTTGTCCCTTCTTTAGATTGGACGTTTACTGCCTACATTTTCTTGATTACGAGTTTATTCCATATGATTCTATTTAATAAAGGCATTAATTATTTTTTATTCGTAAGTTGCGTTGTCTCTAGTGGCCTATTTCAGTATTGGAAGACATTCATAATTTTATAATTCATCGTCTTTCATGAGATGAAACTACTGATATAAATATTCAAGTTATAAAGATAATAATATAAATGACGAAAAAATGTGCTTCGAAGAGTTTAATTTTCTTGAATTGAACGTGACGTTGGAAGAAATTAATCTTCTTAAGTATTAGAAACAATGAAAGTCAATTAGTGAAGTGCAGTTCTCCTGTAGGAGAATTCTGCTGAATGTACTTTGGAGAACACATTGCCCACCTTTGGTACGTCCAGGACTTGACATTTCTTCTCAATACCAAGGACAGCCAAATGAGGCAGTTTGCATCCAGCATTCTGTTTCGAGCAAGCCTTTTCAAAGATTTTAAGGACGAAAAGGTTCTTTCACATTCACACGCTGCATTGGAAACTGGAATTATTACAGAGAATACAACTAGAGTGTTAACCTTGTGAAATGCCAATTTATATTTTCCTAGGATTTCAAAGAAATCCATTAAGTGGAGTATTTTAGTGCCATCTTCGTAACGCAGAAGAGTTTTGGGCAAAATTTGTGTTTCACATTTCAGGGAAATGTTATCACAGGATAAAAAATCTGAAAAAGAAATATTATGACCCTGGCATTACTTACTCTTACTCTACCACTCCAAGCCTGACCCTGTGACCGAGTGGTTAGCACATCGCGCTGCCACGCTAAGGGTCCCGGGTTCGAATCCCGGTCGGGCTTGGTTGTTTGTGAATGTCCATTCATCAATTTTCATCATTTCATCACTCATCCCCATCTTCGCAAATTAGCCAAGGGGCACAAAACGCGAAATAAAATAAACTAAATCAAATCAAAATCGAATCTACCACTCCAACGTATGTCTGTGCTACACAATTACAGGCACCTATGGAGTTCGTGGGAAGACGTTCTTCGACTTTGATATGTACGAGAAAGAGCGAACCTGCCCGCGATGTGTTTTGATACGAATTTTAAGTGTTATTTGTATTTTAAGGTTCAAGTTCAATACATTTCCGAATAATATCCCCTCATTTTGAAATTAACTTCAAGAGTATCGAAGAAATTCCCTTTGTTAAGGTTTGCCTCAGGCTCATCATCTCGAAATTCAAGTCCCTGAATAGTAAGAAACCGCGATGAATCCACAACTGACATGTAGTGTCGGATTTTCTCCGATCACCTTTGGTCCCGGGTTCGATACCCAGTGGAGTCACTTTAAACTGTAGGTCCAGTCCCGATTAGCCTAACTGTGCATAAAGTGGACTTAAAACGACAAATCAACCAACCCGCCAAATCTTGAATCAACTTTGAATGTATTTTACTAATTAGCTTTGCAACTAACGACCCACGATTAGAATAATCTGCCCGTACTACAGATGATATTTTGTGGTCCTCAAAATATCCGTGATGTTTTACAAGTAAAACCATCCACATTCAACGCTTTCTCCCAGTTCTTAAAACTGTTTAAAACTTAGGTTAATCGCGACGATTACAGGAAGTAAATTAATGAGAAATAACGTATGCCCAGGTCAGCGCTGGAATCTTGAACGAAAGTCGCACACACACATTGGAATATATACTAAAACAAATTTAGTCAAGTTGGTATTATAAGCAGGAAAGTGATATCATGCAGAATACACCACTTTGAAAAGGTGAAAATCGTCATACTCTTATAAATGAACTCTCTTATTATTCGATATTTAATTATCTTCAGTTAGGGGCACGGAGGGGGAGCGAAGTGTCTGACTTGGGGCGCCCCCCTGCCCCCCCCCTTTGGCGTCGTCACTGCTTCCAACCCTCTAATAACTTCACTGCTGATAGCCTCAGCTTCGAAGTGGAAGCTTGCGTGTCGGCGAATAATACGCGTACAAAGGACTTGTTTATCTTACAAGGAGTTCACTGTCTTTCTTTCATTCAAAGTCTGCCGCTTTCCATTTCTCTCAGCTTTTCCTAGCAGCTGAAAAGAATCCTAAGTGTCCCTCGTATTATTGTTCCTGCAAAACCTCCTGTCCACAAGCAAAGGAAATTACAGAATTTTTATTGCCCCTCCCTTGCGTCAACGTTCATTCCTAGATCTGGATTTATGGCACTTACCCGCTACTGCAGGTCAACCTCGCCCCTGAAGCAACGGTGTCCATTGTTCAAAGCGAAACCTCTGTCAGTGGTGAGCGGCGAAAAATAGTCTCGGAATACACCCTGGCCGTAACCAGGCAGGGGGTGCGCTGAGCTCC